>NC_086291.1:3311805-3611805 GCF_963924245.1 Chroicocephalus ridibundus | reverse complement strand
TCTTAACACGATCTCTGGCTCTTCCATTTAGATTTGCCAGTTTTGAATACGACTGCCCTATTTTTGTCACGCGTGCTGATCACCAAGAGAAGAATTGGGATGATTTTATGGAATTTTAGAAAACATTACAGAAATTCTCTTCTCTCTATTTTTTGGTTTAAAGCTTATGAAAACAGACGAGTACATCGCTTTTGAGATAAGGTTTGAAGAACTGTCTGCCTCCTTGGAGCTGAATAGAGGGCTAGTGGGAAGATTAAAACAATAAGCTTATTATATTATTAGTAGTGGGAGAATTCTAAACCCCATTTGTTCAATTATGGTCCCTTCAATATGCTTATTTAGGTTCTTGTAAATTGTAATCAGTAAATTAGACATGCTGCCCTCACAGCTCTAGGGTTAGCTTTCAAGGGACTTCCTACATTATTTTTTTTTTTTAGTGTTTATGGTGAAATCAAGAAGGGAATTAGTTATTTGATATGCAAGGTTGGCTCTGCGTAGTGGATGCTGGCTGCATTCTGATATCTATCATTCCTAAATGAAAAACAGCGGTTGTGATGCTGCAGCTCTGCTGTCTGAGCAGAGTGATCTCAGAAAAGGCTGAGACTGTAACCACGTTATGTGCTATGTGATAAAAATGGTAGCCGAAACCACTAACATGAGCACGGGCTGATAAATGAGACCACTGTAAAGTCTCCAAAAGCCAGCATATGTTGCTAATAGTTATCCGAGGTAATGCAAGAGGGATGTAAAATCCTCAGTATCGCCTTCTATATACAAATATCATCTGTCATCTCTTTTTGTGGTGGTTTCCCCCCCTTTCTTTTCTCTGTATTTTGCCTTGACAGCTTTAATATTGAGCGTTTGGTACTAAACGCAATCACCTAGCTGAGTCATCCGGAGCTTTTCCTTTCCTCTTTTTACCTTTCTAGATGGACTCTAATTTGCATCGTGCAGAGACACCATTTTCAAAAGAAACACCTCTTCCCTTTCAGCTCATTTAACTGGAGATTTCAGCAGGTTTGGGAAACAGGCTCCTCAGCCCTTTGCGAGTACTTTATATATATCTTTGTAATTTAAAGAGCCTTTTTCCTTCCTGAGAAGCAGTGTCTGTTTTTTTCCGTGCAGATAAATTGTGTGTTTGTTGCAATACTAGATCATGCAAACTCCAATAGCCTGACCATATTGTCCCCATTTATTTCTTTTATCTCTCTGTTTAATATAATAGGAATAGCGGCTGAAGCCGGGAAACATATGCAGCAGCATAATAGTATATTGTTTGAAAGCAGTTGTCTTCCATTTCCAGGGTTTCTCTTTGAAATGTAATTGTCTGCTAATATAACTGGGAAATACTATTGCCGGAGCGATCGCTAAAGCGTATACTTGTGCTTTTAGTTCACGTTACATCTGTAGAGTATTTTTGAAAGAAACTGGATGCAACCGTAGCTAGTTTAATATCGTTGGTGAGATATGTTTGCAGAAGTTGTGATAGGCATATTGTCACCGAATGTGGAAACAACTCCATGTAGTGCCAAAACAAGAAACGCCGTGTCCCATGTGTAATGCAGCAACAACAGAATTACAATTGCCTTGTGTAAAGTATCTGGTAATGAAGGCAGATAATGGAATTCTTTGCAAAAGCAGATGCTAACTGGCTCCCCAATGCTAGGCAGAGAACTGAAAAGCGATACCAGCTGGAGGGGAGAAAAAACCAGCTGAAAAAGGCATTAAAAAGAAGATGCCTTAGATGCACGTTTGTTTAAGCAGTAAATACTTGTTTAAAATAATCTTATGAGATTCTTATTAAGAGGCAAACTGAGAATACGATTACGATGTTATAGGAAGTCTGCTGGATGCCCAAAGGATATTTGTATGCAGATTGGATGAGTAACGCAACGACACCGCTGGGAATAGCACGTTATCATTTACACTGCAAGGCTGGCTGGGGAGGACGCCCCTTGGAAGTGTTTAATTGCAGGAGGTGGGGCTTGCGAGAGCCAGAACCTTCTGTTGTTGAGGGAGGAGTTGGCATGCCCTGCTAAGGGGGGCTTGTTTTTAAGAGCAGGGATGTCTCTGCTTGTCCCTGCGTGCATGAACACGTACGGACACGCTCGCGTCTTCTCCGGCAGCATGCGGTAACGGTGGCCTCCTGACGGGCTGGAAGCGGTGCTGGGCACATAGCATCTTCGTGACTCCCTCCTGTGGTGGGCTGACCCTGGCTGGACACCAGGTGCCCACCAAAGCCGCTCTGTCACTTCCCCTCCTCAGCTGGGCAGGGGAGAGAAATATAACCAAAGGCTTGTGGGTTGAGCTAAGGACAGGGAGAGATCACTCGCCAATTACCATCACAGGCAAAACAGACTCCACTCAGAGAAAATTAATGTAATTTATTATCAATCAAATCAGAGTAGGGTAGTGAGAACTAAAACCAAATCTTAAAACACCTTCCCCCCCACCCCTCCCTTCTTCCCCAGCTTAATCGTACTCCCAATTTTCTCTCCCTCCTCCCCCCCAGCAGCACAGGGGGATGAGAAATGGGGGGTTGCGCTCAGTCCATCACATTGCCTCTTCCGTGCCTTCCTCCTCACGGGGAGAACTCCTCACTCTCATCCCCTGCTTCAGTGTGGGGTCCTTCCCACAGGCTGCAGTTCTTCACCAACTGCTCCAGCGTGGGTCCCTTCCACGGGGTTCTGTCCTTCAGGAACAGACTGCTCCAGCCTGGGTCCCCCGTGGGCACACAGGTCCTGCCAGGAGCCTGCTCCAGTGTGGGTTTCCCACATGGTCACAGCCTCCTTCGAGCATCCCCCTGCTCCAGTGTGGGGTCCTCCATGGGCTGCAGGTGGATACCTGCTCCACCGTGGTCTTCCATGGGCTGCAGGGGGACAGCCTGCCTCACCATGGTCTTCACCATGGGCTGCAAGGGAATCTCTTCTCTTGACACCTGCAGCACCTCCTGCTCCTCCTTCACTGACCTGGGCATCTGCAGAGCTGTTGCTCTCACATGTTCTCACTCCTCTCTCTGGCTGCAGTTGCGCAGGTGGGGGTTTTTTTTCCCTTCCTAAATATGTTATGACAGAGATGCTATCACTGTCACTGTCACTGATGGGCTCGGCCTTGGCCAGCGGGTCTGTCTTGGAGCTGGTTTCCTTCTGTTGTAGGTATGGTTTTTTTCAAAGAGATGCAGTGGGGAAAACCCTTTACAAAAAAAATACTCTTAACAAATAAACCAGCTTGATGACCCCTGGAGCTGGTCTCCTTTTTTTGCCCAGATAAATTTTTGCTTCACCCAAGGAATTGTTCCCGCAGTGGGGGAACTGCTGCAGCTGGAATGCTGAACTGGGCGCCAGGTTTCCAGTCCTGACCCAGTACAGGCAGACCAGAAACTTTAGTGGGGCTCTGTCTCATCCCAGACAATTACTTTTAACTACTAATTTTAGGAGGACTAAAACTTACTTTTAGTTTCAGCCCAGCACGGAACGGGAATATACACGTCCTTCTGAACAGCTCACATTTTTCCCATGTGAGAAGGCTCATTCTGGGCTCCTCCAGCAGGAGGAAACACCACAGACTTTACAGACTTGCTGATAGCGGGTAGTCTCAGAAGGCTTGTGTCTGCAGATAAAGGCTGGAGCCATGTGTCCATGTGCACAGTGTCACAGAGCAACTCCTGCGTCAGACTCAGGTTGGGGAATTTCAAGGAGTTTTACTGACGAGCAAGAAATGAGTTTTGAAGCAGTCTCTGAAGATGTGCAGCTTCCTCTGGATAACATTAAGCGTATGTGTTCTCCTCCTCCTTTCACCTCTTTCCTCTGCGTCCGAGTACCCGTTGCTAAAAACATGCTTGTAGACATGTGCTATGCTCCTAGCAAATGTGAGATGTGTTTTCCATGTAAAACAAGCACTGGAAGGAACTGTGGCAGAGCAACGATCAGTCAACAGCATCCCTCCAGAGCGCTCATTCTTTGCTTTGCCCACAAAAGTGCGGTCACTCAGAAACCCCTTTTCTGCTGATGACCTGTTAATATTCTTACAGCTGGGATACGCTGGAGTGACTTGCTGCGCCGTAATGAGTTGTTTGTCTAATTGTGGTGGGCAGAAAATGTCTTAGTGCTCTTCAGGTCTGGACTTTGCTTAATGGGAAAAGAACATTAAACCTCGGCGGTGTGAACAAAACACGTGTGGCTGCAATATGTGCTTCTATCTGCCGTACTTTCAGAAGCACCATTTTCGAGACCGTTCCTCGCTTGCTGTTTTTCGGCAGGAGGTATGCTGCACGCTAAGCAGAAAAAAAACACTTTCTAAATTCAAGTAGCAAATCACACCTCTAATTACATTTTGACCCCATTAGTTAAGAAATATATTAAAGAACTGCGCAGCTACATGGATTACCATTTAATGCAGTTATAGGAATTTTTGGCATATAATTGACAGTAACAAGTGAGGTTTCTAATTTTTTATGATATTCTGATTTTGTACAGACCTCTGTAGGGCTTTACAGCTTTCCAGGGATAACATCTCACCCTTAATATATGCCCCCAGGATTTTAGGCTTGGGCTCCAGGCTACCGGGAATTTTGAGCGCGGCAGGAAAATGCCATTCTGTAAATACGGCAACGGGGGAGCTGGTTCTTGTCTGTGTTGCTCTGAGTTTAGATGATGCTCTTGGGCGCATCTGGGGTTGGAGATGGGAGACTGGTCCCAGGGGTCTCTGCCGAAGCGTGAGGGGCTGCTGCAGCTGTAGAACTGCTGAAGGAGGACCCTGGGAGAGGAGAGCTGCCAGGGTGGACCCAAGCTTGGCTCAATCACCCTAACAGCCGGCGCAGGGGCTGCGGAAGGAACACCTCTGCTTCATTGCTGCTCTTCTCAGCAGTTTTTATGCACTTTTAGTTGCTTCCCTCTCACCTTCCCCAGTTCTTTCCCCTCTTCCTTGTTGTCATGGGAACGTTCACTACAGTGGTTAAATCATACTATTAAAATACGCTTCCCCAGTAGAATGGTAATAGCTAATATTGATCTAGCTACTGCTGCTGACTCAGGGATATAGTTGAACATATAATATCTCTTATTTCTCCTCTTAATGCATAATGCAGCAGTTTCCTTCACCTTGGGCTCTATGCTAAAGGTGACATCCAGCCACAACAAAATACTTCAAGTTGCTTTTTTTAATGTGTGGCCCAGCTGAAGCATTGGATGCAGGTGGTGTTATGAAGCTGGCTTTAAAATCTGCAAAGGACAATCAGACAGGAAAAAAAAAATAATCACCCGTGCTGTGATTGACCCTCGCCAGTGATAGTTACAGATGTTTGTATGCCGGTGGTGAAAAGGCATTCAGATTAAACTGTCAGCATCCACAGAAACGCAGTGAGCTCCAAATAACTTTGCAAGTATATTGCGCTCTGTCACAGAAATGGTTGAAATGTAGATGAAAGACAAATAACTACCTTAATAACAAGCGAGGCTGCATTTAAAAATGCAATCGATCATATACATTGTCACTGACATCTGCTTTGAGTAATCATCTGCACAGTAGCACACGATGTTAAGCAGAGCATGGTGAGCATATTCCTCAGTCACCAGAAAGGAGCAAAACTGGAAGATTCTACCCTGAGATGGGAGTTCGCAGTATGTTTGCACCGTGAGCATTTCAGTTTCCCACAGTGGTTAATTAACCAGCTCTAACTTTATGAGAGTTTCCTGAAACTGGTAGGTTTTGGAAGGTAAGGTTGAGGTGCCTCTGGAATTCCCTTGTTTACCCTCCTCTCAAAAATTTTTTGGCTTAGAACCAGCCTGTTGTACGAATAATTAAAATTTAATGTGAATATTATTTGCAGCTGATGCTGCTTTTTGCTGTGCGAGTGATACAGGCACAGCAAATGGTATTTTAGAGTCTGTGCCGGAAAGACCTCTGTTAACAAAGGCTAAATGCTGAGAAGCCATCAATTCCTAGCATATTTGTATGTGTTCTCGAACATCGCCAGGTAAGTTATTTCATGTTATAACTCATTTTATGTTTGATCTTTCTAGAAAAAATCAGGCAAAGATATGCAGATCTGCCGGGAGAGTTGCACATTATTGAGCTTGAGAAGGACAAAAATGGGCTCGGACTGAGTCTTGCTGGCAACAAGGACCGCTCTCGGATGAGCATCTTTGTAGTTGGTATCAATCCAGATGGACCTGCAGGACGAGATGGAAGGATGCATATTGGCGATGAACTTCTAGAGGTAAGTGTTTCCTTTAACTACTAAGCAGGGCTCATGGAGAGAGGGAGAGGCATATGCGAAGTTATCGTTTGAACCTTAAATAAAGCCTGCAAATGGAATTAGGTGGCTGAGGCAAGGAGCTGCACTGATTTATGCCAACTGAGAACTTGGCCTTTGGCAGGTAAATGTGTTTTCAGTGAAACGAAAATCATTGGCCTGTGAAAACTAATGTCTTGTCAGTGAAGTCTGTGCTCTCAGCATGTTCGCAAGCTCTGCTTAGGGAGGGACTGTTGAAAGGCAGGAAGGGGACAGTAAATCTATCCTTGTAGTACATATGTGGTTTCACAGGGAAATTCACACCTTACATTTAAAAAAACAAAACCCCCTCAAAGTTACCATATGTGTTTTTACAGATGACAGGGATATTCCCCATCCTGAAAATAAATTTCATGCTGTAATCTGTTTTGATCTGTTGTAACTTAAAATACTTAATATTTTCTTTAGTCGTGTCTGGCACAAGTTCACCCACAAGGCAAGAGAGCTCATTAGCAAGTAGAGTATTTTGTCGTCACTTTTTCGCCTATCTCCTTGCTTCACCTTCAGATTGAAAACGCAGGGTTTCTACACCTCTCTGATTTTTGGCTGTTGCAAAATGACACTTTGCTGCAGTACCTGCAGTGGTTCCCCACGTCATGATTGCTTCAGCAGTTTAAAAAAAATCAGCCATCCCTGGGGATCTTTCCTTTCGAGAGAAGCTTTCACTGAAGAGCAGGTTTATGCTGACCTCCTGCTCTCCATGGGTGGTGATTTTTTGATCTTTCAGCAAATCTCTGTGCCATCAGAGAACCACCTATTTTCTCATGTTTCTTGACTTGAGAAAGCAAATTGACTGCCTGAGGATACCTTGGGAGTACTCCGAATTGTCTAAGCATTTGTCATTGTCTAACAGTTCTGTAATGATCGGTTTTCGATACACGTAGTACAAGAAAGACTTGTTTTGCTATAATAAGAAAAAGAAAATAATAAACTTCAGGTGGTTTTAAGTGTGATAAATGGTATGAAGGTCTATACCATACTGGAGAAGGGTTGGAAAATTACGTTCTCCTTCAAATTTATGTTCTTTCTGCCCTTGGCACCAAATTCTAATGGTAAAACTGCATAGCAGCTGAAAGGACTCATGGTACTGTTTTCCTCTGTGCATCTCATAGACTGGGTGGTTCCTGGTAGAGGAAAGGGAAAGCCTTTTGTATCAATACTTTCCCACGGAGAAGGATACACACGAGTTTTCTCATATCTCATGAGTTATTCCTTGCAGCGTTTGTTTGATCTAATGCTAAGTATTGCTAACAGTACTTGAAAGATGCACCATCTGTGATGAATCACGTATATCTCAAGGCTTGGGGTTTGCATGCACAAGCCATGTTATAAGTAGCATTTTCCAAAGTGGTGGTGTTGCCCTAATTCCTCTCCCTGTCGAGTTGGAGATAAAATGATTTTTTTTTCTTCAGTGGAAGGGAAGTGACGTTCACCGTCTCAAAAATGCCAAACTTCAAATGAACAGAAGTCCAAAGAGACTTTAGTAACTGCCTCATGTTTACCTTTGCAATCAAATTAAAGGTGTGTCACCAGTGGGCAGAAGTGTGATTGCTGCTATGAAAGGACGCGGTGATCTCATTTGGGTCCCCAGTGAGTACGTATCCAGTGTGAAAACATCCTCTGTTACAAAGAAATGGGTTGTGCTTTAGTCACGTACAGACGTCTCATGTTCACATCAGTGGTCAGTTATTCACAGCTCTGGGGTTTTTGTCTTTTAAAAGCATTTCGGTGTTATGCGAATAGCATTGAAATGGAACTAATGGGTATTTACGCTGGCAGGTTTTTTTCAATAACCATTAGATTCAGTAACAAGGTTGTTTCAGTAACCATTAGGAGTCCTCATACTCAAGAATTATACAGGTCACCGAGGTAGGAATATCACAGAATGGCTGGGCCTGGAAGGGACCTCTGGAGGTCACCTGGTGCTCAAGCAGGGCCACCTTGAGCCAGTTACCCAGGACTGCGTCCAGATGGCTTTTGAATATCTCCAGTATAATTTCCTGCTACTTCCATGCCAGTGATGCAGAGATCAAGGTGGTCAACTGGCTTTACTTGCAGTGTCTTCTTCAACAAAATACATTAAAAGAGCATTAATGGCAAACTCAAGTGTTCAGAAGTGAGGAAATGATGGAATCCATATTGTTTGCTTTTCTCCAGTCAAAGACATAAAATTAAAGACTGTATGGTTCGTCACAGAAGCATTTAATCTCTCCCATGGTATCCTTCCCTCATTCAGAGACCTGGATGGACAATTTTTACTGGTGACGCAACTTCTCTTCCTTTGGGTAGTGCTTCACTGCACGTAGGTATTAAATTGCTCTACCTGCAGACTGAGCTGCTGCCCTTTGCCCCCTGGTCAAATATTTAGTTATTCTGCAGAAAAAAAGCTATTGGACTTTGCGGCCACTTCATTCATAAGCATTTGTGGTCATTTCCCCCAGTATTCTCATCTGTTCAGCAGCAAATAGAGCACCCTCAACCCTCATCTAACTGCATGTTTTAAGTATATTTGCATTTGCATCTTTGATTACAGATCGATTTTTGAATACTAGAGCATATCGGCAAGAGAAGGGATTCACATCTTAGGAAGCCTCTAGCATTTCTGCACTGTCCTGGGCTGCCCCAGTGCCTGCCGTTGGTTAGCGTTGCTCCATTAAAACAGTGGATGCTACTGCAGTGTGTACAGGTTATTCCCCGTGGCTGTTGATGGGGGTAAGGTTAATGGGAGGGAGATAAATGTATAAATGTATAAAGATAAATAGATATTACCTCTTCGTTTTTCTTTTGAACTGGAGTTTGATTGGATTCAACTGAAGGATGTGGGATGCTGCCAGACTGCCTCAACTCCTTATTCATTAAATCTTTTGTCACTGAATTAACAAAATATCATCTCACTTTTAGCTTCTGCAAAGCTTTTTGGGGCCATGGTCCTGGCTCACTTTGAAAGTCGATCCAGTCTATACGTTGAGTGAAATGCTGGTCACATACAATTTTTTTATGTAATCATGATTTTTTCAATCCATCTTCTGTGATGTATTTTGGATGGGTATGTTCCTGGAGAAAACAGCTTTTTGAGGGTGAAGGTCCTTTCATCCTACTTTCATACGTGGAGGAAAATTACTTGGGCCAGAACTTGGTCCCTGTGCAAAAGCATATATTTTTTACATGACACAAGTTCTGCTTTTCCGTTCTTTTTCCAAGCAAAGAAACCATCTGTGGTGCTCCTGCCTTGCACTCGTGCTGTTTTAGTGCAGGTGTCTGCACTGCTTCGTATCTTATTAGTTTGGGCTTAGTCCCGTGGCTGATTGTGCCCAGCATGGCCCGCAGCGCGCTCACGCGGTGCTGTACCTGTGCTGTTAAGCCCCGCTGCTCCTGAACTCTGCATGGGTCTGGCCTTTGGGGAGGTTTTATTCACACTGAATAATCCACCCTATTATTATTATTATTATTATTAGCTCTCCATAAGAGAGTCAACTGTGTTCTATTAATAAACCAAGCTGTATGGAGCCCTGGTATGCTACATTACTGATGTTGGGATTTTCTGCCATCTTCCTGTCCCTGCTTATCCTGCTGACAATGGGGCAGGAGGTGGAAGGAAACTGCTCGTTTGGATGTTTTGGTCTAGGAGGCCACAGCACTTCTTGAAAGAGTGAAAGCTAGTCTTTGTGGTCAAGAATCAGTGCACAATTTACCTGTTGTCCCTTCTGGACTGCTGCATGAGAGGCAATTTTTTTTTTTTTTTTTTTTTTCTATCTCAAAGCCAGAGGGCTTTTGTGCTACATGTAGTTTTATTGCTATTTTGCTTCAAGAGTCTTAGATAAAGATGTTATGCCACAATAATATAATAGATATATCAGTATTTTGCCCAAGTAAATGACCTACCCAGCCAAATTCACAATGCCACTTCTGCTCCGGAATGTGGGGACTGGTGGTTTATTCGCGGCTTATTTGTTGTGGGATTGTTAGGTTTTTTTCCTGTTTCAAGACAGTTACTTTGGATTAGGCAAGTGGCACTATCCTTCAAAAGGGGTAGTAACTTGAATGTAGAGAGATAGGTATATATACATATCATAGAATGGTTTGGGTTGGAAGGGACCTTAAAGCCCACCCAGTGGCACCCCCTGCCCTGGGCAGGGACACCTCCCACCAGCCCAGGTTGCTCCAAGCCCCGTCCAACCTGGCCTTGAACCCCTCCAGGGATGGGGCAGCCACAGCTTCTCTGGGCAACCTGGGCCAGGGCCGCACTGCCCTCACAGCAAACAATTTCTTCCTAATATCTAATCCGAATCTCCCCTCTTGCAGTTTAAAACTGCTCCCCCTTGTCCTATCTCTACACTCAGGTTGCCAATTAAGGTTAGAGTTGGGGGGTTATTTTTAAAGCTGCAAATCATGCAAAGCTGTAATCAGAAAGCCGGTTGCTCACGAAGACCCAGGCAACCCACCGTTTTCTGCTGTCCCGTCCCTCTTTCCACACCCTCCAGGTGGGGAACCACAGGGCGCAGCTGCCTGCCCGGCCAGTGGCAAAGCCCAACTGCGATGCAGGGCAGGAGATTTTCGCTCTTTATGGAGTTTGTGGCCTGTTGACCACTTTAGATGACGTTTGAATGTGTGCTGGGAAAGAAATTTGGTGAGGAAAGAAGAATTCATATTGTAATTAATTAATATTTCTTTCTGGTGTTTTCCTCTTGCTTTATTATTGGGTGGATTGGCGTATTGGGGATTTCAGTCTATACAATTTGACTGATCAAAAAGTTATTGAAACTTTTCCCATTGTTTCAGAGAGTCTAGCTGTACCTTGAAACGCTACAATTCCTGTGGTTAGAAGGAACCTAATGCATTGGTAAAAAGAAATAATTACTGTAGAACGCTCCGCCAGTTCTTTTATTGGCTTTGGGGTATCATTTAACTTGATTTTCATAAAAATCAGATGATACTAATTTTATGGATTTCCATTACTGCCACGCAGTAAAAACAGTGCTCTTTTTTTTTAATATCCATATCTAATGTTTCTCTTCTGCAAATTAAAGCTGAGAAGCAAACAATCCTTTAGATTTTTTTTTCTCCTAATTTAAGAGTTCAGATTTCAGTGAGTTTGTACTTTCTGCTACTTTCATGTATGAAACTGTAAAACAAAACCTTTGTAGGTGAAGGCAAAAGTACATTTGGGATATGTGATAAAATCCGCCATAAAGCGGTGTGGGGTTATATTAAAGATTGAACTTAAGTGTGCTGACCCGACCTCTTACCTGTAGCGTGTTTTTTTCTTTCTCTGTTCTCTCCTGTCTTCCCAAGACGTTATGTAAAGAGACATTTACAGAAGAGTTGAGTTTGATTTAGATCAGTTTATTTCTTTTGCTCAGCCAAAGCTTTGTTTTACTTTTCTAATTGCTAATGGAAAAAGTAAAGCGTAGATTTATAGATTTTGACTCCCAGAGTACTATTTGGCTAATCTGACATGTCACTTTATTTAATTTGAAAGATTTAAAATGGTGTTGCTTATGAAATCCTAGATGTTCAATTTTTTGTTTTGTTTAAGTAGCCTTTTGTGCTTTCCATATGACTGTGGTATATGAAGCTAACAGAACATTAATTTACTTTGCAAAAGAAAGTGACCTTTTTCTTTAAATGAAAAAAGAAAGAAAAATTTATACTGACAGTAATAACTATGTGGGACAGTCCAAAAACCTTGTGGAGATATATTAGTTTGATTATCCTTTCATTTTGGTGTAATTAAATAATTATAACTTACAGACCCAGCTCACAGCTAATTAAATTTTGGACTATTTGATACATCTAGTGAATAGGATTAATTTAGCCAGAGTAAAGACTATAAATTTTAATCTAAGAAGTCTGCTGTTTAGAAAAAATCATGGTAATTTAAATAAATCCAAACAATTTGTAAAGCACACAGTATGCCTGGTGACTAATTTATTTTTGAACTTAGAGAAATTAAGCTAACAAAGTTGCTGAAAGTTTCAAGTCCAGCCTGAAGCCAGAATGCAACCGAGCATTCATTTTTGCCGTTGGATTTTTAAACTTGTCTTTGATTAACAAAGTGTGGCCTAGGATGTTGCTTCTCGCCCTAGTTTTGCAACCGTGGCAGTTGCAGACAGCACCATTCTAAACCCTTACGAAGGCTGGCATGATGCTGTTTCCTCCGTGCTGATCGTTTTGTGCCGACCCCGACTCCTGTAGACTTTTCTTGGGTCTCTCTTTGTCCAGTGAGCAACTGGGTAGGTGAATGGTTTGCACTGAATAATCCCAGAATCACCGAATGGTTCGGGTTGGAAGGGACCTTAAAGATCCTCCAGTCCCACCCTGTGCCCTGGGCAGGGACACCTCCCACCAGCCCAGGTTGCTCCAAGCCTCATCCAGCCTGGCCTTGAACACTTCCAGGGATGGGGCAACGACAACCTTCCTGGGCAACCCGTTCCAGTGCCTCACCACCCTCACAGTAAAGAATTTCTTCCTAATATCCAATCTAAATCCACCTAAGGGTTTTATTTCTGGTCTCTGCGTTGTCCTTGTTTAACTGATGAACTTGCATGTTGTTCTGACCCGTTGAAAATGAGATGGGAGGATTGTGAAGTTGCCAATATGACCAAATAGCCTGTATGACACAAGGCTGTAAGGCTTGGCCTGTTACTCTTGTTTAAATGAAAAAATCTTCTGAGAACACAAAACTAAAATCCAATACAAACATTTCCAGTAATAGAAAGTCCTTCTGTAATCTTCAGTGGATTGTTCCTGGGCTCCATTATCATTATTGTTTTAAACAGCATTGGTGTATCAAATGTGAAGGTAAATATTATGTTGTAAATTAATAGTGGAAGGAAAAAAATGCGGTATTGAAACAAAGCCGCCTGCTCACTTTGGAAGGGTGTATGGACACTCCAGCTCCAGAGAGGGGCATTAATCTAATCAAGATGAGAATCTTGACAGAGTTAAAGAGCAGATTATTCTGCACGCTTGGAAGCCTCTGATGCTTGCTTAGATGGCAAGGCACGGGATGAGCTGAACCATGAACCTGAACTACCGTCATGACTTCAACTACTATTCATTTCAATTTCTTTTTCTTCATCTTTAAAGTTTTGCCTTCTTTCTTGGACAAAATAAAATATATTAAACATAGGTTTTGAATTAGTTTCCATGTTCGTGTTCATGTGTATTCAGGTGTAGGTAAATAATTGTTCTTCCACAGAACATTGTTATCTTGATGCTTATTCCAGCCCAAATTGTGGAAATTGAAGGAAGACAGCTCTGGCAGTCCTGCCGCCTGCGCTCAGGGGAGGATGCTTTCCTTCACGGCCTTGCTGAGTGTTCGCTTCAGCGTAGTTTTAAATCTGAAAATCATCAGGGGGCAACTAAGAGACCCCTCAGGGGTTTCGTTAATCTTCTTGACATAGTTTTGGTTTTTTTTTTTCCATCATACTCAGCTCAGCTTTTACTTCCTTTAGATTGACTGTGGTATTCATGTCTACCTTATTTTCTGCATATGATCTTCATGATTGTAGTTCGTGCGTTGCCTGAGCTGAAAGGCGAGCATCCTCTTACAGTACCCCTGAGATGGGAGGCATTAGTGAAGGGGAGCTGAAGCCCAAGAACCTCAGGGCATCGCGGGCAGGCTGAGGTGGAGCGAGGTGTTAAACACAAGCCCTGCCTGTGAAATTAATGAAATGCTTTAAATATTTCATTTTTATACCTGAGGTTATTTTTGTGGTATGATACTGAGTATGCTTTTGGTTGGCTTGGGAGCAACCGTTGTATTCATCTCAGAGGTGCTGCTGTCCTTGTTGAAGTCCCACTCGCTGATCATGGCACTGGGCGACAGTAAGCGTCTTATTTTCCTCAAACTGGGAAAAGACTTCTAGTTCCTACAGAAAGAAAAGTCTTGAAGCACATACTGTATTAAAGCCAAGCCGTTTCCCTTTGAAAACTGCAGCATTTGCTTGCTCGCAGCAAAAGCGTCCAAAGTAGTACTTGGTGTCTCTCGCTGTGCTTAGGCATTTGATCCGTCACAGCACAAGTGATGTGGTGTGTCCTTAAATTGTCAGAAGAATTAAATTGTCAGCAGACCTGAGGAGTCAGCACAATCTTACGAGCAAGTTTTCCCAAACTGTCGGTTGCCTGTAGGTAAGGTGTAGGAGTGGCTGTCTCACAATCTGTGCTGGTGTCATAGCTGTGTGGTTCTTCTCAGATCAATTTGGTTTCCAAAAATCTGGGAGCAATACTTAAAATCCATTCTATGGATCTGTGAAAAAGAGTAAAAGAATCCTCTCATTTGTGGCTTACTAATAAGACTAAATTATCTCTGCATCAGTTCCTCTTTTATATTGGTCTAGAATAAAACTTGGAATGTTTTGCTGTTAATAACTGTTTTTTCTTTGATAAATTGGAGTCTAAAAATTTGAAAATGTAATATTTTAAAATCAGTTCTAATTCTGTGGTCCATCATGGAATTAGTATGAGAAGGAGTTGTTCCTTTAAAATCCAATTAGGATTTATCCTTTCAAAAGGACTGCTAAGAAAGCTGGTGAGAAATGTTTAAGTTGTTGTTGCTGCTGAGTTGCAGACTGCACCCCGTCCTCCTCCGGTAGTTGGCTGAGGAAAGGGGCAACAGCCTTGGGCAGTCCAAGGCCAAGCTGGGCAGTGCCCGTCTCCTCCTCTCTGCTTCTCAGATGATGTCCTTCTGCAGCACAGCTCTGCCTGGAAGAGGCTCGTAGTGCCTCAGCTCTTGTATTTCTGTCTCTACAACACCGATGGGTATATCTAGCCATGCAACGTTGGTATTCCTGTCTGTAAAACCTCACAAGTTAGGTGATTTATATTTTGCAGACCACATTTTCTTTGAGTCTTACCTCTCTATCTCACAGTGAATTTGGAAGTCTTGATGGTATAAATTAAAACAACGCATATTTCTCCACTCACGTGAAAATCTTCGTTTTCTTTGAACAGATAAACAATCAGATATTGTATGGAAGAAGTCATCAGAATGCTTCTGCAATCATTAAGACTGCCCCATCAAAGGTCAAGCTTGTTTTCATACGGTAAGAAGAATTCTCATCAAAACATTTGTTTGCACTTTAACCTATTACATTACGAATATGTAATATATATTTAGCCTGTTTTGAAAATGCTGAACTTGCTCAGCTCTCTTTGAAGTGAAATAAACCCTTTCTTTGACTATTCTCCTCAGGACAGTTGAAGACTTCTCCTTATTAATGTAAAAAAAAAAAAAAAAAACAAACCCCAAACAAAAAAACAAACAAAAAACCCCACAAAAAACCCCCAAAAAACAATCTAATGTAATTGAATGCCTACTTTAGGGCTGTCTGCTGGAGGCTGGAGTTGTGCCTCCTGGGCCTGAGAGCGGTCTGATAAGAGCTTCTTCTCCCACAACTTAATAAGTGCTTTATGTAGGTTCTGCCAGCACAAGGATGGGGTGGGCAGTTTGCTTCACCCGGGCTGCCAGAAGGGAGTGAAAATGGTGCAGAAGCTCGGGGCTGGAGTGGGAGCTGCTGTGAGAGCGGCAGGCAAGTGCAGATGGAGAACATGGAGCATGCGCTGGGGGGGGACTGTGTGAAGGAGAGCTTTGTATGGGCATCAAAAGAGAATTTAAGGGAGCTAGGACTTATTTGTACAGAAGGAGAATGAGTTTGACAAGGAGCACTGGGTGGCTTCTGTAGGAGGGAATATGTTAAAACAACTTTTTATCTGCATAAGAATTACACGTGAGCATCTTTTCTTTTACTCGAAGCACGAAAATGTTTCCTCTTTGTATGTGAGTTGAGGACACCTCCATGCATTCACTCGGAGGTTCAGCAAGTGTTACTCTTATGACCCTGGGCGGATGGTCTGGGAAGACGCTGCCTCTTTCCCAGAATTCATACACGCTTTAATATATTGGAATTTCATAAATGTATCTATTCCAGCTGTGACCTTCGTTGGGTTTTTATCCCGATGTCATTTTATAATGTCATTCTTCCCACCAACATATACATCACACTTGATACTGTTTTGTATTCTTCGCTCATACACAGCTTACCTGTGAACACTGTAATAATCTGTGGATGAATGCATATAAATGTGTACATTTACTGGCATGGCTCCGTCTGGTACAGCTTACACAGAAATGATGGAAGAGCAGCATTAGCGCGGTGACGAATGAGTTGCTATACTTGGCAGCACAGAGGATCTGGAGGAGATTAATGATCTTGCCTGCAGCTCCCGTGTTACTTTCCCCAGCTATTGAAAATTAAACGTCATGTACAACAACTCACTCACCATTACTTAATTGCATGTGGAAAATGGGTCTGGTTGGAAGCTCCAGAGGCAGAACCACAACTTACGAAACCAAAACCCTGGGTTTAGTGCTGTCGGGCAGCTTGAGAGCGTGGGCTTCTTCCAACCTGCCCTGCTGCCCCGAGCACCGCAGCTGCCCGCGGAGCATCTCGCCTGCAACAAAGCGGGGGTGCTGGCTCGAGTCAGCCATGGATTGGAAATCCTTGGTGCGTGTTTTGTATTGTGTTTAAGACATAAAGACCATTTAATTTCTTAGCCATAATTCCCCTTTTCAGATTGTCTGTGTAGAAGTGGATTTCAAGGCAAAAAGTTGTCTTAATGATCATTATTAGTAGATATTGGAAATACAATTGGATAAAACTTGCCTCCAGAGCTTTAAAAAAAAAAAAAGTTTCCATTTTCAAATGGTGCTGCTGAGGTTTTAAGTCTTCACACTTCCCAAGAGCATGCATCTTGTCACTGCTCCCGGCCTTGCATTGGGGTGTGCTGACAACTGAGGGGTCTCCTCGCTTGACCGGAGCAGCCGTTCGAACAGCGATGAAACGAAATTCTCCTGCTGAGAGAATGTTGTTAGTAACTAGAGCACTGGCTCTAACGCGGGAGGAAAATGAATGTCGCTTTTTTTTTTTGATGCATGGTCAACTTCTCATAGTGAGAGGAGCATTTCAAAATTTTAGCCCATCCAAATGAGACTGTCTCTCTTAAAGGTGAATTTTAAGGAGAAACGAGAATCATTTTCTTTTCTTACGCAACCTATAGTCCACAAGCCCATTCTATCTTGGTGTTACCCGTTCCTACGCTTTAGACCACAAAACCAGCAGACGTGACTGACTGAAAACACGAACCAAAAGACCCTGCCGGTCCCAGACGTCTTGTCCGTGGTGCAGTTTGGTAGAAAAAGTTTTTTCTTGCTTTATCAACTTATTTTAAAACTATACTATAAAATGGGGGTATTGAAATGCCGCAACTGAGCGCATTGTGGTGCCAGCTGGAGTAAATAAGAGGAGCAACGGGCGTCTTGAATCTCCATCCGTCTCTCGTTCGTGCGTGTGCAATGGCTTTTCCAGCTGAGAACAAAGCGCCGAGTGTAGCAGACTCAGCTCTCCTGGTAGGTTTGCTGCTTGGCTGATTTCAGATACGTTCCTCTGGGCTCTAATGATGTGGAAAGAGCAGGATACCATTACATTTGTTATGCTTTGAAAATGAGGAGGAGCCAGTTGCAACAGAAATACTACTTTCCTCCTCCTGAGCGCTGTTACCAGTGCAACTTCTTTTAGAGGTAGAAGGCCTGTAGCATAATGTAGCCAAAACACATCCTGGAGCCACACAGTAAGGAGAGGCCACATCTCACCCTAGCAAAATAACATGGAGTTACATCTTCATGTCTAAGCAGGAGTTATGAGATAAATGGATTCGGTCTTCCTGTGCATGAAGATATTAAAATTCCAGTTTCACCAGCAAAAGGCCAGAGTCGGTTATAGTTTTCCAGAAGCACGTCATTCTGCAGCCTAAAAAGTTCCTTCATGACTGACCAAGCTGACCTAGGACATAAACGCAAAACTGCTGGGGCTCTTGGGCTATTACTAAAAAGTGCCCTCTTTGATATCCAGAGGCCTCATTTTCCTCAGATGAAGGACGCTCAGCGATAAGCACGCTGCTTTTCACTTTGAAGCAGGAAACAGCATCAAGGTTTTCCCCTTTCTGGTGTTTTGGTTCACGTGCAGGGCAGGGGGATGTTTCCATAAACTCTTTAATGGGTTATGAAAGGAGCCCAGAAATTCCTGGGCACAGAAAAGCCTTTCTGCAAGAACTCTTAACTATCATTAAATAACTTGGATTTTGTTGCACCCACATTTATTTTTTCCTAGGAAAAAATAAAGAATAGAAGGTGTCCTCAGCCTTTTTGACTTTTTACTAAAATCCCAACTTACCGTCTGCACTATAAAAATCTGTTCACACTTTTTTTTTATAGCCAGGTAGTGTTACAATTGCATTCCCACCCTTTCCTGGAATTTTTGCTGATGAGACATAGTGCAGTCAGTGCTGTGAGACTCATAGACGTCCCCTTATATTTGAAAGCTTCTCGCTCGGGTTTATAAGCATCTTTTCCTCAATTAAGTTGATGATGATTATTTAAAACAGTTGATTTTGGCCAGGTTCCAAAATATAGGTCTTAACACAGCACTGTTTCCCAGTGGTCTCGTTAATTACATGAGCTTGTTAATAGCATCTAAAGGATTTGCAGTTATAGTGTCACTTTTCTTTTTTTTTTTTTTTTTTAGATTCACTGCATCTTGTGCTTTGTAACCTTCCACAGGAACAAATTGGAAGGTGTTTAACCTGCTCACCCAGTTTGTCAAACCAATTGCCCAAACGCGGCAAGATTTTCCTGAGATGAACCGGCTGGGTCCGAGCGCTTCCTTTGATTAGTGTCCAGTCGCCTTTTACCTGACCTCAAAGTCTTACAGCTGCTGCATTAACTTCCAAGCCCCTGTGCCAAATAGGGGTTGTCTTTTTGATTTCTGAATATGAGAAATAAATAATAATTTGACTGCAGCTTTCCAAGGCGTATAAAGGAGGCTGGCTAGGGAAGCGCGAGTGGAAGTCAGTGGCCATAGGGCGTGTAAAGGTCTCAGTTGCCTTTTGAAATTCTTGATCCGAGTCTCCAACAACAGGGATTAAGCAGGTAGGAATCTGAGAAAGGGACTTGTTTCTTGGAGGAATCTCTGTGCCCTAGTTCCCAAAACAGAATGGGTTTTATATCCACTGTGGTTTTTGTTCGTGCATTTTGAGTCCATCCTTTTAAGATGCGTAATAAAACAATGTAATTAGATTTTACATCTGTAGTAGGAAATCCAGTTTATATCAGAATGCTCTTTTACAGTGAGAATTTTATGATTCAGCAAATTCAATGTTTTTTCCATGCTCAATTAACTGCCTTTAATCTGTTTTGGTGCTTCAGTGTTGGTATAATAAGAAGATCAAATATAGTTTGAATGCTTGAATCAAAGTGAATGGCACTGATTTCAAACCGTCATCCCATCGTGTTCAGTTCTGTGATTCATTCTTTGGTGTACCTTTATTCCTTAAAAGAAAATTGTCTTGCGCTGTGATGAAACATGAGAAATGCTTTAAGAATAAAGTACGGTAGGATTCTGCTTATTTAAATACCATCTGTTAGCTGTCCGGAGTCGTCCTCCCACACTGCAGTCGTTCATGCTGTTATCGCGGCTTTTTGGTGATTGGATTGTAGGTTCTCAGTGAAGCCCACAAATCTCTGTCACCGAACCCCTCCTTCCATTTCTAGGTGTAATGGAAAGACTAATCTCTTGTTATTTATGGTGACATGCAACGGAGAGGGAGCCTTATGCTCTGAGGACTGGCAAAGCGAGGGCAGTGGCTGGGGCGGCCAGTTCTCAGTGCTGTTTAACACTCTCCATTGCTGTGACTCCATCACGGAGTCTTTGCTCTTCTTTTAGAGCCTTTATACGTAGCGCCGTAGGTTGTATGCCAGACTCTGAAATATTGTTGTGCCTTAGAAATTATTTTTTTGCTTTAAGTTTGTTCTAACTTACGTGATTGGTCATATTTTAATAGCATAAACTGTGTTTTTACTTGCTTTGATTGTTTAGGTTCTTTCATGTGGGAAAGCTTTAAAAATAAGCTCTTGCCAGACACTGTGTGTGCAAGTTTGAACTTTTCCTGTTTTCTTCAGAGCTGTTTCCTCCTTGCTGTCGTACACATGTGGGAACAAGTGCACAGCTGAGGAAGTTAAGTAATTTGGGCCTTTCAAACGTATTATGACCTAAGCTGCAGGTTAAATGAATATTAGTTGTTCATTTAAAATACCTGTATTCATTTGGCTCTCACATAGTTAGGAGTGGATGGGGGGCAAATGGAGAACAAGACTGTTCTTGCTGTTAGTAGGAGAGATTTTTCAAGAAGACGCACGAATAAAAGGTCTTGCCTTGACCCAGCTGAAGGAAAAATCCAGCATACCATTTCAGTGTGCAGCTTTCCTGCAGCTCCTCTTTTCCAAAGGATTTTCTAGAGGGAAAACAAAGGTGAGAAAATATGAGATCCTGACCAGACTTTGCCTTTTTTTAAACAAGCAGGACGTGAACAATGTAAGTTTTCAGTAATCTGCAGGACTTTATGCCCTGGTGTGACAACCAGTGGGAGTCCTAAGGGTTACTGGGCAAACGTTGTTCATTCACTTGGTCTCCAAATCTGTTCCAACTAAGATGTCGTGCAACTGCATACAAGCTATTGGGTTTTTCTCCTCGTTCTTGACGTACTTTGTATTCCCAAAAAGCATCCACAGCCCCTTACAAAGCTGTTGTCAAGTGATCTTTTAGCATTGATGATGTGTGTAGTTGCAGATAGTTTGGCAGGAGGTCCATCTCAGTTTAGACATCTAGAGGTCATCTGGACCTCTGTGATCAGTGAACGGTTGTTGGGAGCCCCCAAAGAGCAATTAAGCTCATCCTGTCCTAAATTAGGTCATTTCAGTGCTGGGATGAATTGCCCTTCTGAGTCGATCTGATCTGCGATTTGTCTTGAGTTTGCACTGATCATAGAAGAAGTGTGGACACAATTTTAGACAAGATGTTCTGCTTTAGACAGGTAATGAATCTCGTTCAGCGTGCTCAACAAGGATTTTCTTAGCATTACGTGACAGCGAGCTTGTACCATCACAAACCTGAGAGACGTAAGAGTAAGTAAAATGGAAAACAGAAAACATCCTCAAAGGAAGGCATGGAACCTGAATTTCAAGAATTGAAACTCTGAGGCTGATGAGCAAATGGGGCAAAAAAACCAACCAAAGAAAAAAACCCCAAACAAAACCTAAACCTAAAAAACAACTTGAATTTGGCTGAGGCTGTGGCTTATGGTTATCGTCCGTAGAAAGATAACTTTCTCAATGCTTCATGGACCGTTCCAGCTGTGTGTGACATTCCTCCCAAGTGCCAGAGACAGCTCTCTGATAAGTGCAGCGCAGCGTTGCAGGGCAGCTTAGCTGGAGCCTTACAGCACACAACTTGAACTTCCCTTCAGCCTTACTTTCTGCAGCGTGGAATGAGTAATCCCTTTAGATTTGTATTTGCACGTTGCGCTCTCTAGGCTTTTTTTTGTGCCAAGTGTTTATGGTGGTTAATTATTAGCCAGTAATAACTGCATTTGTCTTTGCTTAAGTTGCACATCTCCCCCTCCGTCGGAGGTGCAGTTGTTAGATGGAGCCAAACATCAGAAGTTCTTCTCTTTGGTCAGCGAGAAAGGATGGGGAATGTCCTGGGGTCCTATTATAGACTAGAAAAGAAGTAAAACGTAGTAAAAGTATGGCAGTTTAATCAAATAAATCTGAAAGTGTATAAGCTTTTCTGAAGCTTAAAGAGTCTTTGCCGCTTACATGTTGCTTTGATCTTGCTTCCTGCGACCGTTTGCAGTGAGGAAGGCTGCTGGTTTCTTCGGTGGCGAGCCACAGTCAGTGACGTTGGTACAAGCAATAGGCACTCCAACCCCCAGCAGATCGAATTCCCATTTCCACTCAGAAACTCATCCTGTGAGGTCAGAGGCAATAAAAGTATTTGTGGGAGGAGTGATGAATTCCTTCCCTATTCAGTTTATATGGAACTGATGAAATATAAACAGCTCTCTGGTGCGCGAGCTCAGGAAGGAGGTGGGCTCCCGTCCCAGCGTCTTACACAAACCAGTACAAGAGCTGGAACAAGAGCGGTGGATGTTTATCATTCCTGCAGATAATGGAGGGGGGAGCGTCTGAGCCTCCCTGCTGTATAAATGGCATTGTACGTTGCTTTGACCCTGCGAGTATGAAGCTGCGTCTTGACTGTGAAGGGTTTAGACATCTTAACCTCAAGCAATATCGAGCACTGGCAACTGAGAACAGCTTTCTCGGAGGTGGTTGTGTAGCAGCTATTGGCAAATACATGGAATGCTCGTTTGCAGCCCCTGGAACGTGAATATGATGTTCAGGCTTCTAAGCTGTCTGCTCCTGCATCAAATGAAAATGATTGCTCCTTTCAGTTGTAAATAAATTCATGTTTTAGTTGAGGACGCTTACAGAAGTGGAGAGCAGAAAGAGCAATTTATTATTAGATCTGTCACTTTAAAATATGTTCCCACTTTGATTCTGCTTTGAAGCATTCTCCTTTGAAGCAGCATTAAAGTATTTAAATATGTACGAGTCCTAGCAGGGGGAGATTACAAGTTGTGACACTTTGTAACCTAGGGTTTTTTATTATTTTTTGCATTTTTTTCCAGGGAATTACTGTAAGTGGGTTTTTTATTGCTTGGAATAATCATGGCCATCCATTTAAAACTGCATAAAGTTGTTTGCCCAGTGGAAAAAAAAAAAAATTTGTGTGTATATATGAAGTAGAAAGTAGTTTCTATAATTAATTACACCCTACTTTGTCATGCAGATCATGAAGCTTCTGTCTAGCAATTCTTAGACTATTTCTTACAAAGGTTTATACATACCTTGTTATTTTCAAGTTTGCTCCTAATTGCAAGGCGTGCAGCGTGCATTGTAAGCTACAGAAGGGGTGTTAGTTTTCATGCTGTTTGTGCTTCATATAAACTATTGTCAGAAAAACCTCTGCAGTCAAGTCAAAATGGCTAGATCTCTTAGGCACCTTATATTTGCTGATTTGTTCTTACAGGCTAGAAAAGCAACATAATTAGATCGATGTCTCATGAAGATAAGAGGAGGAAAAAATGTCCTTGCCTAATATGGCTTAACGGGGGAAAATGCACTCGGAAATTGTGAAACGCTTAAGAAATTCATGGGCTTGATTCTGTGCATTCCTCAGATTTCTGCCTGGGCCCCGTGCACACGCGTCTCTGCATCGCGGGACACTCCGCTTCTGATCTTAGCATGGTTTCTGGTTCTTGCAAGGCTTTGAGCAGGGCCAGGAGGAGAGGCTGGGAGCGAGTACAAAAATGAGCAGCACAGAACCAGCTCCTTTGAATTGTGTGGCTGTTTGGTTGAAGATAAGTAAATGAATTCACCAACCTTTGCCTGCAGGATTTATCCTTTCAAATGCCTGTGACTGAGTTTCCCATACGCTGCTCTGCTGAGAGCTATTGATTTACAGCGTTGTCTTTTGGTGATCAGAACACGCTAGCTTCATGTGTTTAACTCTTGAGGGATAAAATGAGGCTTTTTTCCTTTCAGGCACTTCTGTAAGATGTTCTTAAACACATTCCAGTCCAATATTTTATTCCAGAAATCAAAGAGGAAAAAATTCTGCTTGTGTTCCAGTAACCTGAAAAATAGTGGGTAGGACCAGAAATCGAACCCAGAAGACCCACTGCGTGAGAAGTCACGTCCGTTCATCTCAAGCTGTGTATCTGCAGAGCAGCAGTATTACTGATTCCCCTCTGTCGCGTTGTGGCGAGCAGAGACTACGTGATAGTACCGAATCTTTAGCAAAATGGGGTTTGCATCATGTTCCTGGCTTCTGTGTTCTGTGAGAGTCGTTCGCCCCAAAAATAGAGGTGCATCAGTACAGTTTTTGAAGCAAAATTTGGTGTCTTCTTTTTTCCCATATACCTCAGATTTGCCTTAAACAATTATCATTGAAGTCGTATTTTACTTGGTTCGGTTTTACAGCGGCCAAAAAAATGCAGAGCTAATTCCACAAGCCAAACAATTTTAAATGGCAGTTGAGGAAAAACATTAACGAGGCAGAATGCTATTTAATGAAAAAAAAAAAAAAAAAAAAAAAGGTCTTGAAAGTTACAAAGTTATCAGATGTCAATTTAGGAATGCATTTTAAAGAGAACAGAGGAAAAGATGCCGTACATCATAGGCATCTTAGAAAAATAATGCACTTTATATGTAGGGGGAATCAATGTTCATCTGTTCTCTTCTCCCTGCATTTTATAAAAATTCTTCCAAGTTTTTACATTGAATCTTTTCAAAAAGACCCCAGCAAATATGAACAAAAAAGCAAAAGCAAGCTATTGCAGTAAAACAGGTATTATATTTCAATAATGTAAGTGTTAGACTGTAAACAAGCAGTTTACAAATGTAGGCTATTAGAAGACGCTAACAAAGATTTAGCACATGAATTGATGTGTAGGGACCATAAACTCCAACTGCATCCTCTGATAATCCACACAAAATTAGATTTCCAAAGAATGCGATGTCAGTGTGTCTCAGATGAAACTGGCTGTGGTCCCAACAAGGGATGTAATCTGTTTGCTGGCAAAGAACAAGAGCAAAGTGCTTTTCTAAGCTCTAACTTCTACTAAGAAACAGTTACTTTTTACGCTAGTAGGAGTATTTTCCTAATAGCCAAAATCAACTCAAAAGAAAAGTTTTGCCGTTATGGTTTAGTGTGTAATGTGTTGTTGGTTGGTTGTTTTACAGAAGTGAAGATGCCGTCAATCAGATGGCTGTTACTCCTTTCCCGTTACCTTCCAGCTCTCACTCTTCTATTGAGGTAAGGTTTATGGCTTTTTCTTTTTTAATTAGGGATTGCCAAATTACACAGATTAATCATAATTAGTATTTCATTATGAATTCCAGCACCTTGTCTAATTAAACCCTGAATCATAAAATGCATTGGGTAGGAACTTGACCTAATAGGCATATTTTCCCCTCTCTCTTCCTTATTGATCTCATCATTCCTGAAAGGGCTGGCGTGGCATTAACGACAGGTATTAAACAGGTTATTGCTGTACAGGAGGAAGAAAAGTCTCCAAATGAAAACCTTGCCATCTCCTGTCGTGATCATTTTTCAGCTGGTGAGGGTAGTTGTGGTGAGGCTCTGGATATCCTGGAACATGGATATCCTCCTACAGAAGAGAAATGGGCGCTTGCCAGGGGAAAGCTCCCACCTTCTAAGTTCCTTTTCCCCCAGAAAACCCTCCCATCAGCATCCCTAAAAACGAAGCAGGGGTGACCAGCAACTAGGTACGGTAAGAGAGGTCACTGTGTACGTGGTTTGCATTACAAGAGACAATCCCAGCAGAAGTGAGAGCCCTGGTCCAGCACTTTCTCCTGTGCCCCAGCGTCAGACTCCCTCATTCCTGCTCATTTTCCTCCTGGAGGAGCAGACGAGGGCTGTTTAAGCAGTGAGCTCTAGTACACAGTGTTGTAGCACACAATCTTCCAATGCAAAACCTTCCTTAGCGTGGTAGCGTTACCAATGTTTTCCATCATTATAGTTGCTGTCTCGGCCCCGGTGCAGACTGATTGCTCTCTTGTGCACCATGAATCCCTGCAGTGTCACCACATTGTTATCATTTTGACATCTCGATATGGCGTAACTAAATTTTCTAGATAAAGTACATGGTTAGCCTTGCTGTTGCTTTTTAATTCTATTTCTATTTGACCTAATAAAGCAAAAGATGTTTTATAATTCAATTGGGGTTTGGTCTTGCCTTGAATTGATAAATTCGTGTCCATCGAACTCCTGGTATTTCAATAAGCATTACTGCGATCCCACAGCACTGGTCCGCCCTGGGTAACGCTGGGTGACTCTCCTGTTGGCACGCTTGCCGTTGCTCTCCAGGTTGTATTACCACTGGTGCCTGCTTCCCCACAGGCATGGTGCCGTACAGCGCAAGAGCTGCTTCGTTTTGGTCTGGATCTGAGTCATTTTGGGGCAGTGCTTTGGCTTTTCGTTCCCTCCTGCATAAAAGCAGCAAATCCCAGGTGCAGCCGCTGGATTGCAAATTACTCTACAGTTTACAGAGCCCAAGTTCATTTTATTTTTGTTGACTCTTTAATACCTGCGTTCGTTCCCAGCTTTGTTTAGTATTTGTGTCTTCAGGAGGAGCCAGGGCGCTTCGTTTAGGCACGTTCTGTGCTGCGGTCAAACGCCTGTAGTTGGACTCTTCCAGCATGTGGGAACCGAAGCGCTCAGCCTGGGGCGCGATGTTTGCCTTTAGAGGGAGATGCTCGTGGGTTGAGTTTCAGGCATTAATGGCAAGCTCTTACTATTTACGTCGCATCTGTTTTATGAGTAAACACCGGTATTTACCTCTAGCTAGTATCTTCTTATTATATAAAATACTGTTGCTGTGTAGAAGTTTACCTTGCTTTCCTTTGTCAGCTGTTCCTGACTTTACTTAAAGCAAAACAAAACTGACTGAAACTTACGTCTTGAAATTATATCTTCAAATATCTTTGAAATACCAAATAAATATTTAACGTTGTGTGTTACAGATGCTGTATATGAAACTTGTCAGATCAGATTAAATAGCCTGGCTAGTGTAACAGAATATCAGGGTGCCATAGTTACCGTGTACTGTGGTGTTATTTTTCTTCATCTTGTCTTCATTAAGGTATTTTAATATGGAAAGTGATAAACAGTAAATATGCCTTAAAACAGGGTCTTGCTTCATTGCATGGAGTTGCAGGACAGGATAAAACTATGATGTGGTGCAATACTGTGGGCAAGCCACCAGAAGCAAAGTATATTAAATATTAATTACTGTAAAATCTCTGTCTTAAAAAACTTCCCTTCGTCAGAAAGCCGCAGAATGAGATGGTTTGTTGCAATGCTTAACAGAGTGAGCCTTTGTACTAACGCAGAGGTACTTCCCCTGGTCAAGTGGCAGTCAGGATATTTGGGTAATTCTCATTGCACACTTAAATGTAAAATGTCTAATGAAAATTCAGAAGTAATTTTGCTTCTAGGACTGAAGATCTTGAAATTGGATTTGTTTTACGTAGTCCATTTTGCTTTGCAAGAGAGAACAGCTCCAAATTTGGATCAAAGGCTTAAATGTGTTGTAATTATTTTAAAGTAAAGTAAATCAAAATAATCAAAAATCTTTCCAGATTCAGGACCTGGTTGGTTTAAAAAAGGGAAGGAGAATTAACCTGTTAAATTTTACATGTAACCGAACTAGTGATACTCTAACCTTTACATCCTAATTTAAAGTTTTCCCTGAAAAGATGCCACTTCCCATCTACCTTTAATTGTCAGTACGGGAAGGAAATTAATTTTCTTCTAGCAATAACTATGCTAGTTATTATACCAGAAAATCCTGATCGGACAAGCTCTTCTGTTTTTAGTATGCTGCTGGTTTATGTTTCAAGGGTCACTTTTGTGGGGAATCCTCTATAGAAAGAAAAAAATCTTCTCGTGCAGGAGACAGTTCTGGAGCACATCTTGGTGACAATACTTACGTCTTCGGGGCCGTTACCTTCATTGGCTCGTTCTCCAGTAGCTGTTGCTGAATGCGATTTGCAGAATTGTCACAGTTATGTGCAGAAGTACCGGAATCCTGCGCTTGGTGGCCAAGTTCTCTGACCAAAAGAGCTTCGGCTCTACCGATTCCTCCGGGGTGGCCCTCTCAGTCCTGCTGCTATTGCCATCTTCAGATTGTATGAAGGAAACTGGGCCTCCTTTCACACAAACTCAACAGTTTTCACAGCTGATAGGGATTAGTCTGGCCTTAAAGGTTGACCCAGACCTGCACCTAAGTGCTTGTATTGGACTACCTCGTGGTACTCCGGGCCAGCCAAGTAGAGACCAAGCTCTGTCTTTCAAAATTTGTATCGCATATTTGTCTCCTGACATTAGGATGCTTTAATTGTGGATCTTTTTACTTTTTCATGCTGCTACTAGTTTAGAAAAGCAAAAGAAAAGGTAAAATTGTCTAATTTTTTTCTTTAGCTATTATGGGGGGTCATAGCTCTGTTTAAAAACTGTTATCAATCATTTCTGCCAGGATCACGGTGGCACTGAACCTGCAAGCGGTGAAGAAGACCCGAGTTTGGAAGTTCTCATGAAAAGCTTGACTGATGAGGAATCCAACAAAGCTGTAAGTGACTTAAAGCACAATTTAATGACCATCAGAGCTTAGAAAATACAGGCTCATTGCCTTGATTTGTTTTCCATCTGCCTTTCTGTTGGAGTATTACAGCACGCTTTTGTCAAATAATATCCAGTACGTGTAAGAGCAGAATCAAGCTCTTAGCTCTTTACGTACATTGACTGTTTTCATAAACTAAGCAGTCAGTATTATTTGATAAAATATCAAGATAAGAGTTTTTATGTAGCGTTGTGGCCCTCTCTTGAGCGCTTTCTCAGTGAGGGGGTTGAGTTTCCTCTCTTGCCATCCATGTGTGACAAACTTCAGAAAAAAGCGTGGTCTGTAAATCATATTCCTATTTATATTCATAGCGTCGTATATTCTAAGGCCAAAATGTCTATTATCATAATCTAGTCTTGCCTCCTGAATAACATAGCTATAGAGTTACTCGCAGTAATTTCTACATCAAGCCCATAACTTCTGGTTTAATGCCGTACTGTCAGTGAGCACTGTAATAAATACTGAACTTCTCATGGGTACAGATGGTGGGTTTTGTTGTTTAATATGTCAGGATTGTGCATTATCAGAGATTTGAAAGTCCTTCAGGGTGCAGCTCTAATCTCTCTTTTTGGACTCTATGTTAAAAATGTAAAACGGAAAACTACTAAACATGCTGAAGAGTGACTAACCTAAAGGTACGTAAAATGTGCTGAGACAGTCTTTTTGTCCAACAGCCTCCTCCTTTTTCAAGCAGCGCGTTGGCCGAGACTTGCTGTGCGTGCACAGTTGGTGTGTGCCATCCTCAGCTAAGGAAGCCGGACGTTTTGGGGATTTTTTTTTTCTTAGGTGTCTTCTTCCTGCTCCATCATTTCTTTTACAAAGAATTTCCTGAGTTTTGCAAATACGAATTGAATATACATAATGTTCTGTAGCTAGTAAGTATTTAATTAGCGAGTCTACGAACTCCCAAGAGTTAGGAAGTGTTATGTGCTATTCAAGCATCAGAATTAACCACCCATGTAAAATGGATTGGTTTGTGTTCCTAATGGATTACAAAAAAATTGGATTATTTCTATTTGGTAGCCTGGCGCAGAATCCTCCTTTGATGCATTGAAATATAAATGAATCAGAGTTTTATTGTTATTATTCACCTGGTTTTATTGCTGTTCCTGCTCAACTTGGCAAGAAACTTTTGAGGGATTACAAGGCACTGTGAAAAATTGAGACTGAAGTGGTTAAAAATATGTTAAAAGTATTGTACAAAAATGAACTCTTGGTGTAGGATATTGTGCTGTGCAGCTTTTTGCAAGGTATTAGAGGAAATGTGAATTTAATGGGGGGAAGAAAAAAATTTGGCGCGATCCAAGGTAGGTGTGGAGGGAAGATGCCGCTGGAACAACAGGGAACTCAGAATATATGGGCAGCTTCTGTTCAAACTTGAAGCAAGAAAGAAGGGAACTGTGGAGCCAAAGGGTAGAAGTTGCAGTATTTTAGACTGAAAGGTGAAAAAAAGAAAAAGATAAAAGTGTTGGTGGTAAGAGTTGTCCAGAACAGGGTAATGGCAGAAAGGTAAGAGAAGACAAAGTCAAGGATTTGTTGAGACCCTGTAGGTGAGGAGAACATCAGTATAGTAGTTAGTTTTCCTTTCCCACTGTCCATACCAAGTTATCTCAATTTTCCACTTAAATTGTTCCTGTAACAGCAACTGACTGCTACAATTTACTTTTTGTCTTTGGAATTCAAACCCCTTTATCCAGCAGGCTAGTGTTGTTATCCCCGCTGCGGCACAGAGAGGAGGCGACTTGTCCCAGGTCACTGCGAGACCGGGAGGCAGCGAGTGTGTCACTCTGCTGGCTGCTGCGTAGCCCTGCCTTCATTCAGTGCTTAGAGGTGACTCACTGATTTTTCCATTAGATAATTAGATACTGAAAAGTTCAGGGCTAGGAGGTAGATTTAGAAAAGTATTCGCATGCCTATAGATCCATCTGCTCATTCCATAATGCCTTCAGTTGGGCCAACCCTCAGGTTAGAGGCATAAATGGATGAAAAGTAGTGGTGGAAAGCCAGTTTCATAATTTCAGAGTTTTCTTTCAATCAGGGTTTTTAAAACTACGTGGCAAATATGTCTAAGTGTATCTTACTTTTGTAAATGCTGATGGTTGCGATCAGTCCCTTCTGACCAGAAGGAACCGAGTTGGTATTCATATTGGCGTTAAGGCTTCGACACTGCAGCGCAGCACGAGTCAGCTCCTTATTTTGAGGAAAGGAGATTTCTCTTGCAATCTTTTAGTGGCTGCTGAGGCAAAAAGAACCCAGTGCCTTGTTTTTCGAAGCATGATGGTTGCTACTAGAGCCTAATGCTACTTCACCATTGTTATTGAATTTCTCAGTCATGTGTCAGGAGAAATCAGGAATGTAGAAATCAACAAGTAAGATCAAGTTCACCGAGTAAATAAAAAGTATGTGCTTATCAGCAGAGATCTTCCACAAGCATGTACAGTTCAAAGCACGGGCAGGATGTTTCACCAAGTGACAGCTGTAATAAAATAAAAAAAAAAAATATCACATCATTCCCTATTCACTTGTTGCTGATAAATTTGTCAGTCTCTTCCAAGATACTCTTTGTTGTCACTTCATCACTTTAAAAAGTATAAAGTTATATAATGGACATCATTGTAGACTTGGATGATAAGAGGGGGGGAAAGAAAACAACTTTATTTCTGAACTGGAGCCAGTGGAATTGTTAGGCAAAGTCTGCGTGCTTGTTGCCTGAGGTTTGCGGTGGCCTGATAGAAGGTCGTGGTGTTCTGAGCACTGGAGTTCTCTTGCTTGCTGTAAGGTGGTGTTGGAAAAGGATTGTTATATGGGGCTTTGAGATGAGCTCAAAACTTTTAACTTTACAAAGGTGAAAATGGTTTTGAGCAGTCATTGCGTGTGCCCTGAAGGCCCTTGCATCATTAGTGTCCTGGCAGAGCGTGAATTCAGTGTCCTACAGGTGGGATAATTAAACTGATGTTTGGTATGTGAGAATGGATTCATTTCCCTAAAAAGATTTGAACTTGGAACAATAATCTGTCTTCACCACAAACAGAAAACGTGTCCTTGAAACGCTAGCAAAGAGGAAGGGCTTCATAAAAATGCTTTTGGCTGCATTTGAGGGAACCGAATTCTATTAAACCAGTTGGGTTTATGACAAATGCTGAGCGTACAATTCAGGGCTTGAGGGACTGGAAATATTTTCATATTATTCAGGTACCTCTAGCATAGTCTGAGTTAAATGGAGGAGATTCGAGAGATTTAAAGGTGATGCTTGGTGCTTACTTGATGTGCAAGATGGAGTTTCGGATTTTAGTCACATATCAGGATGAAAAAGGGAAGTATGAACTAAGTTTTTCATTGCTCATTAGAACAGTCTCTCATAAAATGACAAAGCAGTCTTCTCGTTTTTCCCCGACACCTCTGAAAATACAATGAGATCACCATTTTATCTTTTTTTTTTCTTGTTATCCGTTTGAATAATAGTTACCGTTGTATGGTTACAGCAAGCTTGGAGAGAAACACGGAAAAAAAATTGCGGGGCTGGGGGGGGAAGCCTGTGGGGCTTGGCGTGATTTAACATAATAAAACTCCAGGAAAGAAGGCCAGTATTTTCAAGCTTGGTTACCTAAAATTTGTTTTACGTATTTATTTCTAAATGTATGAATTGTCATCTTAATTGGAAATTCTTTTGAGATGCAGAATATCGCCGCTGTCTTTTGAAGTTGGTACTCGGCTTTTCTGAAAACTGGCTGTTTATCAGGGTTTTTTTTTTAACATGGGGTAAGATAACCAACTAATACTGGGATCAAAGCGGCCTGAGTTTGGCTAAGAGCTAACAAGGGGAGGACACTGTAACTGTCTGGAAGCAGTTGCAGAAGTAGGAGAGAAAAACATCTTTTGTAGTGTATTGCGAGGATATGGAGAGAAATTAGGATACAAGTGGAGCCCGTGATTGAAGTGCCATTGTTTGAGATATTTCTAATGAGGCTGGATGATGCATTTTAAGCAGTTAGGTTATTTAAGTGCTTAGGACTGCCAAAAAAGGGAGGGGGAAGGAGAGAACAGATGACTTTGAGCCCTGTAGGCAGGCACCAAAGGGTCTGTACGAGCACCAAAGGGTCCATATGGGTACCTGTGTGCTGGAGGCTCGGCACAGAGGCCTGCGTGTTCCCACCCAGCGTGGGAATTGCTGTCCCAGTGGCCCCAGAGGACACACTTCCGTCTTCTTTAGAGCTTCTTATTGCTCAGGAACAATATGGACAATGCATTATAATCTCCTCCCAAAAAATCCCTTTCTTACATTGTATGCCTTCAAAACCGCTAGGTGTGTTTTTAATAATTCCTGATAATTCCCTATATTCATACTAGCTTTTCCTCTGTCAAGTTCTACACTTCAGCTTTGTGTTGTGCTACAAATGTAATAACATGAAGAAATACCACTGTTTGCCTAGAATCATCATTTTGAGTTTTGGAGGGTATTTTATTGAAGCTAATGAGACATTTTCAATACACCTCACTTTCTTTTTTGACTTTTTAGGATGTGAAATCTAAAGCTGACAAAGCAGTGGCAGCAGATCCGCAAGAAGTGGAGGAGCAGCTCCCAGAAAATGTACCGGTGTTTATGCTAACTGATAAGAGGGGGTTCTGGTGGCTTGATCTAGCTGAAGATGGAGTGATTTCTGGGGGGAAGGGGTTAACTGCGGAGACATTAAAACAATTTTCCTGGTGAAAACTTAAAAAAATTACTTGCCACTCTTTAAGTATGTGGAAATAGTCACACAAGCTAATGTCAAAGATGTTCTTTGCTGTTTAAAAGTAAAAAAAAACCCAAACAAACAAAAAAAACCAACCAAACAAAACCCAACACGTTATTTGGTGTGAGAGGCACAACTCAGAAGGGTGAAATCCTGTCCCTACTTCCTTCATGAGCATTTCTGGAAGCATGTTTATCCAGTCATCCTGATTTTTCCATTTATTTATGAAGGGAGTGTTTTCAGTTCATCTGTGCTTATTGCTTGTTTCTCTTCTATCAACTTAGTGGATTTAATAACGAACGATAATCAACAACTAATGATAATGTCCACATAACGTGCCTTTCTGTGATTGATAACTGATCTCTTTTGCTTCTGCTTTGTTTTTAGGTCCTCAACCACATCAAACAATCCAAATCTTCAACAAAAGTACCAGCCAATTTACAGGAGATACCCCTGGTGCCAGCACCTACTTATCTTTCTCCAGAGGCAGAAGTCACCAGCCGTAGTATGAACCAGTTATTTTTTCCACCAATATTGAGTGTATTTAGTACCCTAACCTAGGATGGATTTTTTTACCCATACAACTTTTGCTGAGATTTTTTTCTTTCAACATCCAATGACCTATTTTAAGTTATTTTATAAAGGATTTATATTTTTCTCTCATTTTATAATTTTTGAGAGCTTGAAGGCGTTTACTTGTTTTTCTTGACTTTCACATACAAAGGCATTTTTCCTCTTACTTACTTAAAATAGAAGGAAAGGTAATCTGGGACATCCATGGTGCCGGAACATGGCCGTATCTGCCCTGAATGGAATACACCTTGCCACCGTTATCTGAATTGTGTAGATTATAAATGAATTAGATGTCCTCCCAGACATTTACTCTGAACATTTACTCCCCGAACTCTAGAGTCATTGTGATTTAGAGATTTCAGAAGTGACTCAGAGCAGCCTTCTAGTTCAGTTTAGATTGGTAAAGGTGAAGAGCAAAATACGAGATCTTAATTAGTTGCTCTCATACGATTCCTTTGATGGTTTTCATTTTCTCATTGAATAGTGTGATTTATTTCTTGACCTTTTTATGTTCTTAGGTGTCTTACCAACTCCACTGCCTGTGGATCCAGCAACGTGTCCTATAGTTCCGGGGCAGGAGATGACTATAGAGATATCTAAGGGTCGGTCAGGCCTAGGACTCAGCATCGTTGGGGGGAAAGACACTCCACTGGTGAGTTTCTGGTAAACTAATATTTACTCGCTCTGTTGAAGAATAGGAGACAAAGACAACGTAGAAACTAATGATGCCATTAATCTGTAATTGCTCTAATGAATTGTTCGATACAGGGAGGAGAAACCAGCAACTCTAATCTCTGATAACAAATTGGTAATTTTGCCTTGTATCAGATCAGTTGTTTTCTGTTCCTGTTTAAATGGAAAGGTTTGTGTTTCAGTAGTGCTTTCTGCTGTGGTCAGAGTTTACAAATATGTGTTCTTTTTTAACTGTTGTGAAATAAGAGTTTCAAGCAGGTAAGTTACCAAAATGGTTGGACTAGAAATTAATGTCACAGAGGTAGAGCCACTTCAGCAAGGTTAACACCTCTGTTCTGAGAGCGTAAATGCTTAGTAGCTGTTTAAACAAACCGTGATTTATCTCCCTGCCAGCAAAAGCCCTTGCTGAACAGAGGTAAACCAAAGGTAATCTTTTATTGTTTTCTGGGTCTTTTTGCTTAATCTTGCTCTTGACTATGCTGATTTTAAAAAAATTATTTTCAGCTAAATTAAAATCTATCACTTCAAGTACGAACTCGGCAAGTTAGTTATGCTAAACCCTTCTCTGCCTCCGCCGGTGCTCTTTCCACTCCACTTTCCATTTAAGAGATGCTGTGTTACGGTATAACTGAAGGCCAGATTGTTTTTTAAATGTCAAATTCAGTTCTTTCAGTAAACAAGTCTGCTGCAGAGGTGTCTTTACCGGGTTCTCCTGAATCCCCTGCCGCAGAGACACTTCAGGCGATAGAGCTGCTCCGTTACATGCAGTTGTTCCGAAAATATAGTGGTGCATCATTAAGCAATGAAGCTGCTGTCAGGAGGTACAGGGAGTTGCAATGTAGTCATCTTTTTCCAGACCTAGAAAAAGAAGGAAAAATCGAGGAAGTTGAAAGGAAAAAGAAAGTCTTGTTTTGCCAAATGTAGGCTGTATCTTTTACAGTATTAAAGCAGAAATTGGAAAAGGTTCAGCTTTTGGTCCCATTTATCCAAGTCTCTGATTATGTAGAGTTTGGATGAATTGCTGGGTTCCGCATGGAGATAGATCTGAGTTATGTTGAAGGTTTAGATCAGCCTCTATGGTTTTCACTGTGTCCAGCCGCGTGCTGTTTTGTACCCAGGCCCTTTTTTATCCAGCTCCTCTAGTGTTGAGTAAATTCAAATAAGAAGTTCAGCGTTAGTCATCTCTCTGCTTTTTCATTTAGCTGGAATTTGGAAATAATACATGGCAGTCTGTCAGACGCAATCTGGTACATGTCTTTCATGAGATTTTAATATAAATAAATGAAAATTATAAATATCTGCTTTACAGAGCAGATGAGAAAAATGCAAAGGATTTTATTCTTTAAATTGAGTAAATGGTTTTGGTTAAGTATTATACTTTCATTAGTTTATTCATTAAAGTGTCCTCCTAGGAATTTATTTTAAAAATCTATGTACTTGATTGCAGTAACTGAAATTCCTGAAGGGAGGGAGGTCTGCCTGCCCACGTTTCTGATCCTCACCATTTCAGGACTTGCCAAAATGAGTCCTTGTTTCTTTTCCTATTTCTGAATCTGCTCGTTCAAAGGCAGGCAGTGTTGTTTCAGAGGAAACAAGTTGCTTTTGCGAGACCACGGTCTTACTTTTTTGCCGTGAAGGTAAAAAACCTTTTGTTAAAAAGCTGAAATGAAGTTCAGATAACAAAATGAGGAGGGGTAAAAGAAAATCCTACTCAGGACTGTAGGAAAGTGTGTGTCTTTTTGGGTTTCATGGACTAGAGAGGATAATCTAATCTAAAAAACCGACATCAGGTACGTGGAGCTCAGTGATGTATCTCGTCTTGCTCTCCATTGTTTCTTTTTAACTTGGGGATATAGATGGACATTTTTTGTATTTTAAAAAAGGCAAAATAAATTGATTTCCAGCTTCACTGCTTGGGTATGTGTCACGCTTATGTGCCACAGAATTTCGTCACTTCTGAAGAGCTCGTGTGGCAGAAACTATGTACCCAAGACCCACTGTTTCCTGAAGTGCAGAGAAATTAAAATGAAGCTCTAATTGCCTTCAGCAGTTTGGGGTTGGATTTTTAGCTATTTTTGAAATGGGAATTGTCAGGCCAAAGTCAGAAAGAATGGGAATAGCACTGTTTGTAGCCTGTCTGTGCAAGCATGAAGCAGCGATGCTGTCTTTCGTACTCTTGGAGTTCAGGTGGCGCACGCAAACGATAGAGGTGAGGTGCCCTGACGGGACCATGGGAATGTGCTCCATCGGGGACGAGCAAAGGCATGGCAGAACAGGGGGGAATCTGCCGGAGCAGCGTCTGTGTGCCACACAGCTGCAGAGACTTCTTTTACCTTTTTGTCCTCTGAGAAAACAACATGAACACCCGTTTCTTCCTCCTTTTTCTACTGGGGTATCTTTATTTCGTACCTGCGCAGGTGTGCAAGTGCCTACAAAACGATGAAGGATATCATCCCCAGTTCCCAGGATCTCAGAAGTAATTTATCAGTATGGGGGACACAGGGAGGCTGCTCCTCCGTAGAACTTGTCAAATCTAAGGTGGCCATGGCAAGAGCGTAAGGGCCTCATCTATTGTGATATTAAACTGCATTCCATCTAAAAACACTTAACTGACTCAGCACGGATGCACGACGGCAGCTCACGTGTGATGAGAAAGCTCGCTTCGGAATATTTTGGATCTTTCTTAAACACAAATTCCCAGCTTTTGGAATAATAGATCTGGGAACCCACTAAAGGGAAGCACGGCTTCAAAATTAAATATAGAGTGCAACTTTTCAGTCCTAACCTTAGGAATCTCATCAGAAATCACCACGTAGAGACTTGAAAAATACAGCCTGTGAGCATGGAGGGTAGTTTGTTCAGGAGGCTGGAAAGTGATGCCTTAACCCTTGTGAAGTGTTTTTGGTTGAGAAGGTGACCGTCCCATTGAAAGATTACAAAATCTTTCAAGTTGCATGTATTATAAGCAAGGACTGCGGCTGTGTGCTTCGGGGAGCAGGAGAGCATCAGCCAGAAGGATGCGCCTGTAGAAAAGGTCTGGGGAAGGAAGGATCGTCCTTGAGAGTTGTCTCCGTGATGTTGATCTTTAGAGTGCAATAGCCCCTAAGCATTCCGATTTCATTTTATTCTAGGGGTTGATTTGTATTTTTATTTTTATTTTTTTCCTCGCTGTCTTTCATTTCACCTTCCCCTGTGCCCCTGAGAGAACACAACACACGGCCTCTGCCTTAAAGCAATTAAACTGCGGAGTGGAGCTGGCTGAAGTACAGGGCTTTCAATTTGGGAGGAGATTTTTTTTTTTACTTTTTTTTTGGTCGTAGTCCAGTCAAACTTGTAAAACTAACCTCAGAATGGGAATTTAAAAAAAAAAAAAAAAAAGTGTTTTCAGAAACATCCCTAACTGAGTTCTGAGGCTCTAACTCTGCTCCCCAGGACACCGTCCTGCCCTCTCATCGTGTCCCCCCCCCGGCTGCTGAATGAGATTTAAATGCTTGTCAGCTCCACCACTGCTAATAGCAGCCATAAACCTGACAGGGATGTCATTGTCACTCGGCAGCTGCCCGTGCTCCTGGGATTCCTGAAGGCGACGGACCTGTTTGGGCAAGGCCTTCGTGCAGCGCTGGGAGCCACCAGCTGGCCCGTGGCTACGGGGGCTGGGACCCCGTGGGATAACCTGCTCTGCGGGATGCAGGACCAGCAGCACCCGATAGTCCAGTCCACCATAAATTTAGGAAACGTTCCTCAGTTATTCTGCTTTTGATTCACGCATCCTGCAAAAGCTGTTTCTAGGCAAATAATTTCGTTTCAAGTAATGAGCTTTTTTTTCCCTCTGAGACTGCCTGCCAGAAAGTTTCTATGTGGTTTTCTTCTGAAATCGTCTGAGAACAGGGCATCGAAGAATTTTTTAAAAAAAGATGGTACTCCTCCAGATGGCATGTGGGGTTAAATCATCCCAACCCCATTATCACCCCAGGGTGGGTGAATGCCACGATGCCCAGTTAGCGACTTGCAACGAGACATTTTCTCTTAAACGGGATTGTCAGTTTACAGGGATTTTATTCTTGGCAGTGCATGAAAAAAAGCATCGCTCTAAGACGCAAACATTTTCTTAGTTGATGGGAGCACTGTTTTGCTTCCAGCTGAATAATTTAGCAATGGCTGAGTTGATTACTCGTGGTTATTGACTCTGTATTTGCTGCCGGGGTGATTAAGACGCTCAGACGCGCCGGAGGGGATTCAGCGGTCTGGAGCCCGGTACAGGGACATTCCCCCAAGGCAGAGTTAGAAAACCCTGGGAGGGGAGGCGAGCGCAGAGGCTCAGCTGGGGCTTGAAATAGCAATTAAGTGCTGAAGAGGCACCTGCGATATAAAAGAAGAAAAGATTGCAGGAGCGGTAACCGAGGGGCTGTTTGGAGGTGGAGTAGCCAGGAGGCGGTCGCTGTCTGAACCTTACACAGGAACGAAGACAAGCAGCATACTTTATCCTGTGTCTTTTCTGATTGAAAATGACCACAAACCTCTTATACAGGATTTTTATACTTTGAATTTGGTAAATAAAAACTTCCTTACTTTTGCTTTCGGCAGGCTTAAATAAAAAAACATTTTTTTAAGGCAATTAACAAACTTTAAGGTACTCCATCTGTAAAATAAAGTGATCCACAAAGCCAGGGAAATGGAACACGTTAGCAGTGCTCCAAAAAAGTAACGGAATACGCCTGGGCTCAGCTAACACTAGTTGGTGTGAGAGCTGGTAACGCCGGAGTGGGAGAGCACCAAGCTTTTGTAATCCCCTGGTTGCCCAGAAGGCTTTCTGGCTCGCGGCGGAGCCGGGGAGCCGCGTGATGGTGGGGATGCAGTTCGACAGAAGAATATTTAGATTCATTCTGTCAGTCCAGGTGAGTCATACCTTGCATAAACCCCATCTGTTAAGGAAGGGCAAGGGAATAATCAAGAGAACTGCGACTTTAAATTGCAGCTGTTCAAGACCCGATGTTTGCCCCTGGAGCTGTGAGGGCTCATTACCCTGCCAGGATCTCCACGCTGCCAAGAGCAGGCTGTTACTGATAGCGAAGCCAAGTCTGATATCTGTTTTGTGCCGTGCCGCAGCCAGCAGTGGGGACCTACCTAAACACGAGGACTGATGTGACTCCTGCGTTACTAAACAACCGGGTTCTCCCTTGCTTGAGCTTTCTTCCCTCCCTCTCACCTCAGTTATATTGAGATTCAGGCAAAAATAACTTCATCGGTTATAGACAGCCGAGGTCTGAACGACTTTGTAGACAGTCATCAAGTGCAGCTAAGACTGAAACTGGTTTAGCGGAATATGCTTACCTTGTAACTACAAATGAAAAGCAAGATATTGGCCTCGGGAGGGTCTCAGCAATATATTGGCTATAGATACTGTGGCTGTTAAGCCTATCGCACAATGAGTGGAACGATAGAATGAAAAATGGTAATAGAAGGCGAAGTTTTTAATCCTAGCTGAGGTATTGTAGAGGAAAAGTTTGCGGTTGGGAGAGAAAAAAAAATGCAATCACTTCTTAACCATCATCCACATTTGTAAAACAGAAGGCAATTTAATGACAGAGTGGTAAATGCAGTTAGCTTGAAATTGTGAGGAATTGCTTTGTCTCTTGGTTGAATAATGTTAAAATGAAGTTGGTGGATTCATCATAATTCCAGAAGGACGTTAGCTTACGACAGCGTGAAAAAACCAAACTGCCTTGTACATGAGTTATCACAAATGGGAACGAGAGTAGTAAGTTTTGCAAATCATGTATTTGATGGATCTTTGGCAAGGGTTTAGCTGACTGTACGGCTAGCTTGCGTAACAGGGCCTTGCTTGAAGAAGCTGGTGTCTTCCAGGAGCGTAAATCATCCATAAAATTTAAGCTCACAATATAAGAAGGCAGTAGGACATGTCAGAACGGACTTCAGGAGCATCTTGCTTGCTGCTGGTTGAAACCACTGGCTTTTGGCTTCCCGTGTCCTGTGCATTCAGGATCTCACGCATTCTTTGTAACCGGTGTTATGCACTGTACACTGTAAATTTTTATTTTTTTTTATTTAATAAAATAATGAGAGTGAGAGAGTTAACGTTTTAATATGTAGTTCTGTGTTTTATTATCCCCTCTAAAAGGAGCATGTATACTTTGTGAAAAACGTTGGTTTGCTTTGGCATGCGATCCATAGGAGCATAGCTCTTTCTATCATTCTGACTTAAGTCATATATTTTTACACTAAACATCTTATTACCTTAGTTTTATTATTTCAGAATCAAAGGAGAGCTTGCAAATGTCTATGACTGCAGACCGAAGGAATGTTAATGAATAGTGCCATTGAATTTTCAGGTTTTAGCTTTTCTGATCTTAGAGAATATAACTGTAAGCAAAAATATTATGCAAGCTGAATAAAATTTAAATAAATAAGGACCAGATGTAACTATAGGGGCCTATAAAATGTAATACAAATATTATCCACTTCCTTAAAATAAATCTGTATTTTAGTATGAAAAATTATATTCATATTGATGTTGTGGATTAATCTTTTTATGAAAGTTGGCAAGTGAACGCCATCTCTTGCGAGGGCTTGTTCTTAAATGGGAAACAGACCTTTTGTTTTGACCTTGAGTAGAGAAGTTTTTCAGTATCATGCAATGTAAAGCATTTTTACATTAACACGGTAATACATTTTTACGTTATATGGCCTGTTTTATTACAGTAGTGTTTGGCTTAGGATTTTGGGTGCCTGTTAATGGTTTGTGAATGCTGGGACTTGCAAAATATTTGAGTGTTAGGAGGAGGTCTATGCAGCACGGTGCAGTAGATAAACCCCTTTAAGAAGTCAAGTGATTTGCTTGGAGTTGACCTTCAGCTTTTGTTGCTGAACCGTTATCTTTTAGATTCCATTTAGATCTGCAAATGGAAGATCATAGATCATAACGTAACTGTTGTAATTTCCTCTGCCTACAACTAACCAGCAGCTGGATTTATTTTAACTACCGAGAGATTCTTATATGGGGCTAATTCTTCAGCGAAACACACTGTGCAACTAGTTGATTTCTACTTTATCTGTGAACCAGCCTGTAAAAATGACAGGACAATTTTATTGCTCTGGACAAAGTATTATAAAAGTTGAAAGGGAAATAACTAGTGATATTGTACTTGCCCTGGGAAAGAGATAAACCTGTAAACCTGCAGTCAGCAAAGCCCTTTGTAGCTTTATTCTCTTTTATAAATGCTAATTTAGTATAACATTTGTAGCAATGTAGGAATTTTGTTGGAAATGCTTAGGGAAACACGACTTGTCGACTAAATCAGAAAGCATATTTTCCTGAATGTTGTTCTATATATAGCTTACTTTTTTTGCTTCCTCGGGAAAGTACTCTAATCCATGCAGAAAGCTTCATTGCTTACACCAAATACGTAATTATGGTTAGTGGTAAGATTCGGTCACCTAACTACGGACCAAAATGAGAGACAGACACAAAAAATTAATGTAATTCCAACAGTTTGCCCTGCCCGCTTTCTAGCACTGCCCAGTGCATGTAGGTTCCAAAAATCTGGTGTTTTGACCTGGACTTTCAGCATCATTGTCAGTGTGTGCTCAGAAGTGTCTGTCTGGGAGACAGGTACCGTTTCCCCAGATAATGCTCCTTTGGTCCGGGACAAATGGCTGGTGATGCTCTGGCGGTAGAGATACCCTTGTAGCTAGGGAGCTGGTTTCTACTCTTAGGATTGTTTGGGGGATTTTTTTGTCTCATGATTACCACCTCAAAATGCACACCTTGGAAAACATAGTCTGGGATCTTCAAACAACTCATTTCTAATTGAGTATCTTACCTGGTGCCATTCTGTTCTGATGATTATTGCAGTCCTGAATACGCGGTGGGTCACCTTACTTCTGTGGAGCGCCTTTGATCCTATCAAAACAACGGCGGGGTCTTGGAGGCTGAAATAGTGCAGCAAAGATAAACTCAAAACAAAGTTGATGTTAGCTCAGTTAAAGAAAAAGCTTTTTGTGAATGATCTGCAGTAAATAAGGACTGTTCAGTACTATGCAATCAGCCTCTTTACCAAAATTCAGACCTTTTTCCATGTTAAATCACCAGGTATGTAGGGATTTCTCTGCTTTGAAATCTCCCCCCTTGCAAACTGCTCCACCCTTCATCATATGATACAACTTCATCAAAATATCCGTGGTACTTAATGTTTGAGCCTCCCTCATGTCTCGTATCCGTTTACTCCCTCACCTTCTACTCCCATCATTTGCAAATAACTTCGTGGTCGGGGGGTTGATTTTCAGTGGTAAAGGGCACCTGCGTTGAAAGCTGCTGCTTGTCCTTCTGAAGAACAGCTGCACAGGAGGAAAGAAACACTAAAGAGACTGGCTCAGATGCTATAAACTTGCGGAAAACGCGTGAGCAGTCCAAGCCTAAAGCCAGACAGCTTGTGAGACGTTCTCACCACTGTTTATGGTCCTGCAGGCTTTTAAGGTTCGCTTGGTCAGTGATTTTCCTGAATAGGAAGCTGATTTTACCACCTTCCTCCCAGAGGCTCAATCAAGACGGTGCTATGTGGTCGTTGCCTGGGGTCTCTCCCATACCAGTTCTGTGACATTTAAGATACAAAGATTAAGCTGTCACTCTCACTGAATGTAATTCTCAACGTGAGCGTTTCTATTTGTGCTCTCTGCTGATGGGTGAGTTGATATCCTGATATCCAGTTGATATCCAGAGACCATACCGGGTCTCTGAAGTTGTTAAATATCAAGCAGAAAAAATATCCGTAGCCGGGGGGAGAACTGAGATCCGATTCCCCAAGAGTTCAGGGCTATTCCCCTCCCTCGGATAGGAGGAAATGCGATGTAGATCACACTGTGGGTGTTTTACAGGCTGTATTTTCCATAAGTGGGTTTCAGATTGGGTGGTAATTTTTGGAAGGTTGTCTTGCACCCGCTCTTCAGAAGTCATTCACTCTGCGCTGGCGTTGTTCTTCAAGGTGTTGACCACAGTCTCCGTGAACTCTTCTGCTTTCTGCCTTTTCTTCAGAGCCAAAACCTCTCTTGTCGGTGGGTGTGAGAGCTGTCACTCGGGTGCCTTCCCTCTGCTCAAGAGTCACAGAGGTATCTGCTGGGAAAGTGAGAGAGCGAGTGGGGTGTACCCGTCCCACAGCTCAAAGCTGAGCCTTCCAAAATACCACCTCATAGGCCGTGTGGCAGGTTTGGTGAACTTTACCACTTGTGAACAGGTTTCATGCATATCATATACCAACCACGTACACTCTCGCCATGTTTGGGAACTGTTCTGGCTTGCAGGTGATTCTTTTTAGCCATGATAGCGTCAGCGCATTCAGCTTCATTTCATTGAACTGCAGGCCCTTCAATATTCAATATAAGCATTACTCAGCCAATAATGTCCAGCACCCTCAGCTGTAGCAAACAGCTTCCCTTCTACTTTTTCTTTGAGGGTTTTCATGGTTGGATAATCAAGGTTAACACCTGCGAGCATGGACTTTGTTTAGCATGTTAAAATGATGTTTGTATGCCCTGGCTTGTATTCTGCATCCTTCTGTCCCATACAAGAAATGTTCAACTTTGCATTAATTCCTCATTTATAGAGTGGTCCCAGAGTAATGGAGCATTCTTTGTCAAAACATACGAAGATTAAAGCTCCAGGTTTTTTTAACGTGTTTGTAAACCTTATGAAGTATGTGCTTTCAGCGGCTGGATATCTTTCGTTACACAACCGTGTTCTTGATATGGGAGTGTTTTCATTTCCCCCTTCCGCACGAGCAGTTTTTGCGACGCTGCCAAGCTGTATCATGGAGTGCCATAACCTATATGGAACAGGTGATGAAAGGAGATGGGGAGGGATGGGAGTGAAAACCAGTCCTGAGCCACCATGAATTCACAACCTCTAGTGGAACATCGATGCCACTTTCCCTTCCTCCCTCTCGACTGATCGATTTTTGAACTATTTTAGGCCTTGACTTCTAGAGATAGCAAGCACACGATGGAATTTGAAGCTAGTGAGCAGGAGTTGCAGGTGTCCGGGAACCAAAACCTCTCCTTTAAATAAATGCTGTGTATCGTTTTACTCATGATAGATGGTTTTTTTTTTTTCTGAGGCACTGAGAGGGGTGTTACAATTTAGATCTGTAGCATGTCAATAGAGTCATTACAGATTAGGGCTCAGTTTAGATGGCTGGAGTATGACGTTACATCTCACTGCTGCGTAATCTTGTTTAAAATATCAATATAATTAAAAATGTTCAATAACTTCAATAGTTTGCTTTTAGTGACTTATCATGGATGAACAAAACTAACAAGAGTCTTATCCAGAAGCCCCTAGATCCAGTGGTAAAAAGATTGCTTCCGAGTCAAATATGCTGTCAGCTGATCCCAGAAGTATCAGAGGAAAGATGTCTGTTTATCATAGTTTATAAGCTAAGGAAGACTCTCATATTTATGCTTATGGACTATTTAAAAATCCTTACAGTACATGGTGGACGTGTTGCTTCATCCTGGTTTTAATCGATTTGATAGGCCTGATTCAACTACACTACTTTTAAAAAAAAACTAGTTAAGAAAAACAGTGCTTTGGCAGGTCAGCGAGATGTTTCCTTCTTCGGGGTAGGCAGAGACCAAGCAGGAATGTACCTTTTTGTGCCATATGTATTTTTAGTTCTATGTCTGGCTTCTAACATATGCAGGAACCGTGGTGTAATACTGAATTGTTGCCTTTTCAAATAGACGATGCAGATTGTTCAAACTGATAACACTCGGTGGTTCCTGCATCTGGGCTTTAGGTATGTGTGGTTTTACGTGCAGTCGTGCAGCACTGGGAAGAGCTGGTAACTCCAGCTTGTGCACCAGTTGTGAAGCAACTGCAGATGGAAAACAAACTTAAAGAAATGCTATTGAAAGCTCCTTGCTCAGAGGTGGGAAATATCAGATTTAATACAGTCTGAAAGTGTTTGATTTGACCATCTTGTGTACGTGCCCAGTCTGCTGTTACACGGTCACGTTGCCGTTTTTCCACCGATCCTCATGTTCATCCACTGCCCCGGTGTGTCCTGTTTGAATGATGCTGTCTTAACAAGCTGCTCGATGTTTTGTGCGATCTTGTGGGCCACTTCTAAATGCCTGCCATTGTAAAGTGTTTAAAAAAAGTAAAAGTGAAGTGTGCTGTGGAAGTTCTAAACCACAGACTCAGCTTTTTCTCAAAGTTACCCGTGATCAGCCTCGGGTGAAAAAATATATATCACTGTCACCCTCCTGGCTTTCACCCAGGCAAAAGTCTCCTGTGTTGTCTTAGGGTTATGTGGTCGCTTTTAAAACGAAGGTAACACACACACACACACACACACACACACACACACACACACACAAAAAACCTCCCCACCAAACAAAAAACCACAACAACCAAACCCCCACAACTGAAGGAAGATCTAAGACACGTAGCAGAGGATTTTGGCAGCGCTGCTGAGATGGACATGCACATGTGGAGGAGCTGGGACTGTTTAGTTTGAGAAGCAGGAGGCTGAGAGACCACCTCATCGCTCTCTACAACTACTTGAAAGGACACTGTAGAGAGGTTGGGGCTGGTCTCTTCTCACAGGTAATTAGCAATAGAACAAGAGGGAATGGGTTCAAGCTGCAGCAGGGTAGGTTTAGGCTGGACATTAGGAAAAAATTCTTCCCAGAAAGAGCGGTCAGACACTGGAGCAGCCTGCCCAGGGAGGTGGTGCAGTCACATCCCTGAACGTGTTTAAGAGTCGTTTAGATGTGGTGTTGGGGAATATGGTGTAGGGGAGAACTTTGTAGAGCGGGGTTGATGGTTGGACTCGATGATCCCAAGGGTCTTTTCCAACCTGAATGATTCTATGATTCTGTGTTACTCTGTTCCACTGCAAATAGCTGTTGCAGTTATTTCAAGAAAACCCTGCAGTTGCCAGTGGCACACACATATATATATATATATATATAAAAAAATAAATATTTTTTTTAATCAAACCATTCTTTTGATTTTCTTAATTACCTTGGTACACAGCTCGTAGTATTTTGCCTTCATTTATGTAGACTGAAATCTTTCTCCCCCGCCATCTGGGATGCTTGTATCAGCTGTAACCCATTTGCGATTAAAATCCTTGGGGCTTTTTTCAGCGGCTGGTGTAGATGTATCAAAGAGGAAGCTTGTGACAGTGGTGCTTTGCTCCAGCAGCAGCGGAGCGGCTGGAGATACAAGTCCACATCGTTAAATAAGGTGGAGTGGGAATGAAAGAGAATAACGCTCTTGGTGTTGTCTTGATTAGAGCGTTAGCTTGAGGGCATTTGAGTTTTCTTTCTGTTTGGCATCTACCACGTGTGCTGGGAAAGGATCACAAGGCAGCACGGAGCGGGGGAGTTAAGTTGGTGATGAGAGATGTAGTATCTAACAGTGTTTTGAGAACACGAATGTGCTTTGTTCTGCCCCAGCAGTGGTTTCCTGCCCCGGCTGCAGGAAGGCGGCGCGCAGCGGGGCTCGCAGGCTGCTAACCTCGCCGCCTTCGGTGGCAGAAAGTCTCCTCTTTGGCTTGCACATCAAACTGGAGAAAGGAACTTCACAACCGGATCGGCTTTTTGGAGGGTGTATGTGTTTGAGAACGGGTTCTCTGATCCCTATGTCTCTAATTGAAGATCACCAGAGCCGTTTTAAAGTTTGTAGCGAAGCCATTTCTGGGTGTTTGCTGGTGACACTGGAGAGAGGAGCACATTCTGCACAGCAAAGCCACCCATCCTCTAGCTGTCAGGACCGGAGCGCTGCAGCAGGATGTTCACCTATTTGTTTCAGGGGAAAACCAAAAAAAAAAAAACAAACCAGACCAGAACAATGCACAGGGAAAGCACCAGCAAGAGAACAGTATGTTCTTTGTAATGCGTTTTCTTTGGGGACATCTATTGCTGGCAATAAGATTAAATCACTGAAACCTTCCCTGAAGCTACATCTGCCACTGCCTACATTTTCCAACCTCAGTAATAAACTAACATTTGCCATTGTTCGTTTCTTCTGGATTTCATTTCTTACAGATTTAACCAGCGCTATTTACCACAAGGCATTCAGTTCTTGCTTAAAGCTGAGATCTATGCCAAGTCCCTAAAAATATTCATAGCTCCAAAGAATCTGGTTTTAAATAATATCATAAAAAGTAGACGATGTTAATACAGCGGTTCACACTGAGTTCAATACTGCTGATGCCAATGTATAAAAATGATGGAAGCCTATCAAGCTCTAGACAAGACCTACCCTGAAGTGATGAACAAAATCCTTTTTACCTCTTTACTGGCTATCTGTATTTTGGTTACGGGAGTAATTGTCTTATCCCAAAATATTTTTAAAAAAGATAAGTCTGTGTTACAGCCGTGCTTATCCTGAGGTGGAGCGTTGTGCCTCTTCGCTGTGCGGGGTGGGTCATGGCTGCCCGTTTGGGAGGGAGGATTCACGCCACCCCCTTCTTCCCGCAGGACGCCATAGTGATCCATGAAGTTTATGAAGAAGGGGCAGCAGCCCGGGATGGCAGGCTTTGGGCCGGCGATCAGATCCTGGAGGTAAACGAGTCTCTCCGTGTGTATGTGCTTGCTTATGTCTTTGTCGTGAAGGTTTCTTGTAGGGGAAAGAAAGATCATGGAGCAGGGTCTCTACTTGAAGCTTCATTTCTGTCACTAGGAACGTCCTGACAAATTCATATTTACTTATATATTCCTATAAACTGAAGGTACAAATTGAGAATATATTAAATTTAATTGAGCAAGGCAGTTCTCGATTTACATAGTTCAGCTGTCATGTCCAATAGCTCAGTATTATTCATCTGTTTAATCTTTTATTCGGAGGCCTGCTCTCCCTCCGTCGCCGCTCCGGCATCTCTGGCTGCCTGCGGAGCCGGTGCGGAGCCGGGCGAGCGCGGAGCCAGGAGATGAGGGCGGCCGCAGCATCGCTGCCAGCATCCCTGCCGAAAAACCCACGGTACCCGCCTGCGGCGTGGCTGGGGGAGCTACCGGCTCCTTCGGGCCACGGTTCAACGTGCAGAATTATTTCTGTGAATAAACGTAGTGGGTTTTTCCCCTCAGCCGAGAATGGAAGTGGAGGAGGGAAAGGGTTAAGAGGGAAGTGTTGGTCTGCAAATGAAACCTGCGTCAGTCAGGGGGTTCGGCGCAGCTGCAGCAGCCTCTCGCTGTCAGACCAGGACAAATTCCCAGCATGGCCATTAAGGCTTTGGTGCGTAGGGTTAGAAAAATAGCGAGGGGTACTTTGGGGAGTTGTCTTTACAGCTCTTGCACCGAAAATATTTTTTCTAGCGTTAAGGCTGAATGTTGTTTTCGTTTTATAAATAACTGTGTATTAACAGACCACAATAATTAGGGGATAAAAATGGGGAAGGTTAATTAATTCTTCTCTGGCCAAACAGGAAAGTGCTAATGTTTGTGTGCCGTAATATTGTTATTATTTCAGCTTTTAAAAGCCGTACTAATGAATCAAAAAGACGACTCTGAATTAGTTTCAGATTAGTGTGATAAAGCACACATAGATGCCTGTGTGGAGACAAGAATGCCCACACAATATATAAATAAATGTGTGCAGAATTAGTACAACAGAATATAATTACTATAGATTAGGCTTAATTAACTTAATGTAAAATTAAGTATGATTATAACTTTGCATATTTAGAAATACAGAGAAATATTTTCGTTGCCTTAAAACTCCTTACGTTATGTGTCGTTATTCAGTCACAGTTCGTGCTGCTTCCTAAAGAGACTTCAAAAACATTTAAGCATTGGTGTGTTTTGGTATTGACAAATAAAAGATGGTTTTGTGAACAGAATGTTGGCAAACACCTTAGAGGGCATCTGTGGATCAGGCTTGGCAAAATTAGCAGATTAATTTTCAAGTTGCAATAGTGTATTTTTAATACTTCAGGCTTCAATCAGAACTTCTTGTTCCGTCTGGTATTACTAAAATGCTAAAACATTTTCAGGTTATCGTAAGAGAAGTGTAATTGAGCGCTCCAGGAGCGGTCTTGTGTGCCATCTATTGGAACAAAGCAAAATAACCATTTAATATGTCCTGCCTGGCCTTCGCCATTGCCATGTGCTAAAGCTTCTGGTTCCTCCTGTCCGGCTGGGCAGCGTTGGGAAGCCGGGGGAGAAGGAATCTGAGCTGTAAGAGATACGGGAAGCACAAGGGAGCACGTCCCACTTTGTCCAGTTGTAAAAAAGAAGTATTGTTTGAGGTTCCGGCATTTTAAAAAGAAGGGAAGAACACCCACAAAACTCACAGGCCAAAATGTTTTGATTATTGTGATTTACTCCAGGCGGTGGCACAAAACACTGAACTCGGGCGCAGCAGGAGATCCAGGAGCTCGGCCCTCTGGAAATGGGAGCACTAAATTACAGTGCCAAGGGGTGTCAATTTGACAGATTTGTCCTGTCACACGAGGGTAGGGTGTGATGAAAAGATCGTTTATACGTGTCATTTGGAAAGAAAACACTGATTATTTCAGGTGAACGGGATCGATCTGCGGAATGCCAGCCACGAAGAAGCTATCACTGCGCTGAGACAGACGCCCCAGAAGGTGCAGCTGGTTGTTTATAGAGATGAAGCACATTACAAAGATGAAGAAAACTTGGAGATTTTCTATGTAGATATACAAAAGAAAACAGGCCGAGGACTAGGGCTCAGCATAGCTGGAAAACGGTAAGAGCATCTCTCAGATCGCACTGCGCTTCAAATGAGAAATATTTCGGTTTTTTCCCTATGAACAGCTGTAGCCACTAAATAGAACATGAAATAAAGGAAAAACTCTGTCAGGGACAGAATTTTGTATTTAAATATCTTCAGGGATGCTGTGGTGTTGTGGTCCTGGCTCCTCTATCAGAATGATGACACAGAACCCGTGTAGCCAGGGCTGGTGCTGGCCAGGAGGGCTCCTGCACTGAGAGTGCCCAACTGGTCACTGTTCCGCTGGCTTCAGCGTAGCTCTGTTTCAGGGCTCAGAAGCCCTACCCATGGCTTTTCTGATTTCAAAATGGGGAGAGAAACCTTCCTATTTCCAAATACAGAATCACAGAATGGCAGGGGTTGGAAGGGACCTCTGGGGATCATCCCGTCCAAGCCCCTGCCAGAGCAGGGTCACCCAGAGCAGGTTGGGCAGGATCGTGTCCAGGCGGGTTTGGAATATCTCCAGAGACGGAGACTCCACCACCTCTCTGGGCAGCCTGTGCCAGGGCTCTGCCACCCTCAAAGGAATCATAGAATCATAGAATCATAGGGTTGGAAGGGACCTCTGGAGATCATCTAGTCCAACCCCCCTGCCAGAGCAGGGTCACCCAGAGCAGGTTACACAGGAACGCGTCCAGGTGGGTTTTGAATGTCTCCAGAGTTGGAGACTCCACCACCTCTCTGGGCAGCCTGTTCCAGTGCTCTGCCACCCTCAGGGTAAAGAAGTTCCTCCTCATGTTTAGGTGGAACTTCCTATGTTCCAGTTTGTGCCCATTGCCTCTTGTCCTGTCCCCGGGCACCACTGAAAAGAGCCTCGCCCCATCGTCCTGACACCCACCCTTTAAGTATTTATAAGCGTTGATAAGGTCACCCCTCAGACGTCTTTTTTCCAGACTGAAGAGACCCAAATCCCTCAGCCTTTCCTCATAAGAGAGGTGTTCCAGTCCCCTAATCATCTTTGTAGCCCTCCGCTGCACCCTTTCCAGCAGTTCCCTGTCCCTCTTGAACCGGGGAGCCCAGAACTGGACACAGGACTCCAGGTGCGGCCTCACCAAGGCAGAGTAGAGGGGGAGGATGACCTCCCTTGACCTGCTGGCCACGCTCTTCTTGATGCACCCCAGGATGCCATTGGCCTTCTTGGCCACGAGGGCACATTGCTGACTCATGGTCATCCTGTTGTCCACCAGGACTCCCAGGTCTCTTTCCACAGAGCTGCTCTCCAGCAGGTCAGCACCCAACCTGTACTGGTGCATGGGGTTGTTCCTCCCCAGGTGCAGCACCCTACACTTGCCCTTGTTGAACTTCATAAGGTTTCTCTCTGCCCAGATCTCCAACCTGTCCAGGTCTCTCTGTATGGCGGCACAGCCTTCCGGTGTGTCAGCCACCCCACCCAGCTTGGTGTCATCAGCAAACTTGCTGAGGGTGCACTCTATCCCCTCATCCAGGTCATTGATGAATATGTTGAACAGGACTGGACCCAGTACTGACCCCTGGGGAACACCACTCGTCACTGGTCTCCAACTAGACTCTGTGCCCCTAAAGGAAAGAAGTTCCTCCTCATGTTTAGGTGGAACTTCCTATGCTCAAGTTTGTGCCTGTTACCCCTTGTCCTGTCCCTGGGCACCACTGAAAAGAGCCTGGCCCCATCCTCCTGACACCCACCCTTTAAGTATTTATAAGTGTTGATAAGGTCCCCCCTCAGTTGTCTTTTTTCCAGACTGAAGAGACCCAAGTCCCTCAGCATTTCTTCATAAGAGAGGTGTTCCAGTCCCTTCGTCATCTTGGTAGCCCTTTTTGCTGTCCCCTCTCCAGCAGTTCCCTGTCTTTCTTGAACCGGGGGATATGCCTCTGAAAATGGATTTGTGAGTTAGATCTAGCTCCTACTCGGGTTCAAAGGGACCAACGTTGGTGGAAGAGAAGAGGCTGAGTTAGACCCACATCCTCAACAGTATCAAAGTGTCTCTCCGACACTGTAGACAGCAGTTCTGTGAGTAGAGCTCAGAACCTGAGATACGGTGGTAGGTAACAGCTGCTTAACAAAATGGGACTTTTTACTGATGTATCTCTAAACCATTGCCATTAGATCATTTGAACCAGGGCACTGATAGGTTTAATCTTTCACTGCTAGAAGAGATTTACGGCATGACACTGGCGAGCACTCGTTCAGCGTTGGTGCGTAAGAGTCATATAGTTGCTCTTCTGTATTGCCAAAAAGAATTTATTTTCTCAATTACAAATCATCATGTCGTTATCCTGACTGCGTATGGTCAGTAAAGTTTCCGCAGCAGTTTTTTTACAAGCGTGGCAATGTTTAACCCAGGTGTTGTGAGCAGATTGCGGGTTGGGTAATTAATTTAGCTTATGTAAATTACCCTACAGATGGTAATCGCAGTCTCCAGCCCTCCCACGTTTGCTTCTGTGCAAAACTTTCTGTACTATTGCGAAGTGCTTTGCTGGCGGGGATTCCCACCTTCGAGGCAGCCTGATTTCTGAAGTCGATTAAATGATACCAGGTATAATTCAGGCTGCGAAGTGGCGTGTCCTGCGGGGGGAAGGACCCCAAGCGCCCAATCCTGGCGTCGCGGCCGGCAGAACCCCCGCCATAGCGAGCCCCAGAGCTGGGGCTCGCGCAGAGGGGTCCTGTGACCCCCGCAGGGGACTCCCCTGCCAGGAGCCTGGAGCCGATAAATAAATGTATTCCCCGGCTGCTCTCGCAAGCCTCGCTGCAGGCGGACAGCCGCAAGGCTGGATTTTCTGCTGCATAACTCATGTGCGAACTAAAAAAGTCTTTTCTGCAGAGTTCTCCCTGCTCTTCTGCTGGGGGCCTCCGGGCTTCTAGAAAAGAAACTGAGCTGCACCTTTAGGGGGAATGCAGGAAAAAAAATATCTGAGGCTGCATAACTCGTATCAGGCACGTCAGGAGAGAGTTTAACTCCATCTTGGACCGATCCTTGGCTTTTTATTCATACAGGGGGTATTTTGCATGAATCTGTGTGGCTCATACTGTCAGAACTAACGGTTCAAGGGGAAAGACAGCATTAGATATAGCAAAACATGCTTCGGTTTTAAAACTTGTACGTTTTTTTACACTCAAATGGTTGAATGGGATGTAAAACTAGTTCTTCCACTGCTCACAGGTTTCTTTTAATGTCGCTTAAATGCAAGTAATCTAAATTGGTCTCCCAAAGAATATTGGATTGTGTAATTAGCCATATGCTTCTTGCATTGTTAGAAATGGAAGTGGAGTGTTTATCTCTGACATTGTTAAAGGAGGAGCTGCAGACCTAGATGGAAGATTAATTCAAGGAGATCAGATTTTGTCTGTAAATGGAGAGGATATGAGAAATGCCTCACAAGAGACTGTTGCCACTATACTTAAGGTGAGTACATAATAGTACATTTTAAGATATTGAATTGCAGTTACTGACGCTATGCAAAGGAATTATCCTGAAGTGCTATTTACACATACACAGGACAGCTCGAACTGATTGCCGAGACAGGAATTCCATCTGAAATAACTTTGGGAGATTCATTAAAATCACTTCTCCGTGCGTATTTAGAAGTGGGATGATGCGAAGTGGGAAAACAAAAGCACGTGTACTATTTAGGCATTTATGTGAAAATACAACTGTGTGTTTCGTACATTAGAAAAATACTTGGAAACCTGAGAGGCATACAAATCAGAACTGAAATAAAATGCCTTTGGCTTTGCTGTACTAACCTGCAGCTACAAAATGGCAGCTTAAATCCGTTTCTGCACAGCTTTCCGTCTTCCAGGAGTGATTTTATACTCTGAAATTGTGCAGTCTGGGAGAATTTGCTTTTTTTTCCATTAAAAAGCTTTGTAGCTGCTTGAGTCGGGGGAGAGGGCAGGGGATGGCCTGGCTGCGAGTGCCTGGTGTTAGCTCCTCCATACAGCCTGGTCCGAGGATGAAAGGACGGGTGGGAGCGATGCTGCAGACCCATTTCTGTTCAAAACTGCATCTGGAGACAAGGGCTTTTTCCCTGCCATCACCGCTAGTGTTTCTGCACGTAATTTCTTTCGTTCTTGAAGGCAAAGGCTAATTTTTCCATTCAGGGTTGGTACCTGGCCAAAAGTTTACCTATTTAAGAATTGGAAATTAGTGATACGAGGGTCTATTACTAAGTTGAGTGCGTATGAGTTAAATTCGCCCTTTTCAGCAGCATTTTTTCCTCTGAAGTGTTTTCCATGGGAGCTGTTTGTGGCAAAAGTCTGTTAAAGAGTTGGGGTCTTCTTGTTTATTTTTACGGAGTAATTGGCCGCCTACAGTTTGCCAGCAGGAAGATTCACACTGACTTCAGCAACCGGGATCAACCTTCAGAATAAACCTAAATCCAGGGAAGGGCACTTTTTGTATTGTCTAAACACAAACGTTAATGTTTTGAGCATTCCTCGTGGTTTTCTTCACGGAGTTGTGGTGCTGAATATAAACATAATTCTCTCCAGGAGAGCGCGAAATATTATATGTCTACTTAAATGCTGTACATTGTGGGTTTTTTTCCAAGTGCGCCCAAGGCCTAGTGCATCTTGAGCTTGGGAGGTTGCGAGCTGGATCATGGCTATCGTCACGGAAAACATCCCAAAACAGTCAGGTGAGTGACAAATTCACGTGTATAAAATGGAGCTGTGGCGGGCAGGGCACGGGGACAGTGCACAGCCGTGCACGTGAGGCTCAGTCTTTCCATAGACACTTACTGCTGAGGACGTGGAACAAAATATTTTATCGCGATCATCTTCGGTGCGGAACTGCAACGTAAGTGTCGTGCTGAAATGCTGATTAAATAGAAGAGGTAGTTAATGCCTTTTTTTATTTAAGGAGCGTCTTCCTGAGACACACAAAAAATATGTAAGATACTTCTCAAATGGTGATGCCCAGAAATTTATTTATTTTTTTTTAGACCTGCAAAACTGCTGAATGTCTTTTCTGCAGCTGTTTTGTCAATCAAAATGAGTTAATGAAACTGAACTGTATCTTTGCCTATCTTATGGCAGAACCACATGAGAGCTGCTTTCCTCTCAAAGAAAACACAGAGCAATTTCCTGCTTCACTTGCTTTTTACCTGAAGCGAGGACAACAATTCATTTTTCAATCAGTGCAGGGCTTTTCCCCTCTCCCCGCGCCCCCCAATCAGCTCAGACACTGATACCGTTGGTATTAAACCTGAGTATTGCAAGGGAGAAGAACAAGGCGAGATGACTTAGAAAACTTTTTTTTAATGGATTTTCCTTCCGAAGACCGACTGCTTTGCCGTGATATTGAAGTTGCCAGGGTCCCTGAGAGGGGAGGCTTGTCCTTGATGTCGTGCGTGAACAACCCCAAAAGGGTGCCAAAATCAGAGTCACGCAGTGTGATTTTCTTCACTTGCTGAAGGGCAGCAGTGATCCCGGCTGCTCACTGGGTGGGTGAAGCATCAGGAAGGGCTAAAGAGCCCGTAGCCATGCGGGAACAGCTGGGCTAAGCCCAGCTTTAAAAATAATCACTGAATATCATCGGAGAAACATCTGCACTGCATGCAGCGGGCAAGGGAAAAATGAAATAACAGAGGAAAACGATACTGATTGCATTAAGTAAAGACAGCAGTCTTGAGTATTACCTTCTTTTGGTCATTGTATCAACAGCTAGCCTAAGCAAGAGGAATGTAGTCAAAAAGTGACGGTTAAAAATTATCCACCCAGTTTCACCATGTAAAACTCACAGCTGAAAGGGAAGCAAGACTCCATAGTATCTAACGTGATTCTAGGTAGAAAATCAGATCAAACGACGTCATCCCCTTTTCTTCATAGCGTAAGAGGCTTTTGCAGGAACCTAGTAATTTCTGCATTTCTTTTAATATAAGAAATCTTAATTACTGTTCTTAGTGCAGAGTCATTTGAGAGCCTTCATCTCACTGCCCCTAAGTGACTTGGTGATTTTGAAAATGGAATAAATGTTTCTCAGCAAAACCGTTCCAACCGTTATAAAAATCTTGGCAGACAGTCCAGCAAATCAGCTTGAATGATTTGCACAACTGCGAGCGATGTTTTAGAAGCTGCTGGCCAAGAGCATCCATAACTTTTGTCCTCACTTGGCTTTTTTCTTGGTCCATTGCATACCTTTAACAGTAGAAATATAAGCCTTGTGGTGCAGGACAGTGATTTCTTTCACGCGCGTTGCAAATTATGTTCGCTGACCCATGAATTGGCAACTAGAGGTGGAAATTGTGCTCTGCCTGTTGTTCGTCACTGACAGCTGCACACTGGTCAGTTGGGATAAACGCTGCCAGAGCTTTTGATTCACCGCCTAATGCGTCTGGAGGGAGAAAGCTCTGCTGCGGATGGAGAAGTATAGACCAGATCTTTATTTTGCGTAAAGCAGCTTAGTCGAAAAGGTCTGGCCCTCGGTGAAACCTGCTGTTCAGATGCACGTCCTAAATTGAGGATGATGTTTTCTGGAGGGGCAGAGTCTGAAGATAAGGCCAGATAAGGAGACAGGGAAAGGAGGGCTGGAAATGGATGGCCAAGAGTTGCACGAGCAGCTATCTTTGGAGACTCTCCTTTGTCAGCTCTGGCAGACAGGCTCCTGCACCTGGGGTGTTCCTCTGGTTCTCGGTCAAATGAAAGGAGCAGCTTCCATTACAGGACCTTGTAATCAGACGATATGTTCAGCTAAAATAACAAAGCCTGTAGATTATGCTGCGTAACAAGATGGGTGTAAGTGCTATCCCCGTCCTGTGGGAGAGGAGCTGGGACGTGTCCTGCTGGGTGCCCTGTGCACGCTCATCCTGGGGTGAGCTGCCTGCAGGGTCATCGCGGGGGAGATGCCCACAAGCTTTAGCAACCATCATCTCCCCTTCTCCGCGGGTTCAGGGACACACTGGGAATAAGCAGAGGAGAGGGATTAATCTTCTGTCCTTATGCCCTCTAGAGCAGACCTGAACAACGCACGCATTAGGTGTGCAGTGCTATGGGTGAGCCCACAACTCGGGGATGGATTTTGGTAGGTTCTCCCTTTGGAAATGAAGTTGAAGGGTTTTGCACTTGCGTGGCCGATGTGGTCTTTCCAGTCTGGTTGGCACAGAGCACAGCTGCGCCCGTGTGCTGCGGGAACTGGTTTAAAGTTAACGTTTGGGTTTGACTCACTGGTTTTGATTTATTTTTAACTTCAGGCGAGCCAACAGAGTGTCCATAGCCACTTCCACCCTGCGCTTGCTCCCGTCCTCTCTACCTTACAGAATTTTGTCAGCACAAAAAGATCTTCAGCAGATGCGTCTCAGAGAAACTCAGGTATAGTCTGGGTGGCTGTCAGAATAGCTGCCTGTTACTTGCTTTGTCTTTGCGCTGGTTTAAAAGCAAAAGTGAATACTTCATTCTGGTTTTTCTACTCAGCCTCCCAGAAGACATACCACTGATATTTTAAGACCCAAGCACTTTCCAGCAGATGACATTGTTTTTATGTCTGCTAGTAGAGTAATGGTTCCTCTATTTTAAGTGCAGAATTTCTGCTCCCTGCTATTCCCCAACGCCCTTGTCGGAGGCTTAGCACGGGCAAGGTTCTCGCATTAGGAACAGTTTTCTCAGGGAATAAAGCTGCCACCACTTCATTTATATCTTTGTTGCTCTTGAGCGTATATAAAGGGGTGTTTTGTCATGAGAAAGTCGCAATGCTCAGTTTGCAATTTGCAGATTTAGCAAGCGCTAAATCTACAACCTGCGGTAGCTTGTGGAGAGCCTGCGCGTTGGTGTGACCCGGGTCACAAGTCGGTAACCTTTGCTGGTGTCTGACCGCGGGCAGAAGTAGAAGACGTTTCTTCTGCCAGTTGGCATGCGCTGGAGGGGGCGTGTGGCCTTTTGAGCAGTCTTCCTTGGGCCGTTTTGAAGGGCACTGAGGATGCGTGTCTGCGTCCCCGGGGCTGGGCTTCCCGCTGCCGCAGACCTCGCTGCCCCGCTGCCATCCTGCCCTGGGTTCTCATAAAAGGTATCAGTGAGAAATACTGATGTGTGTTATTTGGAATCATTAACTCTTGAAAGCGGCTTAATTTTGCCTGCCTTCTAAAAGGTTCTTAAAATAGTTTAATTAAAACTGGTAGAATTAGGGGTTGGTGTAGCAGAGCCCAGGACCTGACTGCATCATCAGCTTTTAGGCTGTTTAGCCCCAATTCAAATGATTCTTTGGAAGTGTCCTTTTTTTTTTTTTTTTTTTACTGTTTTGAGTACTTCTAAATGTCCTATGGTTAGCTATATGCCATCCAGACTTCCTGGCTGTCTATTATTTGCTAACACAGCACAAATTAGAAGAGGAAAATCAATGGAACCTCAGCAGTCTCAGACCAGCCGCGTGCCCTACCCTTTGTGGTGGGGGCACTGTGATTTATGAATAATAAGCCAATCTTTAATTGAGTGAGATGCACAATAGGGCTTTTCTGCAGGCCGGCAGAGCGCTGCTATTCAGTAGATTGGGGTGAGCAGCGGCTGCACTACAATGGGCGTCACGGCAGCATCCGTCAGCCGGAGTGATTCCATCCGTATTCATCTCCGGGCGAAACAGAGCTCCCGTCCTCCTCTCGTGAGCAGCGCAGCCTGGTTTGGCACAGGAAGGCTCCGCTTCTGCTTGGTGATAACTCTGACTAGGCAGCAAGGGACCATTGTCACCTGACAGTGTTATCTCTTAATTATATTATCTCTTAATTACAGAAGCTAATTGTTTGTTTCTTTATTAGTAGGAGCAGATATGGGCCCAAGGACTGTGGAGATAACAAGGGTCAGTGAGTTATTTTCTATCCATTCAAAAAGCTGACACCTTTAACTGGAGTTGTTAATTTTTGTAGCATTTCTCAGAAGTAAAATTGCATTATTTATGTTTGCAATAATTTGTTGGATGTATGCCTGTGTAGTGGGCCCCGCATGCGTGAGGATGCGTGTGTCTGTCAAACCTATCTATTTTCTCCCTGTTCCATAAATCAAATGAGTCAATTATTGCTATACCCTGAACATCGACCTCTACAAGTTGCTCCAATTGCAAATGTTGTTTTGTTTTCTTTGTTTTAGGGACCAAATGATGCACTTGGTATCAGTATAGCAGGAGGGAAGGGAAGTCCGTTGGGAGATATCCCCATCTTCATTGCTATGATTCAAGCCAGTGGTGTGGCTGCACGTACCCAAAGGCTCCGAGTGAGTAGAGGGGTCCTCTCAATATTTCCTATCTCATCTGCTGTGTGTCCTACAGAAGAGCCTCAAGCACTTCTGTATACACCGTCACTTTGATAATGTCTCATAGACTACTCTGCCTCTTTTTATATAAAAACGAAACTAACTCCAAAAAAAAAAAAAAAATCCAAACCTGCCCTTCTCTTCCCTTTTTAATTATATCGCATCTTGGGATAAAGGCAATTGTTGACCGCATTGGAAAAGTGACATTAAGAGAAAGAACATAAACACATTTGCAGTGGTCTTTCAATGTGTTTGTTCATCCGGACCCGGGGAGGGCAGCAACATGGTCTCTGGAAACCACAGGCGTTTTGGGAACTGCAGAGTAGGCGTCATTTAGAGCTCAAACCAGGTAAAAACCAGATCAGAAGTTAGTTGTTTGGTCTCAAGGTCCTTATAAAGAAATGCCAAAATAAGGCTCAGACTCACAGGATATGTGGGTTTCCAGGAATGACCGTGGTGAACACCTTCCGTTTTGGAGAGAGTTTCAAGGAATCATTAATATTGAAAAGAACTTAACTATGCAGGTACGTAGGATTGCTTTGGCCCATGACGTTCATTAGTACATGCTGCTACATCCCTGCCATGTCTCTGACAGAATTACACAATCGCACTGAGTGCCAGGGTATGTATAAGAAGAAGAAACCATCTAGGTTAATTAGATTAATATCAGAAGTGCCCGCGTTCCTATACTGCATTCAGCATGTGCGTGCGTAGTCTGTAGGAATATGAACTTGTCTGCACGCGTGGACACTAATGAATCCTTTCTGGATGGGAGGACAGCAGTGAAAGCGTCACTCTGCTTGCAAATGGAAATAGTAAAATACAACCCGCCTTTGTTTCTCTGATCGCATTGTTGTTTGTTTTTTTTTAAAAATCTGTATTGTATTTGCTCTGAAGAACGGTAAATGATCACTAGCAATGCAGAATGCTCACAAAAGGGACCCTGCAAAAGAGAAGCATGACTGTGCAGTGCCAAGTTCACGAGGAATTTTAAGCATTCTTAATTTTAATTTTCCCTAATGCTAGTAATTTTCCATTACTGTTGTACTTTTAGGTTGGAGATCGGATTGTCAGTATTAATGGGCAACCTTTGGATGGGCTGTCTCATGCAGATGCGGTTAATCTACTAAAGAATGCTTATGGGAGCATTATCCTGCAGGTACGGTGATAAATTGAACATGCAGCTGCATGAGGGTAGATAAATGGCATTCAGGGGAAAAAAAAAAAAACCCTAAGCATCACTGGCACAAGGCATCACAGAATTGCAGGGTGCTTGCTGATGGGAATTACACGGAATGAAAGCGAGAAATAATTTTCATTCAAAAATTCTTTATTGCCACTCATACAGGCTGTGAGCACGATTATATAAAAGCATAACAAAGAGAACAAAGTAACTTGTTGCTATACATGGTAAATCAACAAGCTTCCAAGTTTGTTTGTTTTTTTTTTTTTTTAATTTGAAGTTAACTAGGAACAAGAAATTATGTGTGTGTGGATGTGTGCGTGCATGTAACTAGACTGTGACCAAACTGCCCACAGTGTTGATTTCCTCCTTCTTGAAAGGGGGAGAAGAAAGAAACGCCAGCGGCATTTAGTAAAAATGATGGCATCATCATTAAGACAGCGCTGCCTAGAATTGATTATTCTACAGGTAACAAAAAATAACACTCGAGAGAGAAACAGTGTCATCACTGCCACGTTCATATGCCAGCTGAAAGGAAGACATCTTCTGCCACTTTGGTTCTAATTGCTGCTCCCCAGTATATTCATCTTTAGTTTATTTTTACGTTTACACAAAGAAATGAGAAAAATACTTGCCAGAGAGAATTCAAAATACTACTCGTTTGCAGAATTATTGTAACGGTTGAAAAAAAAGCTTAGGACGTACCACTAAAATCTACTCTAATTTTCTTTATCATCACAGCGTATTGCGTTGGAACACATCTTGAGAGAGTTTCACAAGCTTCTTGCTTGCATTACAACACAAATGTGACTATAAAAAATGGGTGGGCGAAGAAAAAGATTTAAAAAAAAAAAAAGGAAATGAAGTGATAATAAACTTAGTTTTAGACGTGCTTATTCTTGGTTTTGTTTGTCCGTGAACTGCTGACCTGGTAAGTGATGAGCCGGTTCCAGAGCAGATGGTGTATTTGTGTAGTTCCATCGAAGTCAAAGGAAATACGCAGATATACACCAGCTGAGGATTGGATTTTCGTTTAAATTATAGTTATCATATTGTTACTACCATTGAGTAATTTCACTTTTCATGTCAACAGTATTCCCTGAATAGAAAATGAAAGCTTGCCGCAGAACCCAAAATTGCTAATCGTGAAAGCTGTAATACAGCCTATTCCACCTCGTCGTGTATTTAAAAATATTCCCGATGAAGCAGGCTGTCAGTTGGGCGCTCGCGTAAGCAAAGAGGTTCTTCTGGAAATGTCCTTGGGTTTGTCAGTTGATGGGTTTTCTTCCGCATTTTTGCTGTCTAACTTAAAACGGGCTTAATACTTTTTTACGGCTGGTAGGGGTTTATTCTGATAGAATAGAGTCTCTTTTCCTCTATTAAAAACCTGTGATGTGAAGGTGGGATGTTATATTTTCGTAGCGGCAGGGAGTAGTGGGGAAGCCCTGCCGTAAGCACGCGATACGGTTACCTTACCTGCTAACCACAGGTACTTCTCCGTCACCGGATCGCTTCTTTTTTTTTTATGGAAACAATCTAAATGGAATAATCCTATCGCTGCGATAATCATGACTGATGTGTCATTAAGTAATTTTATTTATTATCAGGTTAGACCACTTCATGGCAAACTGCTTTGAAAGGTCAGATAATTGCGTTCAGCGGTGTGGAAAGGCTTATTATCAGCACGTCCTGGGAAGGATGGTAAAGGAGTTTGCAAATGCTGTTTGCAAATGGGAGATTAGGGTCTCGGGGGAACAATCATCCCTTTCGGCTGTTTTGATGCTTTGGTTTAATTTAATTTCTTTTCTGCAGGTGTAGTAATGAGATAAGGGGAAGCTTTTTTACAAGGTTGTTGAACTCTGATACGTTCTTACTGCCAACTGAAGATTTTTGAATATAGATTTATTTCGCCCTCGTTTTATTTAACAACAAAATACGGCAAATACCGGCTGGCACTCTTTCCCCTACTGCAACGGGAAGGAAAACTTAAGGGTGTCTTTGCTGGCTGAGCCAGGAGCAGTCGTTTCGTCTGCCGGACATTCAGGGCATCCCAGAACCCGAGTCCTGGGATGCAGAATTTGCACGAGAACTAATCTTCCTTCCTAGAAAATGCTACCGCCTTCTTGGCTCCAAGTGATTAGGAAAAGGGAGATATTGTCGTGGAAGAATTTGTGAGCGTTCATTTAAAACAGGGGATTTATAGAATGGATTTTTTTTTTTTTTTGAAAAGGCGCGTTTCCCTTAAGCCACGTTCACAGCAAGGAGTGGGAAGAGTACCTGTTAATTTTGATAAAATAAGGCCAGGGAGAGCTAGAGGAAATACTGGAAATATATTTACTGGGTATTTCTCACTGTCTCTGAGCCGAAGTGCTGCACTGTACAGTAAACGTCAAGCAGAGAGTATCTCACCACAAGGAGATGGAGTTGGGGGATAACCACGGCGTGTAGTTTTTAGGAAACTGATGTCCTTTCGGTGGTAAATATTTAAAATCCGAAACATTTCCCGGTGGTTTCCTTGAATTTTTATTTTTTTTGCAGAAAAAGCAAAGAATAGAAAACAAGCATGCAATGAAAGGTTAAAAAAACCCCAAAGCTGGAGCGGGCGCCGTCACTTCATGTTTAATAAGTCCCAGTGGGCCTGCAAGCTGCACGCTTCTACCCTTGCGAGGCTAAAGCCCCGTGAACGGCAAACCCCAGGCCTCAGCGTGCGAGTCACTGATTCCTCGATGCGGCCATAGCTGGCTTTGTACCTCACCCACGCAACGTGGGTATGGCTGCCTTAAAAACCCTGAGCAACTTTGCTGCCCCACGACCTGTCAAAATGCCCTTAACTCCGTTAATTACTGCGTGGTGGTGATCCGTGATGGTTTCAGAATAATACAGGAGCCGGAACTGGGAAGTGTAAGAGTCCAGTTTGTGGGATTCATGCTGGAGATTGCAGAAAAGTTGAAACCAAGGATTAATTTCTTCCCTGCTGAGGAAACGAACCAGTCTGAGCTATTTCAGGGCCTTTGCCCCGTAGTCCCTTGGATCTCTGTATTTTGTTCAAAGCTGAGGTGCTCTCTGGGGGAGACCTTTACTTTCAAGCCCAGTCCTGGACACCTTGTGTTGACTCTGAGAGGGACCTATTTCCTTGACAAAATAACCTCTTTCTCTGGATTATCCAGGGAGACTGTCCCCCTCTGCTCAGCATCAGAGTAAAGGCAAGAGAAAGCTTCAGAGCAACGTTTGCATTTAACCACCAGAAAGGTGGCTACTATTAACTCTGTTACTTGAAAGTATTGAATTAATAGGACATTTGAGAGAGTAGGACTTGTGTTTGAAATTTGCTTGAAAAAAAACCCATCAGCAATTGATTTTCCTAATGTATCAGCTGTTTTTTACATTATTAGCCAAGATGTCCTTGGTATTAAGTGACCAGAGTATTTCCTTGCATCCTTCTGTTCAGGTTGTGGCTGATACCAACATCAGTGCCATTGCTACCCAGCTGGAGAGCATGTCTGCGGGATGCAACCTTAACTCTTCTTCTGAGCATCCTTCTGAAGATCCCGAGTAAGTCTGGATTTAGTCTGCGTAACTGAGGTGGATTTCTCTGCCCCATGCAAGGGAAAAGCCCAGGGTGGGGAAGGAGGTCTCTCCCATTGCGTTTCTCTCTAATTTTCCATCACCTTTAAAATGAAAACTGTGACCTTCTCCAAGCTGATTATGGACTCGTGTCCGTCTTCACACGGTGACAGAAATTGCTTGGATAAATATGCACAAAATGTGTTGCCAAGCACTAGTTCTGGACATTTTGCAAAAAAACTTATCTCCTTTCTTTTCTAACGTGTTATGCTGACATGAGTGTTCTGCCCTTGTCTGTTGGTTTCCTTGCCTGAAAAGAGTTATGATCGAGGCAATGTGAAATCATTTGTCATTGCCAGACTAAGGCAAGAGGTGTTAACAAGCCTGGCGTCGGATGCAAATGTTTCAAAACAGGTCCCACCACTTTCTTCGTCTGTTGAAGCTTTTTAGCTTTACAGTTCAAAAAAGTCTGGTTAAAAAATTGTCTGCTTGGAGCACTTCTGTATGGTGATGGAAGTTAGAGATCTAGCCCTCCCATGGCCATGCATCATTCTCCATCGTGTGCTTTTTAGGGCAGCTTATAGCATTCCAGTTACCATTTTGAAATTCATTTGGTCTTTATTTTGGTTCATTAGCTTCATTATGTTCTTCATTTTCATTCTTTGATTCATTATATTTATCTTAAGAAGCTGGGATGCAAGTTGCTGCCCTACCTCAGGGGTTTTGAGTATAAAAGTTAAGCTTTTTATGCTGCATTGTCTCATCTTACAATGTGAGATACTGTTTTTATTGCTGCTCTCAAAGGAAAATTGCTGACTTCACAAAAGGATTTGTATTCTCTTTTCATATCAAAATAGTAAGGAAATTTGAATGTGAAAATATGAAGCAGAATTAGGTAGGCGTATGTGTTCGTTCTGTCTTAAAGAAATGGCTAGAGATTAGTCATCATAGGCTATAGCTTTATATAGGTGGAAGATGCCAAACAGCTTTTGTCCACAATAATTATTTCCAAATATGTAGAAGTGACTTTTCCAAATTCGAGATGGATATGTCTATGGATATGTGTGTGTGTGTGTATATATATATATATGTATATGTATATATGTATATATGTGTACGTATATATATATATATATATATATTAAAAAAGTGGCCTGAATTCCACCAAAAATCTTCCTTTGCTCAATGCAGACAGCAAAAGCCCCTGAGGAGAGCTGAGGCTCTACGCGATGCGTGGTGTGAGGGCTCTCGGGACTCAGCCTGGGGCTACGCGGCACCGGGATATAGGTCAAATACAGGTTGTCAGGAAACAGCCCAGAGAGCCTGCAGTAGAGCTGAGACTATACACACAGGTCTATTAGACTCAGTCCTGTGAAGTCGTAAAGCAAAATGCTGTAAGAAAATCATTGCAGTTGCCACTTACGCAGGCAAAAGACGACGGCTTGGCCGGTAAGAAAGCAAACTCTCCTTTGCCGACGTGCAGCGGCTGCCGATGAAGGGAGTCTCGCTTCTGCATCAGAGATAAGGGCTCTTGTTGAGCTCTTTTTAAAAATAAGTATTTTCAAAGCGAGGAGCCGAAGTACACGGAGCAGCGTTTGAACTCGGGGCTGCGCAGCAGTGTATTTCGGCGCGAGGACGAGAGTCATGGTTTGTGCCCGTGTGAAAAACTTCGTGGTAGATAAATATCTCTGTAAGCGTTCCTTCTGCATAAAGTCCCCAGAGACACACATTGCTATTCTAAGTAATATTTGTTGTGTTTTCAGAGCACCTCAGCCTAAGATTATTACTTTGGAGAAAGGCTCTGATGGACTGGGATTTAGTATTGTAGGGGGGTATGGAAGTCCCCATGGAGACCTGCCCATTTATGTCAAGACTATATTTGCCAAGGTATCTTTTTTGTTTGTTTGTTTTCTCCCTTTTTCTAGATTATCTTTAAAAATAAACCTAAGATTTGGCTTGGGTAATATATTATGTAGTAGAAAGTGCTGTCGAAGTACATTGATGTGAGTAAGCGGACCCAGAACTCGCAGCCGGCTTCTCAGTTTGTATTTCGTATTACTGGTGGCTGAAACGAGATACTTTATCTCAGCAAAATCGCTCTGTGTACTTGGGAAACTTGTTTTGCTACATTAAAATATTTATAAGGCGGTTTTCTGTCTGTAAATCTCAAAGAGCCTTCCGAGAGGTGTGGAGGCATCGCTTTTCCCACCGTACAGGAGAGGAGGCAGTTGCAGAGATGCTGTATCTTTGTGGCGGAGCTTCAGCTGCAAAACCAGCTCCTGTGCTCAGGTGGTCACCTCAGCGAGAAAAAACACCGAAGGACAAAAACGCCATACCTCGTGGCTTGATACTGAATTGGCTTACACCTCGGTCCTGCCTTTAGTTATTCTCCTTTGCTTCCAGCTTCTCTCTCATGCCTCTCCCTGGGTGCTCCTCTCCCATCTTCTGGAGACACTCACTGTCTCAGCCCATCTCTGACCCCAACCTGGAGTCTCAGGGGAGGACCTGGGGGTCTCAGCCGGGTACAGCAGTGGCTCTGGCCACAGAGGATGAGGAAGAAACATAGTACAGCCCAGCCCCGAGGCAGACGGCCCCAGAATGGCCACTGGTGCAGAGGGAGGAGTGCCCCTTTGCTAGAAATGTGCTCAGTGTGGGCCAACGAGATACGTCAGGCACGGCCACGTGAAGGGAGATCTGGAAATGGCAGGGAGGAAAGGAAGACAGTGGGAATTCGGGATAATTTCCATAAGGTAACTTCGAAGCCAGTCACACACAGTTGCTTCTCCTGTGCCTACTTGCTGTGACTTGTGTCAGCGCTTCTGGCAGGGTAGGTGACATAACTGAGAAAACTTCATCTTAAGGTGGAGTAGAAGTCATTTCTCCTCTGCTTCTGCGCTTCCGGGGCTCAAACCACAGATACCTGATCTTTTTACAATTTTCAGTTATTAATGTGGGAAGACACTGCGTCTTTAAACTGATGCTTAGATTTACAAGTTTCTAGATGTGGGCACAGCTGAGAAACCCTAAATCGAAGCTAGAATACGCTGCGGCCACTGATGGGGCCATGGGGCAGAAGCGGACACCATGAGCCGACTTCTGGGCAGGGAAGGGCTCAGGATTTAGACAAAAGAGCTGCAGCGAGGCCTCTGGAGGAGAACAGCCATTTCTGAAGCTCAGTGGGAGCTTCTCAGGACTTTCAGTGGAGCCCAGCTCCATCTGGGGCTTGGGGCTGCTTGGCTGCATGAGCTCCGCGTCCCTCTCTCTCCCCACATTTTAACCAGTTTAAATGCTGCTTTAACAAGCTTCTCCATAATCAGAAAAGCCCAAATCAGTCTTCACACGTCCCTTTTTTCAGGGACGAGACCCAGGGGGTGCCCCAGACCCCGCAGGGTTGGGTAAGAGGGACAAGCGATGGGCAAGGGCTGAAGCACCCAGGGAGGCTTGGGCACTGTCATTTCCCATGTCCCCCACCCGGTTACGGCGGGATTTCCAGCGCTGCTTCCCTCCTCATTCCATCCACGGGCATTCCGAGAGGCGGGAGGGCTCCCCGCGACCAGCCGCTAACGAATCGCTTTGCCGTTTGCAGGGAGCAGCTGCGGACGATGGCAGACTGAAGCGCGGCGATCAGATTGTAGCAGTTAATGGGGAAGCTTTGGAAGGTGTCACTCATGAGCAAGCTGTAGCTATTCTGAAGCGCCAGAAAGGAACTGTGACATTAACGGTGTTATCATGAATGTCATTGCGCTTGCGGAGATAAATACAATTATTTTAGAACATCAGTAGAGCTATAATAATACTGTTCAGCCCTGAGCGGGATGTAAAGCAAACCCTGGCAAAAATGACGCCGTATTCACCCCGTTGCCAGAAAGGGTAGTGTGCATCTCGAGCTTCATTTAGCCTGCCACGTTTATCAGCCTTTCTCCCCACCCTCCCCTACTTCTGGTGGCTTTTGGAGGTTTCTCTGGACACGTTTAATTAAGAAACTTCAAAGAAGAGTATCCAATTTTACTTTATTTATACATGGGTTTATCCCCGCTTGTCTGAACCCCGGTTAAAACGGCTGAACCTGGAATCAATTCGCACACAAAAGAGACTTTAGATCATCAACCGATCTCATCTGATGAGCAGGAATAAATGCCGAGTGACTTGTCATCTCACTCATGATTTACTTATGCTAATTGTCCTTTCAAGTATGCCAGAAAACATTAGCAATGTAATTAAATTACCACTGTTCCAAATGATGAAATATCAAATTCTCCTCTGGGAAATTATTTGTGCTCGGCACAGTAAGTCTGATAGTCAAATGTGAACTTCTCATGTTTATCTCTTTGGGTAGGTCTATGGAAGTTAGTCAGAGGTAATTACTGTGATGTGTCAATTTGCAGCCTTTAGCATGAAAAATAAACTAGGGGAGAGGGAAATTTATCTTTTTAGGCTTTTAAAACGTTTGAGCCTTTTCAGATATTGAGGCAGCATGAACAACAACGACGTATCTCGCTCTATTCTAATTATATTTTTAAAGAAGAAATGTGCTGATATATGCCAGGCGTGTTGCATACAAAGGCAGTTGTTGTTGTGCCAAGTTGCAGCATAATTGTTCATCCCGAAACTTTAATGAAGACAAAAGTTTGCCTCGGCAATGCGATCCTGTAATTCTAGTAATGATGGTGAGCAGTCCCTCTGCACGTTGTCTTCAAGGCTAGATGAAGTTAATCCAAACCAGCAAACCGTTTTACGTTTCCAAGAGTTCTCCCCAGGATCAGATAGCGCAGGAAGAGGCTTTCACGGATCACAGAGGATGCTTCTCCCTCGGGGCTGCTGGAGTTCAGTTTTGGATAATACCAAATAATACCAGGCACTGGTGAGATGATCGCTGCAGAAGACTTCTGCGGCGGTTTAAGACGATGTCCTTCCGGGGCTCGCTGCCGTGCCCGTCCTCCCCAGGGCAGAGCGTGGGCTTCCTCGTCCCCCTCCGGCGGCTCGGACAGCTCGGTCGAAGCAACTCGCTTTTTTTTTTGGGTTTAAGCTGGGCCAGGCGAGAGCTGCTGAAGCCCTTGAGGAGCCTTCCCAAGGCCTGCCCGGCTCCGCGTGGTGGAGGTGGGATGCAGGAACGGTCAGCAGCCCAAAGTCAGTGACTTCGTTCCGTGTCGCAGCCATTCCTGCAGTGATTATACGGCCGTAGCCTTAGTGATTTAGCAGATGAATTTGGCAGGCAGATTAATGGCACTGCAAGTCGTTGTGGTTTAATCTTCCTATCCGGAGGAGCAATAGGGTTTTAGAGGAAGCAGCCCAGTCTGATTTGGACTATTTGGTATAATTTATAATGATGATGTACCTGGGAGAAATTAAAAGCGGGGGGGGAGGGTGTCAAAATTGGCTGCTCATTTTATGTGAAAAATCCCTGGAATGAAACGGAGAGAAGAGTCAAAATCTGTAATGTCACAACTGAGTAGCACAGGGCTGGTGGCGTCGAAGGGGCTGTGGCCAGGATGTTTTAGCCGGAGCGGGTGTTCCCCGTTTCACGTAAAAGAGGTACTGATGTGAGATGAGCTACACCGAAACGAGCCAGCTGCGACGCGCTCGCCTTGAAACCGTTTTCCTGATTTCATTGGAAAATTTCCTTTAAATTTAGGTAATCACAAAGTGCATTTAGCCTGCTGGAGCAATTGGTGGGTCTTCCGTTCGTAGTGCCTGGAAGAGACTTCCCGTTTTCAATGGATTCCCACTGTAGCATTTGATTTGCCAAGTGAAGTGTTAGTGGAGCCTTGATTGCAGACACACAGAAATATCTCCAGATGTAGCAAATTGGAGACTTTTCAACAAACTGCCTCGGGTTGCAAAAGTACCCAAGGTGTGCGGGAGTTAAGGGCAGGTAGGCGACACGTGAAGAGGTGCCCTCAAAATTCTTGTATGGAATTTATGAACAAAATGTAATGATTCCTCTGTCTGATTACGGTTTTATAACCGTTGCATTCCTACTTTAAGATGCTGCCACATTTAATCTATGAAGTTTTACACGGCTGTTTATTAGCCTATTATGCACATACTGTTCATATACATAAAGAATAGGATTTATGGGCTGAGATATTTTGCACTTCTCATTGCTCAGATGGAGAGAGAACATTTTCTGCTTCTTGTAATTTGCACTTTGTGTGTTGAATATATTACTGCCAAAAATTATATCGCAACTAATTGATAAACCAGTGACCGTGCGGAGAAGCGTGTGCTGTATGTACAGGACCAAGTTAGATAATTAAATTTGCATTACGCTTGTCTGGGTTGAGGTGTTCTGGTTTGTTTAAAACTTTATTTCTGTGCAAGGGAAAAAGCAATTAAACCTCCTGATTGTATGTTTACGTATATCAGTAAAATGAGACATTTTATGACTTCGAAGATTCTAAATAAAGCTCGGTTACATAAGGAGTTGTGCAGGTCTTTGGTTTTTAAGTCGCTGTTAAAATGTACTGCATGAGCTGTCTGTTTGCTGTTCCTAGTAGGGCTCATGGTTGCCCTCCTCGGGGAGCAGGAGCGGCGGCGGCTGGAGGAGTGGTGGGAGGCTGTGGGGACAGCCAGGTGTGGGGACAGCCAGGCTTTGGGCTCAGGCAGTGGGATTGCTCAGGTGACAGCTGCGGAGAGCCCTCCCGTCCACGTCTGCCCTCCACGAGGAAGCTGCAGCTGCCCATCGGGGTGGCTGGAGCCTGGTGAGTACGTTTCATTCAGGGGGACGCCGACAGAAACGGCCCAGCGAGGAGCCAAGGATCGGGTGCACAGGCAGCAAAACTGGGGGAGAGAAAAAAGAGGGTGAAGACGAAGGCGCTGGGTGACCAGTGTTGTACCAGGAGTAATCACAGCCAACCCGAAGCGTGCTTGCAGGAGGAGCATCGATGCTGTGGGCATCTCGCAACCCTTTGGAGGAGCCACTCGCCACCATTTCGACTCGTGTGTATGGTGGGAAGGGTTGGTTTGGTTTGAGGACTCAGCTCTCAGAGCCTTGTCTTTTTGAGGGGCCGCGTGCTGTTCACAGTCCCTCCATCTGCTTCCTCATCTGGAGAGACCTGGAATAACCTGCAGCTTGTGGTGGCACCATCAAGGACATCCTTGACATCACCAGGAGCCATCCTGGGGCTGTTTGCAGTTCTTGGCTAGCTGCAAAGAAAAGGGCCAGTAACACCGACATTCGCACTTCTTCCAAAGGCTGGGACTGAGGTGCTGTAAGTCGTCGTGTCCTCCCCGCCATGTGGGCTCGCCAGGGGACAACGTCTGTCCAGGCACCGTCCCCGCTGCCGAGCACTGAGCTTCAGGAGCAGCTGCTGGGGGCAGCGAGGTGGGCCATGGAGGTGGGATGGTGTGGAGAGCAGGCCAGCCTGGGGGGACACGGGGACTGTCACAGGGCACAGCTGCACGGGGGATCGCCGTAATGCCTCTAAAATCCCCGTAATTAATCAAATGGCGATTACCACCCTGGAAGTATGACATATAGAGAGCTTGTTGAGGTAATATGATCGTGCCGAGATGGAGCAGTTAATGTACCTTCACCTGAAAGAACTGGAATGAATTAATTTAACGTTACACATGTATAAAACATTAGTTTTTACAGTTATGCTGAGCGTTGATATATAATTCCATTATCGTCTTTCTCCACGGTTTCACACTTCTACATCCATAATTCAGCTGTATTTACACTCTGGTTAGACGCTGTCAGGGTCATTGTTTTTCCTTTTAGCAGCAATGGGCGTTTTGTTCTCTAACACGCACGATCCTGTGATAAGCCGGACCCTTTTAGGATGGCAACGAATCAGAGATCCGTGTTCTGCAGCATCCCCAGTGGAAAAGGAACGAGGATCACCTTGACTTTGCCTCCAGCTTTGTCCCGGCGGAATCCGAGGTCTCTGCTGCTGTGGAATTGCAGCGGTTTATTCCCGATTCCTGCACAAAACGGAAAATACACAGTGGCAGCATAAAAACCTCTTCGTTCCCCATAGCGCAGCCCCTGCCGTAGGTGCTGTGCCTCTAACTGCTCGGTTAGAATTAAAAATTGCGTCCTAATCAAAGTAGTCGTACCCATTAAACCCACGTTCACGTGGGATTCTTCTTCCGCGCTTCCCCTCGGGACGCCCAGGGCAGGGCACAGCCCCGCTGAGCTCCCCTTTCCCTTCCCACCGCCTCCCAGGAAACGGGGTTTCTCTCCGGAACGGACACGGCGCTGCGGTCGCTTTCACCGACTCGCCAGCCAGCGGCCACGAGGAGGAGGTAAAGCAGAAAAACAAAGAGGTCCTCGAAGGTCTCGTTTTTTTCCTGAAGAAATCGCACTTTTGGGGAGGGTTACTCGTTTGCATTTTGAATGAGAACAGACTCTTCTGTCTCCTAAAGCCCTTTCTTGGTTTATCTTTTTTTTTTTTTCTTTTCTTCTTTTTTAACACATTGGTGTGCAGGTATGACGGGACGTCGGCTGAAGAGAAACCTAAGTGTAGAAGGTGGGTTTCTCCAGGCCCTCCAGGAGCTTGTTTGCTGCAGGTTCTGCTTTATTTCTGTGCAGCAGCAAAGGCTGCAAATAAATTCCCCTGAATAGCAATATACGCTCTCCTGCCTCCTGTCCCCTCTCGCCCAGGTGGCCTTTTCTTACAGAGTCGTTTCCCCTCAAGGGCGGAGGATGCTCGGGACGCTTGCGTGCGGCGCTGCTCCCAGAGTGCAAACTCAGCAGGAATCGGCCGGGGACGGGGATGGCGGGAGCGGAACGTCGCACCCGGGAGCTCCCGCGGGACGACGGCGGGGACCCACAGCCCAATGCCAGGCGCCGGCTGGGGGCTGTGTGTGCGCTGGGACCCCGCCGTCCCCGTGTCCTCCCACCACAGGTTGGGGGGCGAAACCCTGCGCGAGGGCCCGCGCTGCTCCGCAGAGCCTTCGTTAGTGCTCGCCTCGGGGGACGGGGAGGATTCGTGCGCCCGAGATGATGTTTTGCAGCACGGTCCTGCCAAAAATCACTTCTCAGCAGGGACGTTGTTTGCTCCAAGCGGCGTTTGGGCTGGAAGAAGCCCCTGTTAGTGGTGAACCCCTCGGTGGCGCTGCCAGCGGTCCCTGCCCCGGTTTCTCTGCGGGGTTTCTACTTGAGGACATGCTGGCCGGCTGTCTGCGGCGGCTCCGTGGAAAGCAGCTTCAGCCCGTGAGCGCGGGTGGGATTGTGCCCGTCGGAGACAGGTTTCATTCTTACTTGGGTGTTTTACTGCTCCTGGCAGAGGGGCGGGAATCAGCGAGCAGCCCCTGGTGCTCACAAAAGCCAGTTAACCTGCTGCATTGGGAGTGTAGCCATAGGACAAGGGGTAGACTGGAAGAGCGGAGACTGAGATGAGATGTGAGGCAGAAATTGTTGGCTGTGAGGGCGGTGAGCCCCTGGCCCAGGTTGCCCAGAGAAGCTGTGGCTGCCCCATCCCTGGAGGGGTTCAAGGCCAGGTTGGCCGGGGCTTGGAGCAACCTGGGCTGGTGGGAGGTGTCCCTGCCCAGGGCAGGGGGTGACACTGGGTGGGTTTTGAGGTCCCTTCCAACCCAAACCATGCTGTGATTGGGGGAAGCAGGTAAAACTGGAAAAATTATTATTATGTGGGCAAATGTTTTCTATTAATGCTGGTTCAAACTGGGGAGTGGGGTAGCAAACGGGGACGGTTGCTGTCTGCGTTGGTGTTACTCTGTGCAGGGTGAAGCTGAGCTGCTGCTGGCCGCCTGGTGTTTAATCCCCCCCACCCCAGATTTCCCGGGTCTTTGGGGGACGGCTGGGTCTCCGTGGCGTGTTGGCAGCTGGTCCTCATCTCCTCCCCGGCTGGAGCCCACACCGCCAGAGTTTTGAAATCCTCTCTTACCTCGCAGTCCCGCAGCCGAGAGCCTTTGCTTCATTTTTCCTACTTCTTTTGTGTTTCTCAAGATGGGACTATAAACTCTTCCAGGGAAATATCTGCCCTCAGAAACATCATGTTCCCTGTGAGTATTTTCAAATATTAAGAAGTCGTGTAGTGCTTTTGTTACCCTTCTCTTCATCCCACCTCGCAGTGTATGCGGGAGGCAGCGTGTTCCCGAGCCCCTTGCACACGGCTGCCATCGGCTGATGGACGTCACCAGCACTGGACCGGGGGCTGTCACCAGGGCAGGGACCTGGAGCATCCCGACGGAGCGGCCGCAGCCAGCAGCCGGGGAAAGCTGCACAGGCCCCAGCCCCAGCGGCTGCGCCGACTCCGGGCACCCGCGCACCCACGGCTTTTTCTGCTGAAATGGCACTAGATGGAGCAATTGACAAAAATATTGTATTTCTGCTGCCTTCAGCCCGGGGCCTGGTGGCCCTGCCGGAGGGGCTGCCCCAAAGGATGCCCTGAGGATGCTCCATCCTCTCAGCCCAGACCGCGAAAGCCGAATTCCCAAAGCTCTGAGCCGGCTTTTTCCCCTGCAAATAGGTGGGTGCTGGGAAAAGGGCACACCCGGGTCCTGTGACGAGAGGGAGATTTCTAGGAAATGCGATGATGGCCCCGTGATAAACGCCCTGGTGAGCGTGGGGCTGAGCGGTGTCCCCACACCGAGCCGTGGGGAGGGGATGGGGCGCCAGGGGGTGAACTCAGCCCAGCGGACCCCAAAGCAGAGCCGCTGTCGCTGCCCCTGCGGCAGCTCATTCCCCTGCAGAAAATAAATCTGCCTTTGCCGCCGAGACCCTCGTCTCTTCCAAGAATATTAAATTCCACTGATAGTCACTGAGCTGCCACCATCCGAGCTGCTGATGGGGCAGTTTCTGGGTGACAAAGTGAGAGGTGCTGATTTTCTCGGCCGCCCACGGGGGGCGAGGCTGGGGAGAGGAAAGAGAAAGCAGAATTAATTATGTCTCACACATTCTACTTTCACTCGGACCTGAAAAAGGCGCTGCTCGTTGTTTCTGCCTCTCCCCATTGCTAAGCCTCAAGAGTCTGGTCCCGGCGCCCAGTTGTCACCCGTCGGGGAGGCGGCGAGGAGGTAGGGGCTGCCCGCGCGTGTCAAAGGAGCCGAGCCAAGGCACGTCGCCGCCACCTGGGAACAGCCCGTTAATTTAATTAACCGCGGAGGTTGTGCTCAGCAGTTCCACGGGGCTCTGCGTGCACATCGGGCTCGGGGTGCTCCGCTCTCTCCTGGTGCTTTGAGCGCGGCCGCAGCCCCGTTGCGGAAGCCGATGGACGTTTCTTGCCCTGCTCTCCCCGTTCCCGGCCCCACTGGGGGAAGCAGCGTCCCCCCCGGCGCCACGGGCTGAGGATATTTACAGCGCAAGAAATGAGTAACCTTTCACAAAAGCGACCTGACACATTTAAAGGACGACGTTAGCAAATTACTGCAATTATTTCATCCCCTTTCCTGCACTATATGGTGGCCTCAGGCCGATGCCGAGGAACCATCTCCCCCCCTCCCTGCGGCAGGGACGGACCCCACTTTGCTGTTATTTTCCCCGTCCGGGGACACGCCGCCCCTCACACGAGCCCCATGGTGGTTCCACCACCCCACACGGCGGGCGCCGAGCACAAGGCAGCCTTTTGTCCGGGCCCGACGGATCACAGGGACCGCGCGTTTCGCCACGGACCGGCCGCGTTCATTCCTCGCATATCTCACAGCTGATGTCAGGATGGTGCGGGGGCGGCCGCGGGGGCCCTCCTGCTCCGGCGGGGGTGGGAGGCACAGCTTGGCTGTGTCTCCATGTGTTCCCCCCCACTAAAATTTCTGGATATTGCCTTCCAGCGCCGGTGCCCCCAGGGAGGCATCGCTCCGCGCCTTGGCAGCTCGCAAGCAGGGGGAGGAACAACTTGGGCTCATCTGGTTTTCGGCAAGGAGGGGGGAAGCTGCCGGCTGTTCCCTTTGTGTGTTGTATCTGGCGTGGGCACCGACACCAAACCCGGTGCGGAAGGCGGCTGGCCGGGGTGGGAGGCTCTCGGGTGGCTCTGGCCGGATCCAGGGCACAGCTGGGGGCAAAGTGGTGCCGTGTGTGCGGCCGGTTGCTTCAAAATCGGCTTTTGCCGTGGAGCTGGAGCCTGCCGGTTGCGGATGAGGTCTCCAGGCACTGGGCATGGAATCATAAAATGGTTTGAGTTGGAAGGGGCCTTTAAAGGCCATCTAGTCCAACGTCCCTGCAATGAGCAGGGACACCTTCAACTAGATCAGGTTGCTCAGAGCCCCGTCCGACCTGGCCTGGAGTGTTTCCAGACATCCAGCATCCCCTTCTCCCCAGGATGCACCTTGGGTGGAGTTGGCTGTTGTTCCTTTGGTACCTCCCCTTTGGCACCACCGTCCCCTCTTCCCCAGCCCCGTTCGGTGTCCAGCATGGTGCTCAGGCAATGCCGGCATCCCTGGGGACATCCAATGGGCTCACATGCATGTGGGTCAGGGGACAATGTCTGGGTGACAGGGGGCTTTCGCTGGTGGTTCTCAGTAAATTAGGGAGGAAAACCAGAGAATCGCTGGAAGTCATCCCTTTTTCAGCCCCGGTACGAGCACGGAGGGCTACGCAGAGCAACGTGGTTCCCCATGACCATGGAGGTGCTTCGGATGCGACAGTCGGAGTCCCTGCTCCCCTCCTTGCAGGAAAAGAAAGGGGCACACTCGAAATGGCCATAAGCAGAGTGGAAAAAAATCACGTTCGGCTGAGTTTCTCGTCATTCTTTCCCTTCATAGCTAATCAGCTCCTAGATGGTGAGCCCATAAAGATCATCAGATTAATTTCTTTCCTTGCTGTGACTTAATTGTCTCCATTTGTATTGTACAGCGCTCACACTGGGGATGTATTTTTGCTCGCCTATATTTAGTTTGATCTCTACCGTGATATCAAAATACATAAATTAAGGCTGGCTCTCGGCACTGAGATCCCACAGATGGTTTTCTATGGGTTTTGTGCCACCCCGTACTTGGTCAGCGTGACGCCGGGCACTCGGAGATGCCGAGGGCAGCGTCGAACCCTTCTCAGTCCTTTGGGGTCCATATGGGCAGAGGAGCTGCTCGGGGGGTGGGGATGGGGGTCACCCTGTGAGAGCTGCTCTTCCTTGGGGAGATGGTTTGAGGGGAAAAGAGGAAACACGAGACAAAGGAACGAAAATAAACATTCTGCGGATGTAGTTAACCAGCCCGGGCTGCAGGGACGGGGACGTCAGGGAAAGGGGGGGTGCGGAGGGGAGGCAGCAACATCTGCACTTCCTCCTTGCAGCGCTGCTGCACGCCCCCCAAAATAACGTGCCCCGTCCCCAAATCGCAGGATGGTGGGCTCGACATCCCGAGGGATCCCGCGGGCAGGAGGAGGCAGGCGCCTCCCAAAGCCACCCCGCGCCGCAGCGGCCAGCCATCTCCCACGTTTATTATGTTGAAACCAGAAAGTTCCCCTCCCTCTGGGAAGCAGCGAGAGGCAGAGTGAAATTCCTCCCCGCAAGCGCCGCTCCAGAGCCGGCGGGGAAAAAAAATAAACCTCAGTGAAAATTGTCACAAAATGGTATTATGGCTGGTTTTGTTTGCAGCCGGGGCCTGGCGGCGATGCGATGGGTGCTCACGCTGGCTCCGGGTGCTGCGTGCTCAGGACCCAGGGATGCAAATTGGGGGAATTTCTGCACAAAACAAAAAAAAAACAAAAAACAAACCAAACCAAACACCTCACCCTGTCTGTGCGGTGATCCGGGATCTGGGACCTCAGAAACGGCTGATTTAATGACGTGCACGTACATGCGGTCACCACGGGCTGTCCTTCCCTGCCTGTCTGTCCGTCTGTCTGTCCGTCAGAGCATCCCTGCTGCCAGGAGAGCACCACGGCCATGGGAACAGGCACGGGAGCAAACGCCGGTCAAGGTTTCACTCCAGTTTATTTATACAGAAAGGAGGTAACTCCATTTTGGGACAGGGTTTAAAAAACAAAAAAAAACCAAAAAAAAAACCCCAACAAACAAACAAAAAAAAAAGGCAGCTAGACATTTCAGACATTTGAGATGGTGAGGGCTTCCAAATAATAACATGAAGAAAGGAAAGAAACCGGAGGCAGGCAGCAGATTTCAGTGGAAAACAGGAGGCGGGGGCTGCCCTCCCCTTCCCGCAGGGCAGCAAGTGTTCCCGAGCCGAGGACAGGGGGTCTCGGAAAGGGCTTTGCCACGTATTGCAAGTACAAAGGAAGGGGAAAAGGCAGGTCAAGAGACACCATCATGGTGGGAACTGACATACAAGCAACCAAAGTAGCCCAGGATTAACTTCTGCTTAGTAACAAACACACAACAGCAATTAGTGAACAAGGGAGATTTGCTTTTAGTGATGGCAAGTAGCTCTGCGTTTACGATGTTACCGCAGAATCACAGAATCTTCATGGTTGGAAAGGACCCTTAAGATCATCGAGTCCAACCAAACAACCTACAATCTCTGCCCTCTGCCACCAGAGCATGCCCTGAAGTGCCACATCTGGACGTTTCTTAAACACCTCTAGGGATGGTGACTCAACCCCCTCCCTGGGCAGGCTGTTCCAGGGCCTGACCACTCTTTCAGTAAAGTCATTCCTCCTAATATCTAACCTAAACCTCCCCTGCCGCAGCTTCAGCCCATTTCCTCTGGTCCTGTCATTCTTCACCTGGGAGAAGAGGCCAACACCCCCCTCTCTCCACCCTCCTTTCAGGGAGTTGTGGAGGGCAATGAGGTCTCCCCTCAGCCTCCTCTTCTCCAAGCTAAACATGCCCAGCTCCCTCAGCCTCTCCTCGTATGACCTGGTCATATATGACCACACATCAGCTCAACTGGTGATGGCATCCAAGTCCACGAAAGCCTACAGAGATGCAGCACAGCCTCAGGAAATGGCTTCTCTTGGTACACGGCGATTTAATGTCAGCGTAAAGGTGCCCTCCCTCCCTCTTTGGCAGCAGCAGAGGGATTAAAGAGAAAAAAACTCTGCCCCGTGTAGGACTTGAGCCGATGCTGAACCAACCCTGTGGGGGAGGCCCTGGCACCGGCCGACTCCAGCAGCTAAATCATGGCACGGCTTTACCTGGGAGCCGTTTGGGCATCTCGAAGTTGAGCACGGGGGAAAGCAGAGAGCAGGTACTTGCCCAAAAAGCATCTGGCAGCAAAGTCGCGCCACGAAACTCTTGGGACAACGTTAGCCCATCCTGGGATGGGAACTGTTGTGATCTTCTCGTGTCGTGCTCGGGAGAACCCGATGGGCCCCGCTGTGCCTGAGCGGCGTACGCGTGGATGCACGGTGCATGTCAATGGGCTGAGCTTCCCCGTTAGCTCAAACTTAATTAGAAAAAAATAAGAGCCATATGGTAATTCTGAATAGAGGCAAAACAATGTCTGTGCGTTTGGGTCTGGTATACTCAAATATTTTCCTAGAGCGTTAATTTTTAATTCTTACATCAGACCCACATAAGCAAACACAAATAGGATTTTATACTTTACATAATCCATCCAGCTTGTGTTTGTTGTTACATATACCGAATAATCGCTGCCTGCCGCTACGTACAAAGGAGCTAATAATAAATATTAGGCCACAAACTTACAAGTTAAATGAGCTATAGTTAAGTAGTCAATTAAAAGGACAACCATAATATAAGGTTACAAAAGACTAAGTATTGCTTTTCTAATGTGCTTTTCTCCTTCGTTTCGGCGGCTCACCTGCCAAATCTATACGAGGATGAGCGTATAGGAGAGCTCGGAGTCATTGGTGGCAATGTGCGTGGATTAGGGGGGTGTAAGCAGGCTTAATGAGGAGAATTAGCCATGGGGAATGTCTGCAGATAACTGACAGGGTTCAGCCCCCCGTATGTACGGAAACCTGTGATATTGGCCCCAGCCGCCCAGAGGGCTGTACAAGAAGGAGCTGTTTGTTCCCTGCTCCCCGTCCCGGTTCCTCCTCCCCCTCGGTCACGCCGAGAGGGACGGGCTCTGCTTGGCGTGGGCTTGCAGGAGCGCGGCGATGTCCCCCCGGGCAGCGCGCTGGGCCAGCGACAGGGCCGAGTTACCACCCTGCGGGGAGGGAGGAGGCAAAGACGTTACCGCCCGGGTCCCTGCATCTCGCCCCGGTGACACACGTAATCCACCCGGCTCCATTCCCGACCCCCGCCACTTCTTGGCCCACCATGGCCAAGGGAGGCTGTTGCCAACCTGCCCGCTGGCAGTGAGTTTTCCTCCACTCTCCAGCGAGCCGTTGGCCAGGATTGCTTTGCACCCAGACATTTACCCCCAAAACCTCCTTCCCTGCAGCTCATCCCTCATCAAAATGACCCGCCGTCCTGCAAACCTCCTCACGGTGTTTTGTGTCTTAACCTCAACTGCACAAAACGCACCCTGCCCATGCCTTCCCTTGGTCCCGGTGCCGTCCCGCATGTCTTAGTCATGTGGGACTAATACAAGTTGTAGTTTAATTAGAAAATAGTTGCACAACTATAGTCGCGGCCACCGTGGCCTGTCGCCATGAGCCCACATGGGAGGAGATTCCCACCAGCCGGACGCGCTGCTCCCAGCCCCATCCCGTCCCACGCGTATCCCCAGAGAGGCGTCCGTTCTCAGGGGAGAGTTAATTGCTGCCAATTTCCTGGAGCTGAAGCTCTGCTGATTGTTCCAGATGTCCAGAATTTTTTATTTATTTATTTTTTTTAGCTTTACACTGGGTTGGGCTTTCCCCCACGGTGCTCCTGCCCATCCTACGGCTGGGATGTGGGATGTTGCTGTGGCCACCCCACGCGCTGCACAGCAAGCACCAAAAACAGGGGTGCTCTCCCCAAAGTGATCCCCTGATTAGAAATTGGACCAAAATTGTACTTCTTCGCTTAAAAACCACCACCCGGGGATTGCTGCCTGTAAAGCATGAGCTTTCCCTGCCCGGTGGGTGTGAGGTTGTGTATGGGACCGAGCCCGGTGCCGGAGCCTCACCTTGTCCGTCAACGCGACCTGGCAGCCGGGCTGGGCCAAGAGGAGCCGGACGATGTCGGCGTTGCCAAGCCGGCAGGCCACCATCAGGGCCGTCGTCCCCTCCTCGTCCTGCAGGTTGACGTCGGCCTGGCAGGAGAGGAGGGCTCGCACCATGTCGTCCCGCTCGTGGCTGACCCCCAGCATCAGGGCGGTCTGGCCTCCCTGCAAGCGCAGAGGGAAAGGCTCAACACCCCTCGCCCACCGCCTCCCACGGTCCTGCTCAGTCAGAACGTAATCTAATAATAATAATGAATGTTATTATTGCATAAATATAATAAGATTGCACATTATTGTTGCATAGTACATATATCATAATAATTCATATTATTATTATTGCATATTTTTGTTAAATAACACTGGGGCTCGTCAGCAGGTATTGCAAGAGATACCCACTCTCTTGCACCACGGCCACGTGGAGGGGCTCCGCAGCAGCACGGCCAAACCGCCCGGCGCCCAGCTGCCCCCAAAGGTCCCCCTGACCCTCCTGGGCAGTTTAACTTAGGTCTAGACTCACTTTCACAGCTGTTTGGAAGACAAGATGGATGAGGGCGCTGCCACCTCTGAGACCAAATGAGTGACTGATGGATGAACAACCGCTCACCAGCAAACCTGGGGGTCCCATACCCCGGGGTCCACCCCGCACTGCTCCTCCCTGGTGTCACTTCTTCAGACTTTGACTTTTTAGCTCACACAAGTTACTTTGGAAAATTTTCAGCCTTCCTTTTGTCTCTTCATTTGATTGAGCTCCTGCGTCCCTTCGTGGGGAGCTGGTGGGTGGCCACGCTGCAGTTCAGCTGAGGTTGCTTTTGTAACTCTTGGGAAACAGCAACTCCAACCCAAGGTCTACCACCGGGTCTCAGCCTGGCGCTGCACATGCAGTGTAAGGAACCTGAATGATATCCCCCCCACCCTGAGGTCTCTATGTGGGCATGACGATGCCACAGCCTGAACTGGCATCGCACAACGATGACTGCAAACAGGAGGCAACGAGCTCAGCAGGAGGCACTTTGCAGACGCCTTTGCCAAATTCATACCCGCTGCCCCCTGCCACGCCGTGCCACGATCCCATGTGGGGCCACGCTCGGTTTTCAGAGCGAGCAGAGCGACGGGGACGCACCTGGGCGGCTCGCAGGTTGACGTCCCCCTCCTTCAGCAGCTTCATCACCACCTCCATGTCCTCGCCCGTCTCGGCAGCTGCCAGCGGGGTGAGCATCACCGCCGTGTAGCCAGCGCGGTTCTGCAGGTCCAGGCGGCACACACCTGGCGGGCGATGCACCGTGCCGGGGAAGGGGTCGGCCCCACGAGGAATCAGATGGGGAGAGACGAGCAAACGGGAGGCAAAGAGGGAATTATAAAACACGCAGCCACGTCTTCCCAGAAACAGGAGTTTCCATAATTATACAGGATTGAGATTTATCTGCACTAAATCTAGTCTCGTAAGCACAGCATTAAAGGATGTTTGGTGCTACGCATTGCTACAGTTAATTACAATTAACTTTTGCTAGAGTCAACTCAATTAACTTTGAATACCATAACCAAAAAAAAAAAAAAAGGCGAGGATAACTAATGCCATGGGCATTACAATAACGAGCCCTGTCTGACGGGCTGGGGCTCGGCTCCTTGTCCCGGGGACCCGGCCACCTCGGGCACTCGGTGGCAGGAGGGGACAAACCCCACGGCTCCCCACTGGTCTGCGGCAACAATCGGGTTATAGATGTGTATGATAATCTGCCATTTCCCTAACATTTAACAGATTGTCTGGCCCGTGGGAGAAGGCCAAAGTGCCTCTATTCTTGCTGAGCACGCGTGCGTTTTTCCCCTGTACAAGCTCCGCTGAGATTTTTCTTCCTTTGCAACACGAGCTGAAAGTTCAACGGTTTAGAATGGAGTTTTCCTTCAGCGCTGTGGGGTTTGTTACGCTCTCAGGGGGTCTGATCCTCCAGCTCCGAGCCATGATGTGGGATTTGCTGCTACAAGAAGCTGGGGGAGCCACCCCATCCCAGCTGGACCAGGGCCATGAGAGACAGCCCTTGGCCACGGGGACTCTGAGCTCCCTGCAAAATCAGACTGCAAAGTCCTCAAGATGCGTCAGGGCCCCGAGGGCACTAACAAGCCTTAATGTCCCTGAGGAGCCTCAGCTGGGACCCCTGCCCACAGCCAGGGGCCCAGGGATTGGCTATGGGGGAGGATGCTGGTCTTCAGATCAACCACATCTCCTGGGTGGACCTTGGCCCTACACTTGTCCCTTCAATGGACCTTGGCCTCATGCTTGTATCTGGGATGCACCTTGGCCCCACACTTGTCCCTTGGATGGACCCTGGCCCCCCATTTGTATCCTGAATGGACCTTGGCCCCATGCTTATCTACTAGATGGCTCCCTTGCACGTAGGTTGTACTTGGTCCCCAGCCCCACCTCTGTCCCATCTCCTTTTGCTCCTCACTGAACTCCCTGGGAGGACCCTGGACCTCATTCACTGTTTGCCAGGTCTGGGACTCCCAGATGGACTCTCATTACTGGGCTCTGCACACTGTGGTCATTCCCTGTGGGACCGTGCCCCATGGGCAAGAGTGACATAAAGTAACCTCCACACCCATACCCAACATAAGCCATGGCCGAGCAGAGAGTGGCTGTTCCTACCTGTGTCCAGCAGGAGCTTTGCAATTGGGAAGTTGGAGTGGGAAACGCTGTAGTGAAGAGCCGTGTTGCCATTCCTGTCAGCCAGGTTCACCACCATCTCCAGGAGCTGGGGCTGGATGGTCCCCAGCGCCTTGAGATACGCTGCGACCACCTCCGGGCTGGAAGACTTGCGGCTCGACACCCGGAACCACTCCTGGCAGACGGTGCTCAGGATGTGCCGCTGAAAACACCAAGGTCTACACCGTTACTACACCGTTAGTCAGCCTGCAAACCAGTTGCTGTCCCCGCTCCTTGCCCTCCGCCACTTCGTCCTGCGCTCTGGCATCACCCACCCGGTATTTAGCTTGTGGGTTTGGGATTACTGCTATAACATAAGGGGGAAAGGAATTTCCTGTGGGAACTTGAATGAGTAAGCAGAGAAAGCCTTCATCTTTTTTTTTTTTTTCCCCTTTTCCTTTCTTTTTGGCTACTCCAAAACTGACTCAGAGGACATCTCGTCCCCCTCCCAACGCTGTCCATGACATGGTAGGGCACAGGCTGCAACACACTGTGAGGATAATCTTATCCATTAAACGTAACAGAGAGGGGGGAACCACGTATGAAATGGCATTGAAAATTATCTGTACCAGATGCTTGTCGCTGGTGGTGCTGAGTTCTGAGAGGTGCTGGCTGAGTAGCTGGCAGTCGGCAAGGAAATCTTCAGAGGGTTTCCATCTAACGGGAAAATACTTTTGTAAATCCACCATGAGACAGACCTCGCAGGAGGTACTGAAGCAGGAAGCAGAACATGCAGTTTAGGTCAACACTTATTTAAGTGCTTAACTTTACGGACACAAGTTGTCTCATTGACTTGACACAGATTTTTTTCTTTTAGGTACAAAGTTAAGCGCTCCAAATAAGTGTTTAAGTCCACGCTCCCAGATCTGGATGGTCAACTTCATCTTTTGCAAGAAATCTTAAAGTGGAAAAAAAACCAAAAAACAACTTATTCCTGAATCTGCAAAGAACTTTACTTAGAAACTTTACTTGAGAGGGGAGAAATGAGCTAATTCTCACCAAATATGACTCACTCCACCTTCTTCCACAGTCACACGTAGGGCCTGAATCAATCCCCATTAGATTCTGTAGTATCTCAAAAAACACTTAGCTCTTTAAAGCCTTTTCCCATGTCTACAGAGGTCAGCAGCTGCTTTTCCACCGAGCAGATGAAGCACCAAAACCCAGCCCTGTGGGAGCGACTGAACGCAGCGCTGCGCGTCCTGTACTTTCAGAAATGAGATGGAAAGCACGATCTGGGCTTCTGGTTACCTGTCAGCCTTGTGCTGAGGGCAAGGCGCTGCTTCTGCCAATGGCTCCTGCAGGTCATCATCCTCATGTCTCTCCTGCGAGGAGGTCCCCGACGAAGCCCCCTCGCTTTCATCTCCAGCTTTCACCTGCGTGGGCTCCAAATCATCAGCTCTTCTCTCCGTCTCACTCTCCGCATCCCCGTCCGACGGGCTGTCTTCACAACTTGTGTCTTCACTTGAAGTCGTTTCGTAGCTATTTGAGGACACCACATGTTATTCACTCCTTCCCCATCCGCAGCCGCGGGGCCTGACCAAGACTCATTGAAGACACCCACTGACTCCAATGGGCCTTGGATGAAGCCCGGAGTGATAGGCAAGTTAAAAGGTTAGAGCCACAGCCAAACTTGGGGTTAGTCTTTTTTTTTTTTTTTTTTTTTTTTGGCTTCTTAAGCCAGCAGGAGCGTGATAGAAGCAGTGAATTAGCAGCAGGCAAGGTTACTTCAGGGACTACTCAGTTGGTTTGGAGGGATGTCCATGGCACAAGCCCCAGTGTGGCCAGGCAAGGGCTGCGAGCCCCCTTCCTGCTGGGAGCTGCCAGCAGGCAGATGGGGAGCCGGGAGAAACACGGACCCTGTGGCAAGGTGGGACAGGCGGCTTGTCGGCAACCTTGAGGACCACTAGACAAAAACTGCATTTGCAGCTCCAGCACGGACCCGAGTCCACCATTGAAGCAGCCCTGCTAGAGAGACCTCTCTTCTGGTTGCCCAAAAACATCAATAACAAGAACATCTTCCATGACACAGAACATTTCACTGTGAGGGACCCCAGAACTTTTCTCAAACTAGTTGAGATTCCTCTACTCGCTACAGGTTGTACCCATTTCAGCGACTGTTGGTAGAAGAAGCTCTACACAACAAGAGTGAGTAACACCTCATGAACCCAACAGCAGTAGCCATCGAGCTGGGAAGTCAGAGAAGCCTACGTCAGCAGAAACCAGCATCCACACTTGCACACATAGCTGTTTGCCCAGTGAAGGGACAGTGAAATGCCTCCTGCCCTCTTTGTGCCAGCACACGTACTCCTCGGTAGGAGACGTGCCGGTGCGGCTCTTAGAGATGCATCAACAGCACACGTCGTTGTATCTAGTTAGCTCAACAGCCAAAGAGTGTTAGAGATTGGATACACAGGGAACTGGGTGTTGGAGCACAACCTAAACTACGGGTCTCCTTCAGCCCGAGGTAATGCCTTATTTACTGAAATAGTCTTTTCTCAGTCCCTGAACCAACGTTTGTTGGCTGTCGCTGGAGCGTGGAGGCAGGTTAGTGGCAGCGTGCCCGCCCAGGCAATGCTGAGCTCCTCCAAAACCCACCAAAAATTAGTGGGAATCTTCCCACGGACCCAGCTGGGTTTTGGATGAAGCCCCAAGAGATGGGTGTGCAGAGAGTGTCGGTCCCCAGGGCGTCCCTCGCTGTGCTGAAAACACCAACCTCTTTTCTACAGGGTTACTTACAGGTTATCAGGGCTGGATTAAAGAAGGGAGAAAAGAGGCTCCATTTCAAATGGCCTTTTAATCAAGAGGTTTGGAGGGGAAAGGGGGGGGAAAAAAAGAATGACTTCTTCAGCGACACAGAGGACATCACATGTTAAAAGGCAGTTTTATCTTCTGAACGGATGCTTACCCACCATTTACCCCAACAAACTGAAGATTCTTTTTGGTCCCATTGCCTCCTGCATGGAAACCATAACCTTTCTTTTTCATGATAGATTTAAGACTTGTGGTTGGAGAGATTTCTAGCAAAATACAAAATAATAGATTAATTAAGCAGATGTGCCATAATTATCCATGATTATTCCCAACATCTAGCATCAAACTACAAATCATAACCGTAAGCACCTTAGTTCATCTTAGGACATGTTTTTTATGTCTTGCAAAACTACTGATGCACCTGGCCACAATCTGAACCTGCCCTGCTTCCTTTAAAATACAGGAGCAAACATCTCCAAGTGACTGAGAATACAAAGGAAGTGACTGGGAATTATATATGTGTCCTATAAATATAAGTAGGCTTCACTTTGGCGATAATGTTTTTTTATTTTTTTTCAATCCTCACACGTATTGCTTATAAGTAATAGGTCACTTATCCACTTGCAAGCCCCCCCGACAGTGAACAGGCAGCCTTCGGTTTTGGATTCTCATCTTCATATAAGCTAAAATTATTTTAGCTGACCGGCTGTGAGTGGGGACGGGCCTTTCCCCAGCCTCGTTGCTCAGTTACCTTGAATTGGTTTTGGTTCTGGTGACCTTCATGCTGATTTACCCCAGATGAGCAAGAGTCCTAGATCCTTGCAAATTGAGATGTCCAATCCAACTAAGAAAAATGGTTATTTGATGGAATGGCCACAAGTACGGCCACTTTTGGAAGCTGATCCTGCGTATAGCTTTATCAGCTCCTACGTGGTTTCGTTTGCTTTTTTTATTTAAGATCACATAGTTTATGATGTGCAGAGATTTGCCTTTCTCATACCTGTTTAGGAGGGGCCGTTTCTGATCTGACTGACGCTAATTATACCAGCGAGCTCCGCTGCATCACCCCTGCTCAACACTTGAATAAATGGGAAGAAATTTGGCCCGCACATGTTGAAACCTATGCCAATATTATTTACCCAACTGTTGATAGTGTGTGTTCGAATTCTCCTTATCCGCGGGCCCTTGCGTAGAGTAGGCAGACAGCAACGAGTTTAAGGAATTAACTAATTGGTTCTGTATGGAGCTGAGCTTGGAGGCCGGCTGTTTAATAGCGCTCGCTAGCTCGGGGTAGCCATGCTCCAAACACAGCCACTGCTCCTGCAAAAGCTCCTGGATTTTTTTTACGTATTGGCCAATGGGGTCAACAGCAGGGAGATCCTCGTGGTCAGGGGGACCTTCTTCTTCCAGCCCATCTCGAGGTTTAGCTTCGCCAAAGCCCGCCTTGTTTTCTCCTGTGTTTGAACCAATTCTTGTTCCTCGAGAGCCTTCTGCAGTCACTGCGTGAGCAGCGAGACTCTGGGTATCGTAGTTATTCCTGTGGTTCTGATTGTCATCGCTGAGGTGCTCGTCAATCTTCAGCTGGGTGAAGCACGGTGCTTGAAGGCCAGCCTCGATGGTGGCTTCACCAAAATGTCCGGGTCCCTCTCCACCGACACCACTGCAAGCCTCTGCCAGTCCCTGATCTCTCCGAGCACCCGGCGCGTTCATGTTGTCTGCTCTGTGGACGCTGCATCCTATGGATTTGGTGGAGATGGGGATATTTACATTGATGCCTTTATCATGGGCTTGCTTGGCCCCGGTTACCTGCGAGAGGTCGGTGTTCACTGCGGCATCGTAGCACTGCAAAGCCCTGCTGCTCTGCTTGGCACCTTCCATGGTTTCCCGGCACAGCTTCTCTTCCAGCTGAGCTTTGGAGCTGGCCAGTAACTTAATGCTTTTCTCCTTCTCCTTGATTTCATGATCCTGCTGCTCCAGCACTGCCCTGATCCGCTCAAGTTCCTCCTTCTTCTTGCTCAGCTGCTCCTCCAGAGCAGCAACCTGCAGCTTCAGTGCGGCAACCCCGCCGGGCTCTCCGGCATCACCAGGCTGAGGACCACAGCTCTCCTTGTTCTCTCCAGCCCGGACACTCCCCTCCTCAGCTTCCTTCAGCACGTTCGGAGTGATTTCACTCACACTTAACTCCCCTTCCCCAGGGTTTGTGTTCTCCTCTGCGAGCTGGAGGGCACCCGGTGACGCTGGTTCACCCCTGTCCAAGGCAGAGCGACCGCTGGCGTCGGCAGCATCGCCCTCCTCGCCTCTGCTCTCCATCACCACCTGCAGCTGCGGCACGGCGGGATGCTGGCTCTGCCACAGGGGCTGCACCTGCACCAGCCCCGGGCTGCCTCCACTGGGATGCTCCTTCTGCCCCAAGGAGACATCTTGCTCCGAGCTCATCTCCCGGGGAAGATTTAACATGACGCCATCGGAGCCGGGGCGAAACGTGTTTTCGGAGCCACCCTGCTCGCGGCAGGGCTGGGGAGGTGGCCGGAGGGGCGAGGGCACCCGTCCATCCCCCGGCGGGGGCTGGCCGGGCGGCAGGGCAGCCGGCATGCTGGAGGCTCGCAGTAGCTGCGGCCGCCCCCAGAGCTCGTCCTCCTGCCTCCCCAGCTCCGCCTGCCGCCACGTCTCCGCCAAAAGGGCTTTTCTCCGGTAACTCGGCTCATCGGCCACGGGAAGGGTCAGCTCGTTGGGCAGGAGGGGACGGGGGGTGTCCTCCGCCCCCAGGGACGCCTTGCGCTGGGGGAAGGAGCAGGTCGCCGTCCAGCTCTTGGTGGGGGCGGACACGCACCCCCGGGAGCCGTTCTCGGGCAGGCTGAAGTTTCGGGGCAGGGTGCTGAATTTCGGCTGCTTGGCTTTCCGGTGGATGTGAACCCTCCTGATGGTGTGCCCCTTCTCGATGTCATCCACATACTTCAGGAAGTCCAGGTCCAGGTGGAAGCCGTACGGCGTCTCCACGGAGTAGGGGAGGCTGCGGGGCTGCTCCTGCTCCCCATCGGGTTTGGGTGGCTGGCCGTTTGCTGAAACAACCCAAAGAAAAGAGACGATTGAATTTTGAAGACAAAAAGAAAAAAAATTAACAAAAAAAAAATGTTTAGAGCAGGGGAAAAATGTTACTGCTTTTTTTCTCTCAGTTTTGGGCAGGCGGGGGGCTGCACTCCGTCACTGCGGAGGCTCGTGGTGAAGCTGCGCAGAGACGCAGCAACGCACGCAAAGGTCCGGTCTGATTTTCCGGGGGTCAATCAGGTAATTGTTGCACTGAGGAAGCTGAAAATTTGCTGAAATCGTGGCTCTAATTGGCAATTAAGCAAACAGCAGGTTTTGCAGGCAGAGCTACGTGTCTGTGTCAGTATAAAAAGCTGCCTGATGTACAATAAATCCAGCTCGAAAAACAAAGGTGGAACCCATCTGTGACAATTACATTTCTCAAGGCTTTGGGTTTGGTTTTACCTTTCCGGAGGCTGTGCGCGCCAAGCAGGAAAATCATTGCATTGTTTCATCTGCAAATACCGGGTCACAAATTATTCCTTGAAAATGATGAATGCAGCGCCGGGCAGCGGCCGGGCCCGGGCAGCGCCAGCCAGGGCTGCTTTACACAGCCGCAGCCATGCGAAACACGTGCCTTCCCAAGGTGACCGGCCGCACGGCACCGAGCACGGCTTTTAATTGAGGAAAAATCGCCGCGAAATGCGTGACAGCGTGTTTGCCCACCCAGCTGTTGCAGGCAAACCGCACGGCTCCGGGTTGAACACAGCTCCGCGCAGCCCGAGGCTCCTGGTTTAACGCAACTTCATACAGTCAGATCCAGCCTGCAAAACTCCACAGCCCCTAAATTTCAGCTTTGAGGGTCGAAATAGTTAAACCCCCACATCACTGCTCGTGGTTTGGGCTGCTTTGCGCCTCTGAGCAAACAAGCCGTGCTCCGCGAGGAGGAGGAGGAGGAGGAGGAGCGGCTGGACCAGGTCTCACGGCTGCTCCCTCTCTCTCCATCCTGGTGCAGCACCCGCGCGGGGACCGGGAGAACTTGGCACAGAGCATCACCGAGATGCAGCCGCCTTTCTGCTGGGAAGCGGCACGTGAAAGTCAGAGGAATTACAGAAGGAAAACGTCACGTAGGGTAATAGGGCACAAGGGGAAAGCCCAGCCGGTAGGAGCAGAGATCTGTCCTGCCCACGCACCGCAGAGGACGGGAGGACAAATAGGGGCTGAACCGAGAGCTGCGACCACGTTTTTTCTGCGGTTTAGGAAGTCTGCATAATACATGAACGACACATTTTTCATCTCCTGGCCCTAGCGCATATCTATCGAAAACAGGTTATTTACAGTAAGGAAATTACTCCAGGTTGGGTGCTTTTTTCAAGAAACAAATGAGCAAACAAACATCCCGTAGCCTTCGTACCATCTGTCTTCTCCATGGTGTGGTCTAATCGGGCCGTCAGTTAACCATCCTCTGATGAGCTAGGGCAGATGAGTCACTTCACCCTTGGAACAAAGAAACAGATACTTTTAATTAAAAAATAATAAAAAAAAAAAGTTGAATCATGCAAACTTAATTTCTCCTTAAAGCCTTACACTTCTCCACAGGCCACCACCCTCCTATTCCCCAAATTCTGCAGCCCGACTGTGTCTGCTAAGCATTTTCAAGCTGCTTAAATCAATAGCTCCTTCTCCAGTGGCAACAACTCCTGCTTCACAGACACGTCCCAGGTAGCTGGTTCTTACAAAACACCCCCTGCATTACAGATGGTTTCGACTGCAAAAGAGAAAGGAGAGATGTTTAGGATAATTTCTACTGGGCTTGAGATAGACGGCACAGGGACTCTTCCTTGACTCCTGTAAGCTGGTATATCCAACATCACATCACATCTCTGAAAACAGCAAGGGCTATGAACCATACACAGAAATGACTGGTTTGTCACTTTTTTTATTTTTTTTTTAAACCATAACAACCAAAGATTCAAAATTTATGTTAAATATTGTTCAAACAAAACCCATTATTTGAGAGTACATCCATACCATTATCACAGAATCACAGAATGTCAGGGCTTGGAAGGAACCTCTGGAGATCACCTAGTCCAACCCCCTGCCAGAGCAGGGTCACCCAGAGCAGGTTGGGCAGGAACGCGTCCAGGTGGGTTTGGAATGTCTCAGAGCTGGAGACTCCACCACCTCTCTGGGCAGCCTGTGCCAGGGCTCTGCCATCCTCACAGGAAAGAAGTTCCTCCTCATGTTTAGGTGGAACTTCCTATGCTCAAGTTTGTGCCTGTTACCTCTTGTCCTGTCCCCGGGCACCACTGAGAAGAGCCTGGCCCCATCCTTCTGACACCCACCCTTTAACTATTTATAAGTGTTGATAAGGTCCCCACTCAGTCATCTTTTTTCCAGACTGAAGAGACCCAAATCCCTCAGCCTTTCTTCATAAGAGAGGTGTTCCAGTCCCCTCATCATCTTGGTAGCCCTTTTTGCTGTCCCCTCTCCAGCAGTTCCCTGTCCTTGAACCGGGGAGCCCAGAACTGGACCCAGCACTCCAGATGCGGCCTCACCAAGGCAGAGCAGAAGGGAGGATGACCTCCCTTCACCTGCTGGCCACACTCTTCTTGGTGCACCCTGGTATGCCATTGTCCTTCTTGGCCACAAGGGCACATTGCTGGCCTTTCATATATAAAGACCCTTCACCAAACTGCACTAAAATACAGACAAATTGCTATCATATCAGGGAAGATCTTCAGGCAGAGATCCAACACAGCCTACATCATGAAACATCCAGCCTGGACTGTATTGCCCTCCAGCTCTTTCCCATCATGGGCACATGGGTGAGACCCTCCTAGAGCATGAGAAGAGATTAAGGCTGGGAACAACCCTGAGAAGTCCTGGGTGAAGCTCGTCTCCTCCATGCCCTTTAGAAAGACACAGGGAGGAGGCTGGCAAGGGCGAAGGAGGTTGAGGCACCTGGACGTCACTGTAGGAGGTGTCCTGACTTGCATGAGAAGGGCAACGTTGCTCAGAGTGAGAAGGTCTGGTTTTTAATTTCTGTTACAGGGAAAAAGTGAGGGTTTCTTGGAGAGCAGGTTGCTTGTTTAGCATTTTCCTTCAAGTATCTAATTCGGTTCCTGGACAGAGATGGTCCCACAGCAGCTTATCAGGCAAGGTAACTGGCTATGCCGTACGGATTAGGATATACAGAGGTGCTGCTGTTATTGTCTTCTAGAAGAACTGGCATGACATGGTTTAACTACAACAAAGACCAATGGGAAAAAGAAGCCAAATCCTGCAGCATTGTTACCATAGGACAGATACTTTGAAAGATGAAAACCTTTTAAAGAAACAGTTCTGTCAATCAGGTAGACACATTTATGGTCAATATATAGCCCCGATGGAAAGTTGGGAGGGTCCCAACCCAAGGAGAACATCAAAACTCTCAAAAGCGCCTCCAGGGTCGGTATGTTCTTGACGCTCATGTGGCCAGATGGCAACACCGATGCCTGCCCAATGCCATGCGAGCTTCTGAAACACCGTGACGAGCAGCCTCCTGACACGCTCTCCAACTAACTGCACTTCTATAAAGGGAAATTTCTTCTGTCTCCTCCTGCCAATAAACAGCACATGCCAAAACGAACGCTAAACTCTTTCTCAAATGTTTTCTTTTAAATTTTCCAATTACAGTCAATTACGGATCTCAGCTACAGCCTGACCAGCTATGCTTCACGCTTCTAGGTCATATATTTAGAAGGTGGGGCGGGGGGCAGGGCCAGTGAATAGGATGCTTTTTAATATCTAGATAATTACATCTATTTGGTTCATTTATGAGCTGGCTGGGTCCCAACTCTGCGGCCCAAATTGATAACACGACTTCTCTCATTTGACCAATCTACTTCAAAATCGCCTCGTAAAAGGATGCTGAATGTACCCTACCAGCTTGCTGATGTTCTCCCGGCCCACCCCCAGGCCGGGGCAGCTCGGGCATGGGTCGGATGGCTTTGAGCCAAAACCGCGGCTCCTTGGACCCCACGGGTGCTGTCCCATGCCTGTCCCTAACAAAAATGAGATAAAAAAATAAAGTGATCTGGCAGAAGCAGCGTACCTGTACACCCAGTGTCCGGCTCACAACTCAGGGCAGGGCGGTACTTTTAGGTGGGTCTCCATCCTGCTAATACCTGTCACGCTGACCCTCTGTCGGGCTCTATATTTGCTGAGTTATCCTCTACCGAATAAAATTGAAGAATACTTATTTTCCTCCCCAGGCAGGCGACATCGCCACGCGCGCAGCATTGCTGATTTTTACCGTGAATGAAATTGCCTGGCTTTTCTCAAGGCAGGAATAAATACGTACGGAAATGGAAATCTAGAAGGCGAATATGTGAGAAGGCAACAGAACAGAGCGAAGAGGTTTTATCCCCTGGGGGAGCCCATTTGCAGAGACAGCTTACTGTCTTTCTAACTAGCCTGGTCTCAAACACTGGCTCTTTACAGTCACATTTTAACCCCTCTTTTACCCTGTCCCCCTTGCCAGGCAATGTAAGCGTCCTCCCACTCCCCCATCCACCCCAGCCAGCAGAAAGGACCCCAGAAGATTTAAAGAACAAATTAACTGAACCACAAAGACAAACATACATGAATATCATTCTCCGAGAGCATCTTGCTAGGAATTTTAAACTGGAAACATTTAACCCTGTGCCTATAAATAAGAAGACAATTCATCCCTGCTGAGCAGCACGTTAGCACAGTCTCATTAGCTGTAACACAACATTTTTTTGCCTGTCGTGTTCTCCTGCACTGCAGCAACGGCTTTAGCACTTCGTGGTGGAAGGAAAAACTCTCGTTACAAAAGCACCTTGTCGTGTTACCTTCTCATGCTCCCACCTACAAGCCCATCGGGGAGCAGAAGCGCTTGCCTACCTCAAAAGCATCTTCTCCCGTGCCCAGAGCCGGCAGCGAAGGGTTCGGAGCAGCAAACGTGCCTTTTCCAGTTGTTAAAAAGTTGGTCAGCTGAGCAGTGACCTTGCTCGGAAAGCAAATACAAGTTTAAAACAAGAAGCACCGAAGAGAGACTAATTTTCTAATAAAGCAGCCCATCACTCTCGTATGACCTTTCCGAGGACAGTTCAAGCCTGCTGTATAAAACGAGCTACTTTCCATAACATAGATAACTTTTCCATAAAACACAAAATGCCAAGTGCTGCTTGGGCTGTCGCCGGGCTGCCTCCCTTATCAGGAAAGATTACTGAAAAGACAGTCAATTATTAACGATACGGTTCGAATTATACCTGATGCTGCAGGCTGCAGCCGGAGCTCGCCCTCCGCATGCTGCACCTCCCAGGCTGAGCGCATTAGTTATTCTGCTGAGCGCCTCTCCCAAGGAAACGCAAGCGGCTGCCGCGATTAAAAGGCGGCATCTTTAGCAGAAGCCGCAGAAGGTCTCAACGTCCGGAATTAATCCCGACAAAGCCCCGTTCCCATGCGCGGAGCAGAGAGCGAGCCCCTCGCCCCTCTACCCTTCTCCCCATAGCTCCAGCCCCTCACGCCGCTCCCATCCATCCGCCGTGTCCCCGGGGGATGCTGAACAGGACCGGGGGATGGCGGGAGGTGGCCATGCGTATCTCTCTGTGCCGCGCCGTGCCCTGGCGGCTGCGAGGAGGGACAGGCAGCCGCCGGGCTCTCGTGGGTGCCGGGGGGGGGGGACTCGGCAAATAAACCGCTCCAGCCTTTTGCAGCAGGGTTATCAATGCAAACTTCAAATTCGAGGCGTGGGGGCAGCTTGCAGAGCAGACACAGCGTGCTTTTGTACGGCTCGGTGACGGGCAGAGAGCCCGTCCCCAGCCCCCGCGCTGGGGTTGCTGTCGGGTATCCCAGATCACTGCACCCCAAGGCTGGCGACAGGGAAAAAAACCCTCAATCTCTGCGCTGAACTCATAACAGCTTCGCGTTTGCTAAAAAAGAAGGGTTCAGACCCTGCCCAGCTCCCCGCAGCCCCTCAGCCGGGCTGTGAACCTCTTCCAGGGACGGGAAAGAAACGCCTGGAAAGCAGAGGCATCCCACTGGGACCTGGGGGCTCTGTCGGGGGCTTTCGCCAGGGACTCGCATCACGGAGCGGCACCGGCACCTTTCTCATCACTTAACAAGCAGCCAAAGCTCTCCTGTTAGCAGGAAGAAACACATTTCATCACTCTCTGCCTGCAGAACTGAGCTGCTGGCAATTCCTGCAGCTCACTGCGCTCCTGCAACCACTACATGTAACTTTAACGGATGAAGTTTGAAGAAAAGCAGAAAAGTTTTGCCTTCGCAGGAAGCGAAATAGCCGGGACATGCACAGCAACAGCGGCACTTTGTCCTTGCTCGCACTCCCCAAGGCACGGATGGGTTAACTTCTTACCCGAGGAATGAAAAATAACCCACCCCCCCGCAATTTCAGCAGCCGGTGAAATGCCGCCTTTCCCATTAAATACCGCCTTTCCCACGCGGCTCCAGCATCCCACACCACACAGGGCCCTGTGGACGGCTTTCTGCTTTCACAAGCAATTACTGAGCTCGGGGTTCAAAACAACCTTAAGAGCACGTTGGCTTATTTTCTGTCGAATTCTTCTGGTTTAGTTACCCTTGTGCGTCTTTTCTGAGCGTATTCTGTTGCTTATGTTCTCTAGACAAAGCAGCACGATAAAAAAAAATATACGTTTCGATATGGCGCTGATTTTGAAGTACGCCTAAAAGAATTGTTTCATTTTCCCACTGGAAAGACACAGCAGGAAGCTTTTATTTGGAGCATTTCCTTATTGCAATTACACACACAAGACCTACAGCTTTTCCCAGATGTAATTCCCGTGGGCCTGAAGAAGGTCTTCAAGTCTGTGTCCCCCTAAATAAGCTTTTAATCAGGAACTATGAATGGATGGAGTCTAAACATGCAAATTAATTAATTATGGGCTGGCGGTTGATGGAGCTATGACTGGCTTCTGATAGCTCCGCCCGACGGGGCCAGGCAGGGTGGGAAATGGGGAAGGGTTTCACCTGAGCATGGCCCAAGATCGCCCCACCAGCGTGAGAACGGAGGTCACGACCTAAAATTGCTGCTGCTTTACGTTATACACCAGCTGTCAGGGGGGATTTTGCTCTGCAGGCTGCTCCCGGGGATGACAGGAAACAGACGGCCACGAAACGGCACAAAAACCATCCCATCAGTCCCTGCCACGGCCACCACTGCCTTCTTGGATGCTCACAAGGCCGGCGGGCAAAGCGGCTGCTTTCCTTCCTCTCCCCAGGCTGCAGGAGGGCAGGTTTGGGGTTCACCCACCGCCCCCCGCTCCCCTCCACCACACGGACCTGCACGGACCCAGGGACGGAGCTCACCCCTGGTACCCAAAGGGTTACACCCAAACCTGCTCCATCCAGGCGGTCTGCTCCATTGCACAACAACCAGCCCAGCTATTATTTCAAGTGGACATACCAGGAATAAATATAGCCTCTCGGGGAATATTTGTTGTACGGATTTTTCAATTCTGTTTTCACTGCAAAGGAAGAAAAATAACCCGTTTCCAGTCTGCTGGGGACATCCACACGGGTGGGATCTCCGCTGTGCGGTGGTGGGCTGGGATCGGCTGCCGGCTGGCAGAGGCACGGGAAGGAGTTTCCTTCCAGGAGGAAAAAGAAAGAAGTTTGAAAACTTTGTGGGATTAAATAACTAACTAACTAACTAAAAGCAGTTTAAAGTCCTGGTTTGCATTGCAAGAAGTTGTCATGAGGTTTTATCATAGAATCATAGAACGGTTTGGGTTGGAAGGGACCTTAAAGACGATCCAGTCCCACCCATCTCCCACAAGACCAGGTTGCTCCAAGCCCCATCCAGCCTGGCCTCCAGGGATGGGGCAGCCGCAGCTTCTCTGGACAACCTGGGCCAGGGGCTCACCACCCTCACAGCAAACAATTTCTTCCTAATATCTCGTCTAAATCTCCCCTCTTCCAGTTTGAAGCCATTACCCCTCGTCCCATCACTACGTGCCCTTGTAAAAAGTCCCTCCCCAGCTTTCCTGGAGCCCCTTTAGGGCCTGGAAGGGGCTGGAAGGTCTCCCCGGAGCCTTCTCTTCTCCAGGCTGAACCCCCCCAGCTCTCTCAGCCTGTCCCCACAGCAGAGGGGCTCCAGCCCTCCCAGCATCAGACACATGCTGGGCTGGTCTGTGCTGCCTGACGGGGGGCAGAAGGCAGCTGAGCAGACCCAAAATTCAAGCAGGGAGACCAGATGACGCCTGAGCCCCAGTAGCCCGCTGCTCTAAACCCATCCGCATCCAGAAAGGCGAGCTGGTAAGCTGGATGTGTCCCTGCAGCCACGCAGGGCTCGGCGCTGCACTTGCTGGGCAGGCTTCCCCCTGTGCTGGTGTTACCTGGCTGCACGTCCCGAATTGGGGCAGGACCAGTTTTGGGGACGCAAAACCAGTCGCTGTATGGGAAGAGCGGCGGTGGCAGAAGCGGCAGGTAAAAAGGTTTGACAAGAAAAAGGATATAAATCTTTAAACCCCTCTGAAAGTGAAACACCACATAATCCAGATGCCTGCTTAAAATTCACCCTCCGTACCAGGGCCAGCGGATGACTTCAGCACGTGGCTTATGGTGACGGGTAGTCTACAGCGCCGTCACCAGCATTTTATCACACCCTCGGCTGTTTGAGACATGACCTGGGAGCTGGAAGCGGTTTGTGCGTGCTCGAGAGGGACGAGCTCCCTCTGCAACCCGTCAGCTCGTGGTTGCACCGGCGGAGAGGTTCGGGCTGGCCTCCCACCCGCTCTGCAAAATTATTTACACGAAGCAGCGGAGGGGCTGGAGCGGGGGGCTGCTCACGTGGAAAACATCCTGGGGGCGTGCGCAGCCTCTCTGGGGCCTGAGAGGGCGGCGGGCTCATGAGAAATCTGAGTAATTAACCCAGCGCCACTTAATAAAGAAGACGATCGCTTTCAGCGTAAGTGTGCAACCCTCATCAGCCGGCGGTACTTAAACAGCCATTTCAGGCATCTTTTCAAATGGCAGTAATAAACTTGTGCGGATACTGATTTTATTAAAGCTGCTTATTGCTGTTCAATAAATGTCATGAGCTTCCTGCCAGCATCTCCATTAGAGACGGGTCAGGACGAGACCTGGAGGTATCAGATATCCAAACTCTCGCCCTCTTTTATGGCTCACCGGGAGGGGAAAACGATCACATTCATCCCCTCCTCTGATAACCTCTTTTCCAACTGACCTTCAGCTCATTCCAGCCACGGTCTTATAAAAGCTTTGGTTGATTCTCTTGATTTTATCTTGTGCCTTGGAAACTGCGGTGTTTCCTCTAAAGTCCCCTTTCCCAGTGCCAGGCGATCAGAAAAACCACCTGAAGCCATGAATCGAAAGCGCTCCACAGTCAGACGGCAGACAAAAATCTGAAGTGCCTCATTTCTAATGTTTACTCTTTTTGCCTTAATCCCACAAATTTTGGGGGGTCACACCAGTGAAGGCCTCCTTTGGCTTCTGGTCTCTTCCAAGCTGCTCTTTTCCATCTCCTTGACCTTGGGACAGGTCAAGCTTTGCTGCCATGATACCGAATAACTTCCATGTGGTCAAAGAACTTGGCAGCAACTTTATGACAACGGGGTTGTCCTTGGCTTGGCCAGGGCTTAGTGCATCCTTGGGGTTCCAGTGCTCATCCCGCTCAAGAGCCAAAGCTTTGGCCCAAGCTGGGATGGAAACGTCTCCAATTCCTAAGGAAAAACAGGATCCTTTGGGTGTTTTTGGAAGCTGGGTGTGGAGGTGAACCATCAAACCAAGGGCCTCCTGCTTGCTGGGAAAGGCTCTTCCACCTTGCTCTTGCTTGGCTGCTTGCTGAGACGCGAGATGGATGGGGCAGCGCAGGGAAGGAGGGTGCTGTGCCGTGTCCGACCCCTGGGTGCTCACTGAGAGCTGAAACACCAGAGTTTGTGGGACTGGAAAAACCCACCCTGACACACAAACAGGGACTACTAAACCCACCAGCCTGAGAAATCTCCAAAAAGTGCATTTGTGGTTGCGAAAGCTGACTGTCGATTCGGGATCTGTCCTGTCCATCCCAGGTAAAGGCTTCAGCGTCAACACATGTCCTCTCCTGCTGAAAGCGGGACTTTCAGGTGGTTTTAAGGGCAGCCTTATTCCCTGCATGCCTTTTTTTCTCCTCTTCCCTAGGCAGTCCCCCGTGGAGACACAAGGCCATTTTATATCGATTTCTGGCCTGAGCCAACACGACTTGGATTGATCACATTCACAACATTTTTTAAAACCTCTTCAAACAGGAATATTTCTTTTTCAGGCCACGTGAAGCCACTCTCCATGTTGATTGGGGCCACGGAGGGGATGGACGTGCCGCCTTCCTCCTCTGCCGGTGGTTTCCATGTGGCAGCCGGACGCCCTGCAGCCGCGTTTCCCACCCTCTCTCACCCAGATTATGGGGAAGGTTTAGGAAACGGGTGTTTTCCTCCCGTTTTTTGCCCAAGCTCACACAAGCTCGCCGCTGGTGTGTTTTCAGCTTTCTCCCTTGCGCCGAGACTCGTGTTCAACCCCAACGGACAGAGGAACTGGCTGCAACGATGAACTGAAGACAATCACATTTGGAAGATGGGAGCCACTGCATGCGGGTGGGTTTTTCACCATATTTCGCGTTTCTCCCTCCACCAAATTGTCCACTTTGGCAGTTTATTATCATAATAATGACAATAATTGCTTTTTCTTGTGCTGTTCAAACGCTGGGATGTGCAGGACTTGAGGCTTCCCGAGGCACAGCGCCGGAAACATTAATTCCACCGAGGGCTGAAGAAGGAACCCGCCGCGGCCGTTCCTCCCCACCGCGCTCCCCCAGCGCCGGCACTGTGTGAATGTGCACGGTTGGGGATTTCTGCTCTCAGCCACGGGCTCCTTTGTGACCCTGAGCCGGGGTCAGGGCTTTATTGACCAAAATCTGCATCTCGCTGCTCTTGAGCAAGGCAGAGTCACGTAACCCCTGTCATACAGGGCACTGAATGCAAAATACACTAACTTTCCATATTTACTTTTTTCCCTAACTAATGGGGCTGCGTTCATCCCTGGTGCTGCTCCCAAAGCTTCCTTGAAAAGACCCAAGATTTGATGCGTAACACTCGGCGATAAAAATGTGACTTTCAGAATATTTGGCAGCTGTAAAACCGCAGGGGGAGGGACCTGAATCGGCAACGAGCTTGTGAATGAGCTTGTGTTCATCCAACTCCGGTCATCCCGCAGGATCTCAAAACTGCTCCTGATGCGCAGGGTGTTTTGAGACCAAACCTCTCCCTCCCGAAACGCGCCCACGCCGAGGGGCGCAGAGGCTGTTCGACGGGAAGCGACGTCTCACTCCCGCTCGGCAGCAACTAAATATGGGGGGGGGGGGCGGTTATTTCAGTTAGCGGAGGACCAAGGGAGACTTTGTGACACGGAACTGGCTGGCTCCTGCGGGAAGGGGGCTGCCCCAGCACCGCACGAGGGGGTGGTTCCTGCACCCGGGAGACAAAACCTTCTCCGTAACCAGATTTTGCGGAAAGGAGCCAAACGTGGCCCTGGTTTTCCTATTCACAAGGGGTTTGGAAACTGCACCGGCAGACCGACAGCACCCACAGCAGCAACAGGCTCCCCCCCAACTCATCCTCCAGTTGCAGGATTATTTTAACACGTTCATTAACCGATCCCTCCTCAACCACAGACTCCCCGGCCATCTCGCTGTTCATCAGGCTGGCTGTCACTTCGGCACGTATATTTATTTTTGAAATATTACAGTCGAAGTGACAAACAATCAGTTATAAACCTGAGGTTATGGGCTCCCTCCTCTGATTTACCATTTCAGGAATCATTTAAGAGATCAGCTTTTTCCATTAAGTCCATCCCAAATCAAACAGGAAACACCAAGAAGACTGCAAAACAGGTATGAAGGCAAATGCTGATTATTTTTTACCCTTGTCTCTGCCCTTCGCTGTGGTCCTTATCTTTACACACATGCTGCGTTTTCAGGTGCCCACCGCCTTCATTTGGGACACACAGCTAAAATATTTAATTTCTGGTTTAGCCTCTGGAGAAAGGAAACCCTTGCCGGTGGTGTCGCATCCCATAGCTGTGAGGAAAATGAGACGACCCCGTACAGTACAGTCCTGCTTCCATCTCGGGACAATGAACATCATACCCACAGCATCCAGACCACGATTTCCCCTGTTCTGAACTTACTTAAGACTCGCATTTGAGGTTATTTAACCCACTTTCTGCCATCACTGATTTTCTCATGGACTATCCAGCCTCTTCTACACAAATCTCAGGCAATGGTCTACCCCGGTGGGGCAGCTCCTTGCTCACACTCACTCTGATTTCCCCCCAAGCAAAAGTTAGAGCCCGGCACATCTTTGCCTTAGGCCTGCAAGAAATCACAAATGCAATGCCGGGAGCTGACGAAAGTGCTTGCACAGGGCACGCCTGGTCCCGGCGGAGTTGGGCTGCTCAGAAATGTCCTGCCGCCGAGGCAAGGCGATGCTGCCTGCGAAGGAGAGGCACTGCCTGTCCCTCCACTCGCTGCCAGACGCGCTGCTGGAGCTGCCCCTCTCTCGGCCCCGCCAGGGATGCACGGACCCGGAGCTCAGCCCCGCTCTGCGGCCGGACCCGACCTGCGGCCGAGCCCCATGGGACACGCGGCTCAGGGAACCTGAGCATCAACCTCGTTAGAGACAGAAATGAGTTACGGCACCAAGAGTTTCTGCGTCCGGACGGCTGGAAAGCCGGCAAGGAAACGGAGAGGCTGGAGGCAGGCGCTGGAGACCGTGCTCGACCACGGAGGCTGGGCTGGGGCTTGTCTGAACCACATCTTCACAGACGGGGAGGGTTTTATGGTTGGGCTTTGAGGCTAAATGCAACTCTGGCTGCTCTGGGACCATGGTGCCTTCTGCCACATTGCCCGGGGTCTGGGGGCCCTTCCCAGCCCTCACAGGGTGACATCCGGGGGTTCTGTCGGGGCTCGGAGCCTTCCTGCCCTCTCCCCGCTGCCCAGCCACACTCCGTGCCTCCGTCCTGCACCCAGGGGTGCACTGGAAGCGCTCCCGGCCCGGATGGTTCAGGGCAGCTGCTGCTGCCCCCAGGCAGCACCCGAGGGGCCTGGCACCCCCGAGCACTCTTTGGAGTGCTCCCAGGTGCCCCCTGAGCACCCCCGGCGCACACTCTGCACCGCCCTGGAGCACTTTGAAAGCATCCCCCAGAGCATCCCGCACAGCACCCCCCGAGGCACCCCCGGAGCATCCTCCAGCGCAGCCCCGAGCGTCCACTGCCGCGCCCCCCCCGTACCCTCCCAGCACCCCCCCAGCGCCTCCGGCGCATCCCCGGCGCGTCCCCCGCTCCCCCCGGCTGCCGGGACCCTCCCGGGCTCCGCGTCCCCCCCCTCCCGGGCCGTACCTGGGCGCGGCGGTCGCAGCGGTGCCGGCGGCCCCGGTGCCTGCGGCGGGCGGGGAGCTGGGACGCGGGGCGGGGCGGGGCGGTGCCGGGGGGGCGGCCCGGGGCAGCGGGGATGGGCGGCGGGAGGGTTCGGCGGCAGCCAAAAGGAGCGGCTGCCGTGGGAGGCCAGAAATCCACTTTTTTTTTTTTTTTTTTCTTGATGTTTTATTTTCTTTTCTTCTGACCGCGGCATTGTGCCCGGGCTCTGCTTTTTTAATGCTCTGTTTGTACTTTTCGAGCTCATCCTGTTTGCACAGATGCAGATCAAGAGGGGTGGAAGGGGAAATCTGCGGGGACGGGCCGCGGCCGCAGAACTTGCGCTGTATTTGCACCCGCTCTTCCCCGCTCAGCCCTTCAACGCGGGCCGGTTTACATCGGCCCCTCGTACCTTCATGTGACCACGTGGAAAACGTAAAGAAAACGCAATTTTAGGTTCAGGTTTTGAGCCTACTCGTGTGCCTTACCCCATGTGATTTACGTGCTCATCACCTGCCCGCTGGCAGCATGTTGCTGTAATGACAGCTCTTTTCCAGGCTCTGGGGACAGGCAGAAATCAGTAGTTTGGTGACCTGCAATAATACCTTTAACTTCAGGCGAAGCTGTTGATTTCGCTTGTCTCGAAGACAGAGAGGTGAACCCCGGCCCTGCTCCCGGCTGCGCTGGAGCGTGGGAGAGCAGCGGCTCTGGCAATGCTGGGGGTGGCCCCGTGGCCTCCGCGGGGGTTGTGGACTCAGCATCCACCGGGACCAACGCGGCTCCCTGTGATTCCTCTGTCCTTCCAGAGGAGCCCAAACACCCTTCAGCTCCGGGTGGGAAATGCTGTACATCGGAGCAGGGTGGGTGCCCGGCTCGGTCTGCCCTCACCCCCCATGGGAGGAGCTTGGGTGCTGAGCAAGAGGAAGACATTTCCTGATGACTTTAAGAACAGATCAAAGAATCAAGGGAAACGCGTGTCTTAGGGGAGCCTTCGGGCTTCGTGCCATGAGGACAACCCCTGCCCCTGCTGCCCAGGTTATTTTGGCAGGGACCAAAAGAGAGGGACCGTGGTATCAGAAAGGTATTTTTTCTGGCCTCACTGGCTGGTGGAGGCGGGAGACAACTTCTACATTATTTTCTTCTCCCGTTCCTGAAAAACAAACCTACTTTGACGTGCAGTCATGGCCTTCGAGGCACAGCCCCTCTCCTGCTGCTCCTGGGACGGTGCAGCTAAACCACTACCCGTCCCTTAGCCTCATCCCCAAAGCCATGACAATCCCTCAGCCTTAATGACAGCAACGGGGCTTTTGCAACAGAAACTTTGGGCACCTACAGGAAGCTCTTGTGGTCGCAGACATTCAGCTGAACTTGTGTTTTGTTCTGTTTTCCCTGGGGTTAGATTAAAGCGCTAAGAAGAGTGCGTGGGGCGGGGGGTAAGAAGTCAAGCGGTGGCAGTTCACAGCACACACTTCTGCAAGCATGCCCCAGAAAAGCAAGCAACAACTACCAAAAACCCCACTTCTGAGCAAACAGAATCATAATCAGTTCCCCTTTTCAGTCACTGAGGTTTTACTTGCTCGGTAGCTTGAAGACAAAGAATCTCTCTTCTATGAAATCTTAGGCGCTCCGAAGTGTAACGTATATGCATAAAACTTCTGTGACCCCCCCTTTTTAAGCCAAGAGAATAACAGCGCTTTCAAACAACCAGGATAAACGAGGAGTATTTTGCTGTGTGTATAAATGAAACATGATAAATTGTTTAAAAGCGGATTAGGTGAATTCGTGGAGGAGAGCTCCGAGGTGGCTATTGCACACGATGGCTGAAGAAGCCTCCGACATGCGGCTTGCCAGGAGCCGGGAGGGGACGGCAGGAATGCAGCCACAGTGCAGTCGCACCCTCTCCCTCCCCTTCTACCACCGCACCCGTCGGCTCCGTGCTCAGGCAGAGTCAGAGGCTGTATTCTCCGCTATGTATTTCGGTCTTGCAAATTTCGGCTATTCTTAGGCGAGGTTGTGAGTCATTAAGCGCTTTCAGAATGTTTATTTGTCAAGCCACAGGCACTTAAATTTACTTCTGAAGCCAGACAACCCGCTCAGAGGATTTGTTTCTGCCGCAGAAATTACTAGGTGAAATTCCACGGCAAGAGGTCAACCCTGCTGCCCGAAACGCTGCGAGTCGGATCCCGCCCAAGGGCTGCCACCAGTTTGGGATTAAAGTGGTCTCATTTTCAAAGGTCAATATAAGAGGGGGAAAGAACAAGAAGAATGTGGTTTCCTACAGTCTTTCACCACCTGATTTAGCTTTCCTTACACGTGGGCCACACCAACCGCATGCATCGCTCCAGGCTTGGGGCAGTGTGGCTGGAGAGCTGCCCGGCAGAAAAGGACCTGGGGGCTCTAGTTGACAAGCGGCTGAGCATGAGCCAGCAGCGTGCCCAGGTGGCCAAGAAAGCCAGTGGCATCCTGGCTTGTATTAGAAATAGCGTGACCAGCAGAAGTTGGGAGGTGATTGTCCCCCTGTACTCAGCACTGGCGAGGCCACACCTTGAGTATTGTGTCCTGTTTTGGGCACCCCAATACAAGAGAGATCTCGAGGTGCTGGAGCGAGTGCAGAGGAGGGCAACAAAGCTGGTGAAGGGCCTGGAGAATAAATCTTATGAGGAGCGATTGAAGGAGCTGGGACTGTTTAGTTTGAGGCAGAGGAGGCTGAGGGGAGACCTCATCACTCTCTACAACTACTTGAAAGGCCATTGTAGAGAGGTTGGGGCTGGTCTCTTCTCACAGGTAATTAGCAATAGAACAAGAGGGAATGGGTTCAAGCTGCAGCAGGGTAGGTTTAGGCTGGACATTAGGAAAAAATTCTTCCCAGAAAGAGCGGTCAGACACTGGAATAGGCTGCCCAGGGAGGTGGTGGAGTCACCATCCCTGGATGTGTTTAAGTCTCGTTTAGATGTGGTGTTGGGGAATATGGTGTAGGGGAGAACTTTGTAGAGCGGGGTTGATGGTTGGACTCGATGATCCCAAGGGTCTTTTCCAACCTGAATGATTCTATGATTTTTAAGACAGGGACCAGACCTTCCTATCTGGCTGTAATCCCTCTGAGGGTGGACGGTAGTTTGGATGGGGAAGGGACTCCCTGGGGAAGCAGGTTTCCCTCCAGTGGTGGGATGAATTCCTCCCGGAGATGCTGCCCTCACCGGCTCTGCAGTGGGGTCTCTTCTGCAGCTCCCAGAGCAGACAGACAGGAGCGGGCTGAGGCTCCCTCCTGGGAGACAGACAGAGTTGATGCGTTCAGAGCCTGTAGTGACGGGGCCAGGGGCTGATGCGATCGAGTCCTTATGGAAACGCAGTACAAAATCACTATTGTTCTATACGATGTCACGCTTGTGCCAACATCCATTTTTGTAGACTCTCTGCAAACTGCTCCCCCATCGCCGTGCTCCCAGGAGCTGCCTTGTATGGGCTACGAATGCGAAAATCCTGCCCCATCCACCCACACATGGCGGCACGGCCACGACCTGCCACCGTCACTTTTTGGTGGGTAGCGTGAATGAGGCAAAATGCTTCTGCAAGAGGTGTCTGGGTGCTACAGGAATACAAATATTAATCTAACAAAGTAGCTCAATTTGGGAAGATTTTGCTGCCCATGCCATGATTATCAAAATACTTAAAAACACCCGAGAGGTTTCCTTAACCGCGCACCTGCTTTTACATGCCAAACCATGCATTTGTGCCTCCCTACGCAGCCCAGCCAGCTGGATGCAGACAGGAAAAAACGTGGAGGGTAGACGTGACCTCTGTGTCTGGGAGGAGAAGACGCAGCCTCGAGGAATCAACCTCGTGCTCATTCAAAAGCCGACAGCCCCGTGAACCTCCAGTGATCCCCACATAGGTACAGAAAATGCTTAATTTTCTTATGACACATGGATCAGTCTTGCAATGTTCACATCAAACCATGTGAGCTTGCCTGTCAAATCAATTTGCCACAGTTGTGTTGCCTAAAAGAAACTGCTATGTCTTTGCAAGCATAAACACCAAATGCTATTGCTTGTAGTGCAGTCAGCACTGGTGCAGCCATAGCTGGAATTCAGACATCCACATGCAGACCCCAAAAGAAAGGGAAATTCTTATTTCAGTTAAACATGTATCTTGTAAAGTAAAATTATAATTTTTCCATAAATCTACTTTCATTGCTGTATTTTCTGTTCCTGTGTTTTCTATCAGTCATCCCAGTCCCCCGTTACTGCTTATCTGGTAGGGAGTGATTGCACTTCATCTGTTTCTGCACTAAAAAGAGGTATAAATATACTCCGCAGAACATGGATTTAGCTACCACCAGGCTTGTGCAGGAACAACAAAGGGTATGTCTGCAGGGCAGCTGAGTGAGAGACGAGTAAACTGCCCTGCACGGAGCTCCACGGCCACGTACCAACCGGTCACCTAAACAAGAAGGTTACTCAGAGAGCCCAGGGCTCTGTTCGGCACGGCTCTGCACGCAGGGCGTATATCCCTACGTGCCGTACGTATTGCCGACTGGCTGCTCTTTACACTGACCTACCACGCTGGGAGTTTCTGTGCTTTAATAGCGGTTTAGATGGCTCAGGGGACAACTTAGCTATAATGCTCCCCATGAGCTGCACCTAGAGAAGACCACTTCCCCAGACTCCTGCGGTTCCATCCTCCAGGCTGAAGGGTGAAATGTGACCCCTCAGCTTTGCAGGGACATGGAAAAAGATGTTATTTGTTATAAAACTGACAACTCTCTTTAAAAGCCAAGCAAGGGCATTTAAAGTTGTGTATTCTTGGAGCTGTGAACTCAGCAGACTGCAGCCTGCATGAGGAGGCACTCATTTTCTTTGACACCACTCTCCCGTGACCCACTTGCAGCCCCTTCTTGTATTATGGGGAAGAAAGGAGGAACCGATCTATTCCTACACATCTTAACATCATAAACACTTTAATAAAGTTTTGCTTTTACTGGAGTGATTCATTCACTTCACTCACATTATGATGTCTTTGACAGTAACAAAGCGCACTTTCATTTTAATGGATATGAAGTCTCTGGGATGGGCAAGGAACTTAACAGGCATCACTGGATCCTATTCTTCAGCTGAGAGTTTCCAGCAGGGAGTTCAGCAGTTTCGGAGGGAATGGCTCTGCGATGGGGACAAGACCCAGCGCAGCGCTGCTGCGGGGCTGGCAGAGACCAAAGGCTTTGCCCGGAAGGCGATGAGACGCTTGACCACAACCATCTGCGGGCAGCAGGCTACGGGGCCAGAGAGGCTAGACCTCTCCTCCGGGTGCTCTGGCTCCTGCTGACTGCACCAGCAGCTGGTGGAGGCTGGTCTGCCCTGCCCTGCAGGGACACAAAAGCTCTGCAGTTCCCTTCTTGATGTGGCTGCGCTGGGGGTCATGGAGGCCTTGCTATGTAATTCCTTAAAAACCTTGCAGAAATGGCTCTGCTACGGAGAGCCGACTGTGGTTTGATTTTTTTTTAAAAAAGCAAATCCTCACCTGAATCGTGAAGCTTTGTAGCGGTGGTCTCACGTCTCTAAATGTGGACATATCCCTCCAGGTTTGAGAGGAATTATAAAATCTGTTCTAGGTGTGTCTGTCGACAGAGGTGCTACCAGCAGATGGTGCAAGAATGTGCAGGTTCTGTTTCCTCCTGTCTCTGCCTCCAGAAGTGAGTTACAGCTCTGTGAGGTGTTATCCCGACCTAAGAACAGAGATCGGGAGAGACTTCATTTTTATTTTATTTAATTATGGCTTGCAATATAGCACTTGGCTTCTCGTTTGAATTCCAGTCCGTAATGCAAAACTGCACTGCCTCTGCCATCGGCGAAGCTGTGGATCCATGTTATATTAAACTGAGCTGCAGGCTGTGAAAGAAAATATGCATAGACAGGCAAAATACAGGGAAAAACACCCCTAACGATGCAATGAGACCACTTACACAACATCACTTTTTTTTCTGCACTACAGAACTTAGCTTTCAAAGAGATTTGAGGAGAAACATTCTGTTTCAGACCTGGTCACAGAACCAGCTTGCCTTTGTCAGAATTTCGGTGTACAGAACCACACGTTTATATTGTTATGAACTACGCTGCTTTATCTCGACGTTATGGGTGTAATTACTGTTATTTTCTTAAGTATAATAAGATGCATAGTGTAGCTCTAGCAGTTCATAGATCACAGCCAACTGTTTTCTCCTAAGTTAAGAGAGAGAGAAATCAGAGCTAAGGCTGCGTACTGCCTGCAGTGTCAGGAGCTAACATCTCGAGCTCAAAACCGATAAACTCTCCAGCACGGAGGAGCACATCATGGTTTGTGCATTGCCAAGCTCATGGTTTGTGGCTCAGACCTCCAAGCTGACATTTGCTTTTGGGAAGCTGAAACAAAAAGGAGCTCATTGCAGGCTTTACCATGGAGTTTACCGAACCATAGTAATTTCTAATTTATGATTTCCTGCTTTTCCTGAAGTCTGCATCTTTAAGGACGCCTAATCTAAAGCTTTTTAGACAAAAACCGGCCACACAGGTCAAGCTTTTGGGCTAGGTTTTACATGGGAGAGACTGGAGCTGGAGTAACTCCCCAATTCCCTCCCGGGTGCCCTTCTCTGGGTTGTTCCATGAAGTTGCTCTGCGATCCGTGTTAGCATGATCCGGTGAAGAAGATCCCACCCTTGGTATCAGACAGTAGCTCTGCTGCTGCCTCACCCCTCACATCGCACAACCTCATCCTCCTGAGCCGCTAGAAAACAGGCAAAGAGGTACCGCTCTTAAAGGGACTCTTTCTGCAGTGGTCAAACTGTTCCCACCTGCACTGACACAACAGTATCCAAGTTAAATAATGGGTTATCAAATGACTTGAGATCCTCTGAAAGCCGATGTAGCTCATCAAGTAGGAATCGTTTAGGGTTTGTGAAGGTCCCAGGCTGTTTACTGTGGGAAGAGTCAGATTCCCTCTCCAGTGTAGTAAAGCGAGCAGGACAATTTGTTCCTGGCTGTGGAAGGCGGCAGAGCTTGCACAAACTGTGGATCACTAAACAATAAGAGCCCAAAATATTCATTTCTTTTCATTCTACCTGAAGCCAATCCTGTCTCGACATTTTATAGTCAGGATTCTCATCTTTGTGAATGGTTTCTCACCTTCCCTGCCGTAGGGCATTTGACCAAAAATCGTAGTCCTCAAGAACGAAATAGATTTTGCTAATGTGAACCGTGGAGAGCCCAGCGTAGGGTACAGACCTTCCCCAGGTGACCCCCGCGACAGGGGTGGGAAGGCTGCTGAAAGAGTACATTGTCTGCATCCAATTTACACAATGTATACAAAATTCACCGAATAATTCTGACAATACGGGAACCCTGACAGATTTATAGGCCTATCGCTGATATGGCTGCAGGGTTTGGAAGTTGCTGTAATTTTTGCAATTCAGCAACAGCTAGAGGTTGTGGAGGTTTTTTCCTGCAGGGGATAGTGCTCTGTACTGGAGACTTCCTCCAAGAGTCCAGAAATCCCACCTCTAGGGAATCTGTTCTTTCCAGGCATTTCATATGGTTATTTTTGGCTAGGTCTGTGGAGATTTCTAGTTTCCCAGTGCAGCTATTTTTATAACGTGTGGCTGTGAAGTCTATAGTATTAGACATAATTTAATCTTGCATGTTTGAGAGTCTCGGGACTGTACATATGCAATTACTGTGTCTTGCACCTGCTCCCTCTTTGGCCTGTATTTGAAACACTCCTTTCCTGTAACAAGGCGAAGCTTCGGAGGCTTCTAGACAACAGTTCCTTTATTGAGCGTGCTAAGCCGCCATAAATATTTAATTAGGTGTTGCACTATTTTTGGAGAGATACAGAAAAAAATAATAATCCCCATTTCCTTACATTTAAACAGAACATTTTCCTGCTGGAAAAATTTCCCTGCATTAACTAGTGACAGGGAGAAGTATTTTAAGAGGGTGCATAAAAAATTTGAGAGGGTGAAAGGCTGGTAAAGAGGAGATTTCACTGAGCTGAGGGTTGTCTGCTGCAGTTCTCTAGGTGGGAGGGGAGGCTGTCGGGTGGCTGGGGTTGAGCTGGAGCTGTGCGGGTGCCTTTTGGGCAGCGTGGCACCGTGTCGGGCTGGCGGGTGCAGCTGCTTCCCAATGAGGGGAGCTTCTGCTTCTCCTGTATTTGCCGTCTAAAAATAAATCATGGCTTCACTGGTATTTTTGAATGCTGAGTCGCGAATTGGCTAACCAAGCTGCCCTGGGTATGGTGACATTGCCTGGAGAGCTTCGTGTGCCATAAACCTTCAGATGCAATGATCACCAGACTGTAATTACAGGTGATGTATGCTATGTAAGGAAGCAAAGGCAGGGGTGTGGTCATACTGCCAAATCAGAAAAAAAATATCAGTTGATGGTATTGCAGCTAAGATTTCACCCCACCCATTAACAAAACAGGTCTCCTAGGAAGGTTTGTTAAAATTAGCTAATTATAAGGCTCCAAACATTACCTGTCATTTGACTTGAAATTGCCTCCAGGAAAGCACAGTCAACGCGGAGAACGAATCCTGACTTCTGCTGTAGTTCTTACACTTCAGAGGCAGTTCGAGTCTTGGTGCCACCTGTATTAGAAAATCAGCCTGGTCACTTGGGGTGGGCAGCGCATCTCTGCCCTGTCCTCCATGTCTTGTCCTGTGGCTTCCCACCTGACCAGCCTATCTCCTTGACCTCACCTCTCTTCATCTTGCTGGTTTCTACTCAAGAACCACCTGAAAATTCCCGTCCTTTTCAATGGTTAAAAAAAAAAAAAAAAAAAAAAAAAAGAAAGAAAAAAAAAGGACAAGACTAAAGGACCAAATTCTAAAATGCTGTAACTGCATTGGCCTCAAAATCACCATTTTGTCACGGAACTAAAATTAAGTACACTAAAACCAACAGCGACTGATGCTTTAATGAATATCAAATTGAGTTTAAAAAATATTATGCTCTGTATATTGCGAACAGTTTTCCATACAGATGACAAAGGGCAAACTTAAAGAACATTCAACCAGAATGTCTCTTATAATTATATCGACTTTGTCTTTAGAAGCCAGAGAGAACTAACTTACGAGTGAAGATAAAAAAATGAAGTATGTGTGGTTTAGTCAAAATAATGATGATGGGCAATTAGGAAGCACTTAGTGAGTACATTAAGGGAGAGGAATTATTTAGAGCAGGACAAGGGTTATACATAATGAGATGAAATTACCGGTAGAAAAAGTAAAATACCTGCAGGAAGAAGGCCTGACACTGAGATCTACTGGGCTGCACAACAGGCTCACCATGGGATGACACAGAAGCCTCTTGGGAGGGGAGCATGTGGAAACACACTGTGCAAAAAAGGGCAGGCAAAGTTTGTTCCAAACGTCTGCTGATTAAGTATACTACGAGGTACTTTGTCTTGTACTTCCTTGATGTATTGGTTGTGTGGCAGATGCATTTGTTGATTAAAATAATCATTATACCTATTAAAACTGAGCTGACTACTTTGTTAGCCAAATAAAATGTAATACACAGAACAGAGCCCCGTAACTACCATGTGAAAAGCTGGGTATGCTTCCAGTCCCTGCAAAAATACTCTCTGCTAACACCTCCCCTCCCTCTCTCACTCAGTTGCGGCACCTGAGAAGTTGAACCATGAGCCCGTAAATGTTCACAAGCCTAACTTTAAACCCACAGCTAGGCCTTCCCGAGTCCCCGATGGTGTTCCCAGGCACAAGGACACCTGAAGTTTACCCAACACTTGTACATGTGGAATTAGATGCTCAGATTGTAAAATCCTTGGACATAAATAGTCTTTTATCATATTGGTTAAAGCAGATTGCACACCACGCACTTGACAGGGTAGACTTTTATTGAAATGCAACCCCAATATGTGATAAACAGCCTTAGTCGTGCCATTTGACTTGAGATCTGTCAGGACATGTTGCCGTATTGAACACGAGCCTACCTGGAGCAGCTGGACTCCTGCCCTTGGAGTTTATTCCAGTCTGTTATTGATTCAAGGTCCAAAGACTTAGAGATTTCATCCTTCACATTACACCACTCTGTTGCTGCCACGGTTTTGATTGCCCAGCACCTTCCAGCTCTCGGTGAAGCGACTCCTCAGCTGGCCACTCAAACTAGCAACGTAAAGCAGATTTAATGAAACACATTATTAAGCAACCAAGCAGTAACATGACTTCTGAGCACCACCCACCTGGATAAGACTTCCTTACACACTCTTGTTGTCTCATACAAAAGAACCTCTGTTATGTGCCGTGTCTATTAACTGCAGTGAACTTAAGGCAACGTTTTCTAAGTGGAGCTAAATGTCATACTGCAGAACTCAGGACAGGAAATCCAGCGACTTTCAATGGGAGCTCAGTATCCAGCCAACTTCAGAGCTTTGTAAATCTCTAGCCAAGTAAATAAATCTTTAGGTCAATATATACCTTGAGAAGCTGAACCTTGGCTCCCTGGGTGATGGGCCCGTCTGTGCGCAGGCATACAAGGATATTTTACTCTGTAAGAGAAAGCAAAATACGTGTAGTAAGCATGAACATGACTGCCAGAGTATATATAATCCCTGCCATAATACAAATGTATATTTAGGGATATTGATCTACAGTAATAATTAATTCATGTAATAATGTAAAAAACACCCCAAAAGATTGCAAAGAACTTTTCAAAATAAAATTGCTTTAAAAACGCTATTTAGACGAAGTGCTAGATTTCCGATTTTGTTCTAGCGCTAATATATTTTATTCATCAAATTGCAAAGTAATTCATTGCTGTGCAGGAAATTAAAAAAAAAAAAGGGTACATGAGTCATGAGGGAACTGCCCGAAGGGAGGGGAGCAAAATACACACGGATACGGATAGGACACTGTCGGCACTAATACCTTCTGAAAAATGCTGTGGATCTGTGGCAACTGTGTGCGATTTGGTGGCTGTCTACTTTGCCTCAGTCTTTGGCAGACAGCACACTCGGGGAAGGCAGCAGCAGTTTGTCGTCCTTCAGCTCTATACTAAGAGTGCTCAAATTTGGGATGCTAAAGCCTATGTCTGGGCGTGGCATAAAGTCAGTTAGGAAACTAATCCTGTAAAATATCTTACCGAATAACTTAGAAAAGTTTTACAAAACTTTTCCAGTGGAGTCATGGATGTAATTGCAATAAACAACCGTGTTTTGGCTTAACAAGCTTTTCTTTTAATGTAACTGTTAGCATTGGTGCCTAAAAATTATGACTGCCATAGAGAGTTCCTTAGTTCTCAAAAGATGAATCTTTAAAAGATTTCTGACCTTTTGGGGCAGTATCAAATTACATAGCATCATAGTATACAGTCTTAATGTAGCTGATCCGTGTTTCATAAGAAATATTTACTACAGCAACGCCTCCATCATGTTTCTCCCATCTCACACTGTCCAAGTCCTGCCAGAGAAGAGCTGTGAAAAATGTAAGACCTTATATGGAGTAAATAAGGAGCGATTTTCAGAGCCAGATGAATTTATGAAATATGGAAACCATCGTATATATAAAGACAAGACCTCGTAATTCATAGCAAGTGAAGCCACAAACGAATTATTGAGGCTTTTCGTCATAAACAGAGCGATTCTGTGTTCCGCAGATGTTCGCGTTGTTGCAAAACTGACATTAGATGTCGAGTATTTCATTCTTTTTGTTATACAAATTAAAGTGCACTTCTCTTTAGGTTAAGCATAGAGAACATCTACTGATGGGACCTGAAATTTACTTTGATACATTTCCAGAGGTAACAAGACGTGTTTTGCAATCGCTCATTAGTTTGACTGTCAAACATTTTTTTCTTTAAAACAAAAGCGTTATTTTTAGCCTGGCAAAAAAAAAAAAAAAAAAAAAAAAAAGAGAAAGTCTTAGCTTTTCTGTAGAAAGCAGCCTTTGTAAACGGTGCGATGAATCTATAGCTACCGCATACGTGTGACAGACAATAACCGTATTTACTCCCCAGCACTGTCAGACCGAGCCACTGGGACACTGTTGGTACACGCGGGTCTCCACTGGCCTTCGGGTACGCCCCGACAGCAAACCTTCTCCGTGGGGGCCGGTTTAAAGAGCAGGACCAAGTAATCTGTAGTATTTTTCCCACAGTCCATCTGTTGTGAGCGTACTGATCCCCGTACCCGGGTTTTTTGCAGCCTTACCAAACAGCCTCAACGAAAACTATGATTTATTGCGTTCTTCGTAGCCGCGTTGGTAAAGATTTTTAGCGCGGATCTCCTAAGAGTTAACAGTGTAATCCTTGGTTCGGGGGCGGGAAGGGGGGGCGGAAAGAGCGTGATACAGCTGTTTTGTTATTTAGAGAACGGGGCCAAATCCCGAAACCTGTCACCCCCGGTGCCTCTCGGTGCAACGCCGTGTGGGCTGGGCAAGCGCTGGACGGCGCGGGAGCCGCCTCCCGCGGTCTCGAAGGCGCAGGGAAGCAGCGACACAGGGCGCCAAAACCAAGCGGGTTTTACAGGGGACAGACAGAAACGCGCTTTTACCCACGGCCGCGAACGGGCAGCGCCGAGACTGGCGAGGGCCGCGGGGCGGGACAAGGGGCTGCGGCCTGAGGGGCGGCTGCGGCCCCGCCTCCGCTCCCGCAGCACACACCAGCCCCGTTCGCCGTTCATTTCTCGCTGGACGGGCCGGCCGAGGCCCGCCGGCCCGGGGGGGGCGCTGGGGCCGGCCCGGGAGCGGCGGCGGGCGGGGCCGGGCAGGGCCGAGCTCCCGCCCCGGCCGTTACCTCGGGCCCGCTCCAGCCGCGCCGCCATGCGCCGCGCGCCTCTGGCTCTGATTGGCGGAGGCGGGGAGGGGCTGGGCTAGAGCGGGACCAATCCACCGCCGCCGGAGGGGGGTGTCCCGGCGGAATGGTTCATCCCAGCCGCCTCCCCTCCCCCCTCGCCGAGACCGAGCCCTTTGGCCGGGCCGTTACCAGCGCCCGCGCGCGCCCAGGCAGGACCCCGCGGGCTGCCCGGCGCGTTGCCTGACGGCGGCGGCGGAGGCGCGGGGCCGGCGCCGCCGGCGGGCGCCGCGCGGAGGTGTCGCTGTGTCGGCGCAAGTTGGTGGGAGACAGACCGGCGGCGGCCACCATGGCCCTTCGGTCCCGCCGGGTGGCGGCGGCGCCTTCCGCTCCGGCATTTGAGCCGGGCGGCCGCCAGCGCCGGGGCGCGAGGAGGGGTGAGGGCGCGGGTCCTGGCGGCGCGGAAAACGCGCCAAGTTTCCCGTGGTGGGGAGAGCGGCGCCGGGGCGCCCCGCGGTCTCCATGGCAACCGGCGGGCGACGGCGGCGGCCCGCGGTCCCCCGGCATGTAGCGGTGAGGAGAAGCGGCCCCGCCGCCGCCGCCATCCGCTCCCGGGGGCCCCGGGCCCGCTCGTGGGGGGCCGGGCCGGGCCGGGCCCGCCGCGCCGTCCCCGCCGGGCGGGCCCGTGAGGGGGGCAGCGGGCCGGGCGGGGGGCGGCTGTCAGGGCGGGGGGCGGCGGGACCGCGCTAGGCCCCAGCGCCGGTTGCGGCTTCCCGCTCTAAATGGCGATCGGTGTCTCTGTGTGTGTGGCAGGTGTGAGCCCCCAGCGCTGCTCCCCGGCCGGGCCGGCCGACTCCCCACCTCGCCCGCCCGCCAGGAAAGATGCCCGGCGTCCTGCCGAGTGACAGCGCCGGGCCTGCGAGAGGGAGCCCCTCCAAGAAGAACCGGCTTTCCCTGAAGCTCTTCCAAAAAAAGGAAGCGAAAAGAGCGCTGGATTTTACCGAGTCCCAGGAAAATGAACAAAAGAGTTCCGAGTTCCGAGGCTCTGAGATGTATGTAAGAGTTTCGCTCCGAATAAGTGTTTCTGGGTCTGTTAGAGCAGCCCGGCAGCTCAGCGGGGCTGCCTCGGTCATGGATAAACAACACGGCACCGTCCACTCGTTGCAGTTGTCTATTCTTGCATAAGTACAAGCTTCAACGTCTACTAAATAAACCCTTGAGCCAAGTTAATCAAACTGAACTTAACTACTCTAATGAATTTCTAGATCTACGTAGTTTTAAGAAAATGAGTTTGCTGCACTGTGGATGTGTAGCTGGCATAAACTTTAATAACTCAAAGAAGTTACTGTATTTGAAGTTAATATAAGGTAGTTATTCTGATGCTGAGTTATTTAAAGTGTATTTGCAAAATGAGTTTTAATTAAAAAAACTTAAAGGTTACTTCTGCTGCAGGTAAAATAATTGATTATGGTGCTTACTGTCGTTCATTAGGGTGTTTCAAGCCCTGAACAAATCTGTCAACTCATTTCATTGCAGCTAATGAGGAAATTTAAATGGGAAAAAGAAAAATTGCTTTATCATGGCCAATTACAATTGTGTTGGAGACTTAAATACTTGGTTCTGTTGTGTCAGTGCAGAGCATTATCACTGTCTATAACGTGCCAGGTTCATTGGTTCCTGTTTTTTTTTTTTCTTTGGTGTTTTTTATTCTCTTGGTTTGCTTCCAGAAATGGAAGTGCTGTGAATCTGGAGCAGGGGACAGTAATAGAAAGTATTTGCTAGGCATGTTTTTCCTAGTGCTGCCTTAGGAATGAACAAAGAACATACAAAAGTATTTTAAAGAGAACTTTTTTGATTCCTTAAATGGGTCTTCCGATATCTTTTGAACTAACAGCAGATTAGCCTGCTTCTTGTAAACCTGTCTGGTTTTGTGTAGGTTGCTGAAGAGCAGTGTTTCAGTTGAGCAGTCTGTCTTTGGGCACCCAGAGTAGCCACGTGGACACTCAGAAACACTTTCACGTGATTTTGATCTGTATATATTAGTCATTAATTCTGTAAGCTACCTCTGAGATGGTAGATGGCCCGGAGAAAGATGCATGCCAGAAAGAGTCGTTTTCAAAAATTGTCCCTTACAGACTGTTTTCTCTATTTAATAGTGACCAGGTTGTTCCCGCAGCGCAGCCTCCCGCGCTTGTTAGCTGTGAGAAGAGAGACAACATGTTGCCTTTTGTGGGCTTGAACAATCTGGGTAACACTTGTTACCTTAACAGCATACTTCAGGTAAGGTCGTGTCCAGGGGGCCTCGAGAAGATGATTTTCTTTTGGTGAAGCGCAAGTGGATGAGATTCATAGTTTGATGTGACATAGATGTCTGGATGTAGTATGAAGGGAATCGCATTACAGCGGGAGGGGAGAAAGATGATGCTGCAGGAAATAATGTGCACAGTAGGTTGCCTCGATTGGGTAATTTTTCAGTTTACGTACTCCGGGCACCTCCCTGCTATGAGTAATCCTGCACCTTCGCGTGCTGTGCAGCAGCCTTGGGAAATGCAAAGCTAGTTTGGTCGTAAACGTGGATATGTAGGTTGAGTAACTTCTTACTTTACCAGTTATTCTCTCGTTTTAAACTGTTGCTTTCAGGTATTATATTTTTGTCCTGGTTTTAAAACTGGAGTAAAACACTTATATAACATAATTTCAAAGAAGAAAGAATCTTTGAAGGATGAAGGAGAGCAAAAAGCAGAAAAGGTAACATATCTCCCGACATGTTTCTTTACTTGTAATTGTGCGAGTGAGGCTGCATGCCAGGAGTGTAGTGAAAATTTAACTGTGATTTCTTCTGTTTGTAAGAAGTTTTGCGGTATTGTTTTCTATGGTGCTATTTCAGGTAAAGATACGTTTGAGTTGTTTTGAACTTGTGTTCAGACTTGAGTGTTCAGAGTGTCTGTAAACTTGCAAGCACAAGTTTAACAGCAGAAATTTGAGAAGATATCTCACTGTGCTTCTGAATTTAAGATAATAGACTACTTTGCATGGATGGAAATTGGAGTTTGGGCAAAGATGGTTTGGGTTTTTTCAAAAAATGGCTAATCTGGCTTTTGAATCTTCTTTCTACTGGCAAAAGAGCAATATATTGTCTGAGACTCACCTGCTTCCCATAGCAGACAAAAAGTCTGTCAAATGTCTGTTACAAAACTAAGTGAGGGCAGGAGAGAAAAAGTTTTAACTTCTTGTTACAGACAAAACTGCAAGTATTTTTACTCTTTTTATATTGTTATTGCAGGGAAGCTGTAAAGAAGACCCACTGGCAAGTTACGAACTAATCTGCAGTTTGCACTCATTGATTCTTTCAGTTGAGCAGCTTCAAGCCAGCTTTCTCTTAAATCCAGAAAAATACACAGATGAACTTGCTACTCAGCCCCGAAGGCTACTAAATACGCTTAGGTACAAATTACCGAAAACGCATTGTCAGAATTTTCCCCTGAAGTTTTGAGGTCACTGCACGGTACAGCACAGCATTAGAGGCTTGGGGGCGGTAGATGGTCTTAAATCTGGGGCATCGTGACAGGAAGTCAGGTTTTCTTATTTATTGTTAGCCCCGTGATCTCATTAATTTGAAAGTAAATTTTCATTTTGTAATAATACAATGTAAATCCAGCTGTGGATTTAAAACAGTACTTAGCCTTAAGTACGTAAGTATTCTTACTGACCCGAGAAGGACCGCTGCTGGGTTCCAGTTGAATATGTGCTTAAAAACATAAGGCTGTAGTTGCCTTCCCACGGCTGTGGGACAGAGCACTCCTCTCTAGGCCTGGAGAGGATCCTCCCCTGCTTTTATATCTAAACTCCCTAATTTAAATCTCAAATCATGTCAGCCAGTTAGCAAAGAAAAACTAGTCTTCATTGCCTTGCTCTTTTACTTTTACTAGAGAGCTCAACCCTATGTACGAAGGCTACTTGCAGCATGATGCTCAGGAAGTTCTGCAGTGTATCCTGGGTAACATTCAAGAAACATGTCAGCTACTGAAGAAGGAAGAATTGAACAAACTGCCCGTGGAAGAGCCTACGGCTAAACCGGAGGAAAAACTGCATGAAAATACTGAGAGCAATGGAATTGGCAACGCTGCCGAGGAGGAGGATAATGTAGCCGGTAGCCAGGTTGGAGAGATAGTTGAAGACAAGCTCCTCAAAGGAAATGGGAAAAGAAAAAGCGACGCTGAGGGTGGCAACGCAAAGAAAAAATCCAAAGTATCCAAAGAGCAAATTGCAGCAGAAGAAAATCAAAGACAAACCAGGTCAAAGAGGAAAGCGACGGGAGAAAAGCTAGAAAATCAAACCGATGCCATTGCCAAGTGTTCCGGTGAAAACGAGAGCGCAAAGCCAACACAGAAAAAGTCACGGCTTAGATTAAACTGGTTAAAATCTTCATGCAAACAGCCTAGCATTCTGTCTAAATTCTATAGTCTAGGGAAGTTAACTACAAACTTGGGATCCAAAGATCCAGGGAAAGAGTACGATGACTGCGAGCTTGAAGAGTCATCCGTAAAGTGTGAAAACGGTAACAATATTAAAGAAGAATATCATGAACCAGCATCTCCTGTGGAAAGCCATAATGAAAAAGGAACTGAAAAGGAACCAAAAAAGGAAGGTTGGTGAACAAGTGTACGAGCTTAAAATTAGTGTGATTAAGAAATTACTATGTGTGGGAAGTCAGCCTTCAGACTGCATAGCTCACAGAGCTCTCTAGATACAAAATTACATTTTCAGGAATTGAAAAAGATTTTTATGAAAGAGAATTTATTTTTATGCATGTTTGTAATTTTTTTATAACTTTACCTGTTTAGCTTAGATCTCAAGAGGTATTTCTCTAACGGTATGTAATCATTGTACAATATAAAAAAGAAGTCAGAATATTAGCAGGTTTATATTATCACTAATTTTTGTCATCCGTAGAAAGAGCAAGTGGATTCCAGATGTAAAGGAAGATTACTGTCAGGAGCAAACAGAATCAAACCCCATTCGCTATGAATTTGTGTCCTAAGTCTCTACAAACACTGTCCTCTCCTTCTCCCCCTATTCTTTACTCCTTCCGTATTTCCAGCCTTCCCAGGAACTAGGAAAGACGCTGGATGTATTACATATGCTAATTGGCTGGCAGATACGGATTTTGTTCACGTCAGTGGAACAAGATAACTGCTGAGGGAAGGGCCTTGGTACGAATTCAGTACTTACTAATTTGGAACTTTCTTTCTGGTCAACCCACAAATTTTTACAAAGAATCGCTTGAGATCTCTGTTTCTTCAGCAGATTTGACTAAAATTGGCTGACAAGTTCAGAAAGTATTGGAGGAGAGGACGGAGCATAAATAGAGACCAGGCGAAACCACAAGTGTGATGTTCCTTGAGGAGGCTGACAGTCCGTACGAAGAAGGCGGTGTGTTGATGACAAATACAAATTTTCCAGAATGTGACACTGTCACGCTTCAAGTACAAAACAAGAACCTAATCTTAAAACAGAACTTAAATTTTGAGGGCCAAGAGAAGGAGGCCTCCCTATTCAGTTACAAGTAGATGATATTGTGCAAATGGCATGGGATAATCCCTAAAAGGCCATGCCTGTAACACCGTGATTTTCCAAGAAGGATAGGCGGGTTCTGAAGTGTCTTTTGAATAAAACGCATCTTCATCAGTGATCTGGCGTGTACTTTTTCTAGGTACGGAACTGGCTGTTTTTGAGCTAGTGGAGAAACTGTTCCAGGGCCAGTTAGTTCTGAGAACAAGATGCTTGGAGTGCGAGTGCTTTACTGAAAGAAGAGAAGATTTTCAGGACATCAGTGTTCCCGTGCAAGAAGATGAACTTTCTAAAACTGAAGAGAGTTCTGAAAGTAAGTAATTCTCGACAAGGGTTGTGATGTGTGTCTCTGCTTCAGCCAGCCACTGGGGAAGGACGGTGCCGTAGTTATTGAAGAACACTGCTCCTGTTTGTGCTGGTTAAAATTAGAGGCCGTTCTGTTATCTCTTGTCCTGATTAACTTCAGACTTTGGAAACACAACGCTGATAATTTAGACAGAACCTGATAGTATTAAAATCATTTCAGGTCTTAACATGTAACGCAGACTGCTTACCGTCCTTCTGCATACACGTTTTCCTGCTTATATATAGGTATTTTCTTTGATTTGGGTCTTCCCTTTCTTCCCTGACAATAAATTCTTCTGCTTTTTCTTAATTTCATAAGAAATATCTGCATTTTTTTCTCAAAAATAAATGTGAAGTGAGATTTTTTTTTGTTAATTTACCATAAAAAATTATTTTCTCAGTATTTTGAACTGTTGTTACCTTAGTAGCGTTTGTTTTATATTTGTAAATGTTAGTGATCTATACGTAGTTTTTTAGCTACTTTCAAAAGTAAACATGGCAACAATATATTTTGAAGTTCAGAATTTTTAAAAAACTAATTTTAACTCCCATGGACTTAATTTGCAGCAGCTTTTACTATTTTTGCCCTCCTTGTTTTGTGGAAGGACTTGGGAGTAACGTCTGTGTGGTGCGCTCGTATGGGAAATGCTCCCGACAGCGTAGGGGATCTTGTCCTCGGCGCTGTGGAGCTGTCGGGGGAGGCAAAATGTAAAAAGCCAAAGGGAACTTCCTGGTTCTTTTGGAAGTTTGCCTTAAAGAGTGAAATTCTGGTTTCAAATATATGCACCCCGTTTCCAGACATGGCAGCAGAATTAGTACACACGATCAGATGAGCTTTGGGAAAACAGTAGATTTTAAGTCATAATATCCATTAAGTGATATTTGCATCGCTTCCTGAAATGATTCAACAATAATTTGAATACATTTTCTATTTCATACATATTGAATGTGCTTTACAGTGTTGATAGTAGTTTTTGAACATGTCTTAACTTGGCATACTTTGTTTTGTTGTTCTTATTCTGGTGGAATGTGTTGGAGATGTAAGTAAGAGCATATCTGTAAAAGTAACGATTCTCTTTTGTAGTTTCTCCAGAGCCAAAAACAGAAATGAAGACTCTTAAATGGGCAATTTCACAGTTCGCATCGGTGGAAAGGATTGTGGGAGAGGATAAATATTTCTGCGAAAACTGCCATCATTACACAGAAGCAGAACGCAGCCTTTTATTCGATAAAATGCCTGAAGTTATAACAATTCATTTGAAGTGCTTTGCTGCTAGTGGCTTAGAGTGAGTATGCAGATTGACTATATTACGGAACAGTGGGCTGTTGGAAGGGAAATCTCATCAGAAGAGATGAAAATGTTTTGTAACTTTTCCGAAAGCAAAAGCAGGTTCTAGACTGAAATTAACTTAAATCAGTGGGACAACGGCCCCTAATTTCATAAAGGCTTTCTATTGTTACAAGTAGTGGCAGAAATCATCTCCGGGAGAATACACTTTCACTAGACTTCTTAACAAAAATTGTTTTATGGATGTTCTTACAACAGCCTGATGTTTCTTAAAACTTTTTGCTTACTTTTAAGATCACCTCTGTGAGTTTCGAGGCAGGTTTAAGTACTTTAGCAGAACAAGTAACGAGAACAAAACTGAATGTTATGGTCACAGCTAATAGGGCTTTGGTCTCTAACTGAACGCGAGTACTAAAATTTGGGGGGAAAAAAATCAGGAGATAAACATTTTAAAAGATCTAACACACAGTACAGAAATCCTTTAGCACAGAGTAACATCAGCGTCATTGATGTTCAACTGCTGAGCAATCAGTTCGATGTTATATACTGTAGGAATCCTTATTTTTATGAAAGAGATTATTCTTAGGAGAGTGTTCCTTACCTTTTTTCATACTTAGGAATTTAGGGATTCCCTTTGGGAAGGGAGGGGAAAAAACCCAGCAAAACCCCCCCTGTCCCTGCATTACTTTACACAAATGAAACGATGCCATGACACTTCATGCACGCAGCATTTTGCAGCGAACTCTATTGCTCCACTGAGATTCAAATAATGAAAAATGACAGGAGGCTTCATCAGGAAAAACTTCTCTTAAACTATGAAATATTACTCCAGATCCTTCAGAAAATTGATACACTCTTAATTGAAGTTTTGAGAGTGACAGTTTTAGCAACATTTGCATCCTTGGCCTGTATTTTCAACTCTTCCTGGTATTCACTAAAACATAACTTTTGCTATCTGCATTAACTTGGCCAGATGCAGCGAAAGAAGCTAAAACTTGTGTTGGTTTCAGCATCCCCCTAGTTGGCATCGCACACTTCTCTGCTGCAGCCGGCGTGGTTTATACGCGGATGGCTAGGCGTAGTTCTGAGACTTCACACCGAGCTGCTTTGTCACGTACAGCAACTTATTTAGGCACAAATTAGTTTGCCCTTTTATCCACCCGGTTCCTTCTGGCTTGCGTTTCCCTGTTGGGTACCACCTTGCCAGCAGGAAGTGTAATGGATGAAGTCTTCATGACCAGATTTGTAAAATAACTATTGTCAGGGATTATATTAAGATACTTTTACAGGTAGCTTGCTAAGATTGTTAAAACTAGAGTTCTCGCTCTGCTTGTTTTTAGTATTTGTTTTTAGGAGTATCTGGGTTTCTGACAAAGTAGAAAGGAAACTTCCGTTGTCTCTGTAATGTCTGCTAACATCTCTTCATACGAGTCCAGGATCATAACATAGGAAATTGTCTTTTCGTTGTTCTACATATTTGACTGTCGCAACAAGGCAGAGAAAAAGTTGCACAATTTTTTAAAAAAATTGTAGTGCTATTGTTGAGCAGCCCTTGATGAGAGATAGTACCCTGGTGTGATTGTAGGCCATTCAAAGAAATACAACCTGAGATGTCCACCTGAAAGGAAACTTGAATATTATCTTCATTTTGCTCCTGTATTTGCTGCTTTTTTGTTTCTCTGAGGACGTGCCTGCAGGTTAACCAGCCATCTCCTAAATCACTTACCTCCTCTTCTGTCCTGGCAACCTTCAGGTCCCTGCTCCAAACTACTCAGACCTCTACCCGGGTCAGACTGAATCCAGTCTCTTGTGCTGTTCCTCATGCGTCCTCTGAATCGTGTCGTACGCTTTCTGCCAAGTGCTAGCAGCCAGAGGTTAAGGAAGTAAGAGTGGAAAAATCAGATGTAGAACTGGAGTCAGTGACGAAGCTGGAACTGCTTAGAAGATTGTTTCCGAGTTGGTTTTTTTTTTTTGGCTTGGATGTTTTATCTCGGACAAAACCATGTCGTTTCTACACATCTTGATTTGGAGTAATAAAACACAGCTGCAGATCAAATGGGGAAGAGCCAAGGCCGGTAAACCAAAAGCGGTGGCTTACCGCAGAGTAGCCAGTCACGGTGGGTTTTGAACAATGAGCTTTGACGGAGCTTCCCCCAGTTGACTTGCGTAAACTTATAATATTTATTGTACAAAATACCGCTCTCCTCATAGATGAACTGCAATGGTTTGCCCTGAAAGTAACAACAGACTGTTTTGCTGGCCTTAAACTGAAATTTTTTTTAAACTCACAATCCTCATACTTCTCTTCGCTCCAATAAAAATTCTGAAAACTTGTCTGCTTCTCAGTTGTGCTCTACTGAGTTTGCTGATGACTGAGTTTTAAATAAATGAAGAGAAATGAAGCAGAGGGGAACAGTACCGTAAATATTCGCCGTTAGTAGGACTCTGCTTCAACTTTTCTAGATGCTGGCTTGCAAAGTGTTTTGTTGTTTGTTTTTTGTTTTTTTTTTTTTTTAAATAAAGCAGCCAGTGTGAAAAACCTACTTGCCTGGGGATGAGTACTTCTCTTTGGCAAGTGTTTGTGTGTGGGGGGAAAAATGCTAGGCCATGTGTGCTCAGACTGGCAAGCTATTAAGAAATGTGTAACTGATAACATTTAATTAAGCAGTTCCACTATATAAATTTAACAAGTGACATTGGTGAGAAAATGAGATTTTTTTTTAATTTTTTTTTTTGTCTTGTGAACTGGTATCAGGTAAGAGCAGGTGATTTTTCCCTAATTTACTTTTAAAAAGGCTTTCTTTAGGTTTTGTAACAGTCACATTTGCTAATTAGTGGAAGCAGTGCTTATGCAATTGGAAATCTCCATTTGGAGTATTTTGCGTCTTTATGTCTTAAAAGCATCGCAGTAAGTTGCTTAAGTCTTTAAGGGTCTATAATAACTTCAGCTATTAATTCAATACAGCGGGTGAAGTTCCACTGATTTATGGCCTCAAAAGATGTAGTTGCAGAAATCAAGTTTGTTGTGTGTGAACTGTGCATCAGTCAGAGGAGGCGGAGTACTTGGCGTGCAATTTTTCTGTCTTCAGATTCTTATCATTAAGAAGAACAAAAAGCTAATAGGAAAAGATTTCCTCTCTTATTTCCTCCTCTCCAAATCTTTCTGGTGCTGGATCTCGTTCAGAAGAAAGGTAGAGCCTGTTTTTTTTCATGTTTTATGTTAATATGCTCGTCATAGTGTTCTTGAGTGGAACTGCATTTCTGATCTAGAGCATCAGCCAGCAGTTTCTCTGTTTCTTGACTCTCTTCTGAATATCTCTATTTCTGGCTACTAATGCTAGGGATTTTCAGAAGACTTATTATTTCTGATTGTATGCTCTTTTGTGTTTCTTTTGGTGTAGTCAAATGTTGATGGTAAGCCTAGGTGTAAAATGAGATTTCAGTTAATTAGACCGGAGTGACTGAGGCCGTTGTGTGTGTGTGTGTGTAAATGTGTTTGTGTTTGTAAGGGTTTATGGCTGTGAACATCAGTGCAGTGTTCGGAAGTACAGCAGAATCAGAACTAAACCCAGTAAAACAAAAGTAATATTCTGTTACTGCAGTTACGCTTGTACAGCTGTGCCATAGCTACAGTTCGCTTGGATTAAAGATAGTTACTCTTTCTTATGATAAAATGCAAGGGGAATAATAGTAGTTAGCTCTTTGGAAGCTAAGTTTTACAGGGTTTGTCTATATCTCCCTGTATCTTTCTCTACAACACCCTAACAGTTGAGCAAGCCTGAATCATCACTGAAATCTGTTAGGACATCATAACACATCGTTAAATAAAGGAGCTAATTACATTGGGCTGATGCAATATGAAAATCATGTAGGATCAGAATCAGTCAAGGAGCCTAATACACAATAATATAAAAGCCCCAACACTTAACTTTTCTTTTCAAACTCTTTAGAAGATCCTGATTGTAACGAAGGGACTTAAGCTTTGCTCACTGTACCTCCGTGCACTATGAACAAAATGCTGAATACTCATGGAATATTAGATGCTTTTCCAAAGTAAATCAGCTAGATAATTGTTTAACAGAACCTGTATAACGTTGGACAGTTAATGAAGAATCCCTACGAATAAGAAAGTGTTAGTAACTTACTCCGCCTTAGATAACCATTGTGTACCAGTGGCAGTATCTACAGTGCTCTAAGATCATCTGAGAAAAAATTACTTAGATTTTTCTGAGTGACATTAAAGCTACTTGAAAGTAAAATATTCCTTTATTTAGTAAATGACTCTTTCAGAGGTTTGGGGGGGAAAAAAAAAACCCAAACACCCAACCCTGCTTACTTCAACTTTGGATGTTGAAGAGTTTGTTTTTCCAACCTGGAAAACCTCGTGCATAGAAGCACGAGTGATAAATGAACGATTAGGATAACTCCTTTTATCATTACTATTTAAAACTTAACTTTAGAATTTCTTCAATAGTTAAAATACGTAGTTACTAGGCTGTAAGATTTAACATTACGCTTCCTTGTAAAATTATCTTTACTGGACAGGGCTGCCTGGGACAGGTGCTCGCAACAGGCAAGTTGAACAGTGAGCACCTTCTGACATTTGGGTCACCCACATCTTTTTAATAGAAGGAAAAGAACAAAGAGACAATCTATGGGCCACTTAAAGCAGCATTTGTTGTGAGCTGTTGAGGCAAGAGGTCTAACTCCCTCTTTCTTCTAAAGGTTTGATTGCTACGGCGGACTGTCCAAGATAAACACTCCCTTGTTGACGCCTCTCAAACTGTCCCTAGAAGAATGGAGCACGAAGCCGACCAACGACACCTACGGATTGTTTGCGGTGGTGATGCACAGCGGCATTACCATTAGCAGTGGACACTACACAGCTTCTGTCAAAATTACAGACCTTAATAGCCTGGAGTTAGATAAGGGAAACTTCATCACTGACCAAATGTACGAAATGATTAAACCAGAACCACTGAATGAGGAGGAGGCAAGAACTGTTGCGGAAGACTACGATGATGGTGAAGTCTCTTTTCGAGTCAACGGAAACGCACAGCCGGGTAAAGTTCTGAACAAAAAGAACATGGAAGCTGTCGGACTTCTTGGGGGGCAGAAGAGCAAATCTGACTGTGACCTGTACAACAACAAACCAGCCAACCCTGAGAAGTTTCTTAATGTAGTTACTGAAAACAGAAACCCCGAGTCTGGCGGCACTAGCGGGGGCGCGGAGGGCAGCGCGGAGCACAGCCAGCAAAACGGGGCGGGTTCCAGCGGACTAGAGAACAAAGCTCTGTACGTGCTGCAGAGCCTGAAAGAGTACGAAGGCAAGTGGTTGCTTTTTGATGATTCTGAAGTGAAGGTTACAGAAGAAAAGGACTTCCTCAATTCTCTTTCTCCGACATCGTCATCTACATCGACTCCTTACCTACTGTTTTATAAGAAAATTGTAGAGTGATACTGTATTTTGACTGTAAATATTAGGGATTTGCATACACCCATTGGTCTGATTTGCATCCAAACTACCTGGAAGAAGCAGCTCTTTGGTTTTGAAGCTACTGGATCATTATGTTTCTGGTCTTTTTTGTTCAGTGTAAGTGGCTCAACTTGAATTAACAAACCATGACATAGAACTTAACTCACATAATAACTTTTATGCTGGAGAATAGAATTCTAAAATACTACCATTTAGAAATACCAATTTGTATAGTTCCTAAATGATGCCTACAGCACACGGTAGTGGTTTTAACACAATTCTAGGTCTCAGACATGCCTATTGTATTATTAGCTTCATTTTTTTTTTTTAAATAAAAGTTATTTGTATTCATATTCTGGAGTAAATGTATATTAACTAGCAAATTTCATCAGAAGTTGTGTATTTTTGTAACTTGGGAAGTAATACTTCATATTTAGTCTTTGGGTAATCGACGTGGTTTATTGATGACATTTTCCTTACCCAGTTCTATACTGCTCGGTGCGACTCAAAAGCACAGGAAAAGGGTCCTGTAACCTTGTTTAGTGTATTGGAAGGAACCGAACTTCATAGAAATGTTTGAATGGTCTAATTTACATCTTGTTGCATAGGTGTTAAATGGGCAACGTGTAAATAGGTGTGATTAATACTTCAGGGGGAGCGTGTAGTGTAATTAAAATAATTTTTGTACTTCGAAGAGTAAAGCCCTCTAATATGCATATCTGTTTGGGTGGATTTGGAACTTAGTGGTGATCTTATAACAGTTAAGTTGTACTTGGAGCTCACTGAAATGTGGGGAAAACAAAAGCATTTGGCTTGATGCTTTGTTAAGAATGTATATATGAAATAAAAAAAACTATGATATGCAGCTGAGACGACTAGATCAGACTTTTGTGTTTGGAGAGGGAAAAGTGGAGAGTGAAAGTGGCTGGGCATTTTTACAAAAAGTTTGGGAAGGTATCTGTCTTGAAGATTGGAAGTGCTTTAAAAAATAGCATTCTCTTTTTTTAACTGATTCTTGAACAGCGCATCATAATTCGAAGCGACTTGCTGACTAGAGGTAAGGTTCAGAGGCAAGGGAAGGTGAGATTATTGTAAAAACAAGTGGACTGTTTGGCATTAAATACTGGAGATTAAAATCCTAAACTGCAAACAATTGAAAACAAATATGACCCAAAGCAGGATGAGTGTTACTTCTGCTGTCGTAGGATGGATGGAACGACACGAAGTGCTGCTGCACAGAAGCGAGGAAAAATACACAAGGTGTGAGTATGCCCTAGTTTCCTGGATATATTTAAACTTTTTCAAATAAAAATTCATTTATTTACAGGAAAAGCCCTAGAAACCTCTACCTAGTTTATTCTCCAATACTTGGGGGTTTTACAGTCTTTTATTATAATGTACCATAAACACTGAAGTAACTCATGAAAAATAGTGTGTTTTCCATGTTAAAGGTGGACCTCTGATTTTTGTACGGGCCTTGATTTTGCTGTCTATCCTAGATGATGATGTACTACTAAAATATGTTTCAGTCTAAAAAGCTCGTACTGTCAATAGCAAACAGTGGAAGAAAGGCTGGACTAAATTCGGAGCCGTTTATAAAGTCATGCTGAATAGATCTCTGTAGGAATTACTTTGTACAGAAGAGGAAAAGCTGGAATTACAAATTCACTAAGACCCTTCCCTTTTCCAAAGCACTGTCACCATAATAAATAATTTTGTGTCTAAACAGAGACTTATACATTAAAAAAAATCACCAAAAAATAAGTGTAATCTTACCTTGCAAGGGTAGCCAAATCACATTACAGAACGCTATTTTCTACTGCCTGCAGTATGGGGTTTGCTGAATTTCAGCCTGCGAATGCAAGTTTATTTTTCCACCCTTGACCCAGGACTTCTCTTTTTTCCTTCAACTGCAGGAACAGGAAACGTTCCAAGGAAAGAAAATAGCATTATATTCACCAAAGTACTTGCTACAGTGTAATGGAAGGAAGACCCAGCTGTCTTCCATCGTACTACACAGCTTGAGAGAAACACTCTTTGTAGGCAGCTGAAGAGAAAACACAATCGGCTGCAATATCTTGAATGAAAAAACCCTCCTGTGGCATAGGGAGATGTGTGTGGGGTGGGGTTTTGCAGACTTAATTAAGTTAAAGCACTTGCCAGGGTAACTAACGTCCTGTATCGCACGTGGCCTGTAGTTTGCCACAATGGCAAACAAAACGTGGCTGCCTGGTCTGAGCCTTCCATCGCACCACACAGGACATCGACACAACTGTCGAGCTACATCTACTGAGAAACCAGCCCGGTTTATGCCGACATGGGCCCATCCAGTAAAAGCAAAGGATATTTATACAAGATTTGGATTAAAACAGATGCTTTCCTAGCGGAAGCAACAATACCCAAGGAGTACTGTACATTAAGGTTTCATTCTCTCAGGCTATTGGGATTTGTTTCCCCTTTTTCACTCTGTAAATATTTTGTATGCCTCTTCACATAAATCTCTTGCACAGCTACCTCCTCCTTCCTTAGTATTTTCCATTATCAGCGTCCCTAACTCCCATACAGCTTCCAAAGCCTTGTCGAGACGTCCCTGGACTTTGCAACAGGCCTTTGAAATGTCTCAGAGGGGAGGGAAAAAAAAGGCTTAGGTTAGAGTAGTTTTTTTTTATGCAAGAAATTCCACGCGGGCTTTTCTGCGTTACAACCCCTAACGCCGAACTAGCTCCGTTTTACTTGTGTTCAAGAGAAAAGGATCAGAGCCCGGCAACACTGAGAAGGGCACCCTGCTCGTGCTACCAAAAACCACCGCCACCGCTATGAAGGTGCAGGAACAGAAGTGCAATGGCGAAGGAGTGAAAGTCAGCAGCGTTGCTCTCTCTTCCCCAAAACACCCTTTGACCACAGCCAGCGTGTCCTGCGGTGACAGCCGTGGTGGCTCCCAGCCGCGGTGCCTTCCCAGCCCTGCTCAGCAGTCAGGGTACGATCATCCTGCTGCCAGCCACTAATACCTCGAAATAAGCATCGAGAATAAAAAAGACCCTCCCCGCCCTAAACCGTGGGCACTTGCTGCAGCTACAGGTGCAAAAACAGGAGGCGGGGAATGGAGTAACCCCAAAGAAACACCCCCCGGCACTTCCTCACACACAGGAATATGTACGGTAGAAGTGAAGGTACAAACTATTTAGGTTTCAAAAGTCAAATGCTCACAAAGTGGAAGTGATGATGTATAGTAGTTTGCTATCTTAAAAGCTCATGTATATAACCGATTTTTTTCCTTATATTTTTATATATAGAACTACATTTATCGAACTTGCCTTTTTTATAGATATACATGTACATATGTACACGTATGTGTATTCAGGTATTTATAGCGAGAGAATAAGCTTGTGTTTAAACACATACCGCCTCTTCCAAGGGACCCCCTTCAATACAGAGAGGAAAAATATGAAGGACTAGATTTAGGAGTCCTGTACTCAGCTCCAATTCTGATGTTTCCCTGAAGTGCTGTGTTAGCCACCAAAATAACCGCTGTAAACCAGATGTTTTTCTTTACATAAATAGCAATGCAAAGAATGCTTTCTATGTAAGCTTTTAACTTACACTGCGGTATCATTTTATGTTCTTTCCCCCCGTGAAATTAGTTTTTAAATTGAAAAAGGAAGAAACACAAAAAAGCGTCCAGTCGCATGTATAGTGCACGCTGAAAGGTCTGATGAGACTTTGGTGTGGTTTGGACTGTCCCAGCTGGTGGAAATGGCCAGGCACACACCGCAGCCGCGCCGACGCTCCCCTTCCCGGCAGGTGAAGTGGTAACAAGATGTGCCTCGATTCCTCTGATGGCTACAGGTGGAATTATTTTTCTTTGCAGCAATTCGTACTCAGAGTTATAAAGGAAAAAGGATAGGGACAGTCAAAAAATCACCACTTGGTTAAGAAGCGTTACTGCAAGACTTACCTCATCCGAACCTTTTTCCCGAGGATGGCGAGCTCTGAAGTCCAATGCACAGGGAATTAAAGTGTAAACATTCACATATTTAATAGTACCATCAAAATAACCATCATCACTACATTAAAAACTTCAAAAATGCATTTGCGTATGGTCCTAATATAAATTAAATATATGAACTAAAAGTAAATAAATTTAACATTAGGTAATGCTATAAATAAAGGTAAATGCGTTTAGTGTACCTTTGAGTCATAAAAATGCCTTAAAAAACAGGTAAGTTTACAGCTTATCACCAATACTCTGGATACCACTGTCATGATTCTTTTTTTTTTTTTCAAACATCAATAAGTCTACATTTGACAATTCAGAATGATTTTTTTGGCCACTGAACACTTTGATGGAGGAAGAGGTGTGTGGGATGTCCAGGATGAAGTCCAAGTTTTATTTCACAATAAAACTTCTTTGATTCCCAGCGCTGATAACAAGGCTCTTTCTTTTCAAAACCTTAATTTTAAGTGCTTTTTTTTTATTTTGGTTTTTAACTCGTTTAGATATCCATTTTGCGAAGGCTCATCCTGCTGAAGGAGTCTCTGAGGGAGAGAAAATACAATGATGAGCTCATTATTTTCCACGATGAAATAAGAAGCCTCGACAGATGAACGATTCTGTACTCGATTTCCAGCATTTTCTACACTTGGCTACTATGAAAATTAAGTCCCCTGACATTAACTCATTGCTTTGCAAATGAATTGGTTTTGGCTCTCTATCTGGGAGCATTCAACTGCCCAAGGTTTGGTGACACGGAAGGTGACAGAAAGTTTAATTCCTGTGGACGTGGAGAAGCAGCACAAACCACCTGCACTACTGAAATCTTATTTAAGTCTTTCAAATAAATACCTAAGTGGAATTTGCCTGGAATACCTGTGTTAGACTCCCTGCACAGGCTGAATTTCACAAGATGAGAAAATAATTACCACAACGAAAAGTGCTTGTGCCATTCCCAGCGGGGTGGGGAGGGAAGCCCCAGTACTCCCACCATCCCAGCCAGAGGGAACGGACCCCCGCAGAGAGCAGCCGCTCACGGTACGGAGCCCAGGGAGAGCTTAAAACGTCCCGAACCCAAGTAATGAGGCGAGGCTGCCCTTCTGCAGCATTCACCAGACAGAAAAATACATCAAATTCAGCCACAGAAACACCGCTAAGCCCTGCCACGCGAGCTGGGAACACTCATTGCCTCCTTCGTCCACCACTGAGTCTTGCCCTTTCTACAATGTAATTTTGCCAAGTTTCTCTTTTCACAACATTTTTTATGCTCTCCATCGCTCTTTACCTCTGAACAACACTTACATGAGGAGAGGTTCAAAACCAGGACTGTATTCTCCTAAACCAACGGCATGGACATGAGCTGAAGTCCACGTTCCCACCATCTCCTAAAGGGTCTGGCGTTAGAGGCACCGGCACCGTCCTGCTCGGTGCTAACAAAGCCCCTTCCAGAAAACCCCTCGCTGGTGTGAGCCCAGGATGCCAGGGCAGCCTTGCTGGATTGCGTTTGCCTGCCTTACTGACAGGGGACACACAGGGGCTGTCACGCCAAAGCTTACATGGAGGGAACCTGCTGGGAGCACTTCTGCTCCTGTTCTGGGAGCCAGAGCCTTGGTAGAAGCTTTATGTCCCCCTGCTGAGCCACAGCTGGTGCCAGCGGATGACAGTGCCACGGGCTCTGACCTGCTTCATACATTCCCAGTGGGGCTTTTATGTTCAGCCTCACTGGAGACGAATAAAAAGCCCAGACTCCAGCTGACCGGTCTTCCAGCATGGAAGACACCAACTGGTTTTCCACCCTGCCTGCCCCTGGAGCTCCTCATCCCAGTTTCACCGGGAGCAAACAAGTGACAAAACCCTGCCACGCTCAGGGTGGGTTTGAATCTAAAAAGAATGGGATGTAGGATGAAAAAAAACCCAAACTTGTCATAGATCAGGAAGAAAAGGGACCGTTGCAAACACCTACCATTACTGCTGGGAAGGGGATGTGCTCTGAAGTCAGGACAGAAGGGGAAAGGGAGGGACTCAGCCAAAAGAGCCAGAATTGAAAATAGGGAGATGCCACAGGTTCACCAGGAAGATCAGCCACCCCGGTTTCACACCCTCCTTATCTCTGCTGAAAGAGTAAAATCAAATATCCACCTGTGGCAAGTGACCGGCAGCACTGCCTTATACAGCTGTGGGATCTTTCTGTTTATCAGAGGCTGGAGGGCTTCCTTTAACCGGTGATAATTCCTTTCAAGTTCTCGCTGATACTCCTTTTGGTCTGGACCGATCAGGCTCTTGTTCTTGCGCAGAGCATCTTCGCATCTAGAAAACAAAAGCCGGTGAAACTTGGGCACATAAAAAAAAGGACTGCTTGCTAGAGACTTGCTAATCTAATAGTACAAAAAAAAAAATCATTCTGTTCCTCTGGGATGACACATAATATCCTCCTCTATCTTGTCTTTCGGGTAATAAAGACTCAGCTAAACCGGTTGGCGTCCACGAGGAAAGGAGAGCATGTCCCATTTCCCATTTCCATTTCACTTCCAGAGTGACAACTCCTATTTTATTTTAATTTACTCTCCGGTTACATTTATAATCTCTGAAGAGAAACAAAAGGCTGATCTCCACATAGTCACTTCCAGTCCAAGAGGATTTAAAAATGGATAGATCTGCTGCTCTCCCCAAAAAAGATTAATAAATAGCAGACTATGAGATGTTCATCAGGAATTCTTCTACTTGGAAAGATGTAAATTTAACAAAGGGTAGGAAAAGAACTGTATCATCAGTGCCACTTACTACATATGGGAAAACTGCATTGCCACCGGATCTATTTCCACGGAACATTTTTATTTCAATTATTTACTTTAATTCCTCGGTGCTTGCAAACACGATGCTGGAGTGAGACTGCAGTTTGCATTACTCAAGAGGAAAGCGGAGCAGCCAGCACACTTCTTGAGAGAATTCTGCCAGCATGCTTCCACTCCGTTTGGAGAAATTCACTCCAGAAGGAAAGTAAATCTCCCGGCCAATTCAGCAGCTTCTCCCGACCCTGCCAAGCTGCGAGTTCATTTGTACCAGCGTGGCTAGGTGTGTTTTCTGAAACAGGAGCACTTGTTCACAACTGAGCTGCCATCACCAATTCGTTCCCGACAAACAGCAAAGCCAAACAACTTCAGCCGCCTGATCGGACTTAAATCATGGACCTGCAGCACCAGAGGAACAGGGAACCAGCTGGGCAGCTGAGGAATACAGCCGCATACGGGAACCGGACAGATGGAGTTACAACATGAATACTCCTCTCTCCCGATACCCACCGGGTTACTGCACATGTCCCTGTCTGCGGCAGCAGCGATAACCGCATCTGCCGGGCAGTTTGAAGACAATACTCCATACCTTTTCGTGAAGTCTTTGAAACAGAGCCGTAGTTTGTTATGATGCCTGAAGAGCTTTGGATCGTTGGGTATTTCAGACAAGAAAACTTGTGCAACTTCTAATGGTCCCTTTAGGAGCAGAAGAGAAAAAGTAAGTTTCTTGGAACCACCGGTCATATCCAACTGCTGGAGAAACTTCTTGCGCACAGAAACATTCGTAAAATGCAACATTTCCTCACAGAATGCATCTTGAAGAACTGCAGCTGGTAAATCTGGCATAAGTCACCAAACATCATGACAGCTGAATCTCTTTGTTGTGTTTTTTGTTTTTTTTTTAAATAGAACTGGTTTTGGAAAACACTGTGAGAAAATGCACAGATTCTACATTTGTTTTCTCTTATAAAGACTCTTGACAAAGTCTGCTCAACTCACAATTAAGACAAAGTTTAAACAATGCAGACGGAACCAAGGAGTTGTTTTGCCGGCACTGAAAACTCAACCCACAACTTGAAATTCCAGGTGATTTTTTTCCAGCCTGTGCATTAGTACAGCTTTATTCATACTCTGTCAGTTTTTCCTCAATTTTTCTCCACTCACTAGTTTTGCTTTCCATTTTATTCAAAAACCACAGCAGGACACAATCCCACTTCCACCCACCAGAGCCTGGCTAAGCAAAGGGAAAGTAATTAATTTTTATTAATAATAAAACAGAGCGAGCAGAAACAACTGCGAATGCCAGGAAGGAGCAGGTAACTGGGGAATGAGGGCTGTCTCTTCTCCACCACTTTCCAGATCTGACCACATTTTAAGGACTCTAATGGCAAAGTCACTGAGAGCAGCTGGGCTACACCCCCCACCAGTGACCTTAAACACATCCCACAGACCGAATGGGGAAAAAAAAAATCCAAGGTAATTTAGAACTAAGTCCCAACGCTGAGCCTCCACTGCGCTGAGTGACAGGCACTACCCCGGTGTCTCCAGCTCGGACAGTGATCCTCACCTGATTGACTGTGGTACCTACTGATCCTTGCAGCACCATCTGCAGCATCTTTGGGTCCGCAGGGTCTTGGTGGGTTGCAAAAGCTAATTCCTGTGTTTTCTTTTGCATGTCCTCTATGGCAACTTCAATGGGCGTCAAAATGATCTAAGCAAGTAGCCAGAATAGAGAACATTTGTTATGGCTGAGACTGTCAACCAGTCACACACTTTCAGAAACACCAAGGTCACTTTGGGGTGGCACAATGAAGTGGTGGAGGATGCCAATAGGACTGACAGAGTCCTTGCATGCTCTAGTGACAGAGATTGTAGGTGGTTTTTTTGTGTGTGTTATGGTTGGACTCGATGATCTCAAAGGTCCTTCCCAACCATGAAGATTCTATGATTCTATGACAGTCCGGCAGAAGCACTTTAGAAATGCATCCTCTTAGTCTTGGTTTAGGAACATCAAGAGAAAGTCAGATTTTTAAATGTGTTTCTGCATCTAGGGGTACTCATGAGCTTTCTGAGATTGCTTCTGAGGCGGCAGACTTGTGTTCCTTTGTGGTCACTGCAACCAACTACCCACGGTTATAGCACTATGTCAGTGCCTAAACCCCCATAGTTTCCCTGCCTTGCATGAAAATGCATTTTTCATTGTGTCCCAGGTACCACATCAGTCCTACCCTTGAAAAATTAACACAGCTTTGGGAGAAACCCCTCTATAAGGCCTCAGGACCCCACTGGCCTGGGTCTGCTGCGGCCACGCAAGTGAGCTGTAACACAGAGCAACGGGACAGGCTGGATGGGGCTTTGGGTAACGTGGTCTAGCGGAAAGCGTCCCTCCCAACCCAACCCAATCTATGATTCTATGGCACGTTGTTCAAGCAGAATGGAAGGGATCAGCCTGCGTTACTACAAAGCTCACCAAGGGCCCCTGCGTGTATCAGCTGCTGGGAGCTGGATACACTGCTAAAGAGGTGGCAGGACATAGCGCATTTTTAAATTGGTCTAGTTTTAGTTTAGGTTGAATAGAACCGGGGAAAAGTTGAATAGAAACAAGGCACTCTTAAAACCAAAATAAAGGGGTCTCATGCACAGTCCCTGCAGGGAAGCGTCAGAGCAGCTCACGATGGTGCTGTCTGCTCTCGCTCTCTGCTGAATTTCTGCATCTTTAGCAGAAAGGGGAAAAAGTAGAGTAGTGATGGCCAGGAGGGTACATCTGTGTTAACGTGACGGTGTGAAGGGACATGGCCGTGCTATGAAACTACACATACAACAGTACATTATGCACAAGTTTCAGCAACATCCACTTCCCTTGTATAAATTTCCCTTCAAACACAGGAAGCCCCGGAGAGCGCCGGCCTCACCTCCTCTTTGTGGATGACGTTTATCCTGGTTTTGATGTAAGGGAAAGCGTGGGATGTCGTCAGGATTGTTTTGCGCTTGAACTGCTCGTGCAGCTCCCCGTGAGCTCGGCCGTCCAGCGTGAAGGGCGTGCAGTACATGAAACGCCGCAAGTTGTAGTTCTTGTCAAAGTAAGTTATCCTGTCCTTCATCTCGTACGTGTCAAAGTACGGCTCCACGTAGGTTATCTGAATGTAGGCCTGGAGGAAGGAAGCCAGGTGTGCGCGGTGAGCTACAGCGCCAGAGAAGAGCCGACTCCTACGCCAAGCTTTTTAGCAGTGCAATAACCCAGTTTACTTGCTTTCCTCTTGAAGCCACCTCTGGAAGAACTAGGACTGTTTTTTTGCCTTTACTCAGAAAATCACACTGACATTGACAGGGACACGGGGTGCTGGTGCTCAGCAGCTTCTGGGCTGGATAAAACACAGCAGACTGCCCCTCTCCTCTCATGCTCTTCCCATGAAGCGTTTCCTTCCTTTCCCTGCAGATAACGCCCTACCCCAAGCCACAGTCCCATTTCCTAGGCACGCTCCTGTTGTTTCTGCTACGCTTAAAGGACGTGGCGCAAGAATGATAAAACGCTGCAGCTGCAAGAAAGTCAGAGGCCAGTGAATGGCAAACTCCCTTCCTTCCTTGCATCCAGTGGAGGCTACAGAGAATGGCAGAAGCCGCCTGGGCCTCTGCTGTCCTTTCGTCTCCTCCCTTCCCACCATCCACCGCAAGGGCAGGGCCTGGGGCAGGGAACAGAACGGCTAATTCTGCATTCCTTTGCTGGGGTGACTTTCCCCAACTCTCATCCCGAGCAATCACAAGAGTCTCTGTGTGTGGACTTCATCGCCTACTTGGCGAAATTCAGGGCGGGATTTGTTCCATCGCTTTCGCATACATTCAGGACCTTGTGTTCTTCTTACCTTGTTAGGATCTAGTTTACATTTGTCCACAGGGTTTGAGTCCTTAATCACTTCAAGCACATCTTCACCAAACCGTTCTCCGTAAAATCCCTACAATCAAGAGCAAATGCATTGAAAGAAAACATCAAATGCAGCCGTGAGAGATGGGGGTTGGAGAGACAAAGGCATATTCAGGGGAGGTGAAGCTCCACATGCCTTCAACAGTAGCTGTGCCGGGGCTGAATGTGATCTGCTGAACCTAGGAGGATTAAATCAGTCGCATTCCAGGGGCAACAGGAAAAAAACAAGCCTAACGCCCTGGAAGGCAGGAGAACTCGGGAGCCTTCCAACAGCATACACACGCTGCGTGGTTCTGAACAAGCCATTTGAGCTCGCTGTCTGTCTGTGAGCTCAACTGAAAACCGGGGTCAATACGGGATCTGCCTGGAAATCAGGTGCCGCATCAGAGCGCGGCTTTGCCGGCCCGGGTGAACAGCCAGATTCTGAACTCAGTTTCATGCGCTCAAACCTCAAACGACACTGCTGCTTTCAGCGCAACGTGACAGCAGCTGAATCGTTGGGAGCAACAACGTGACGTCGGATATATTCTAGTAAATAAAGTAGGGCTGGGTCTGCCCTCTGGCCCTACGAACAAGTAGCACGGCACGGCCCACAGTGCTTACTGGGAACAGTCTCTGACCCTTGCTGTCCCCCAAACTGTGCTAAGACATTATCTAGACACAGGCTAGTTGGCACAAAACCAGGCCAGACTAACCATGACACAGTACAGATGATCCCTGGGTGGTACCTGGAGCTGCACTCAAGCCCCAGTTAGACTAATCAGAGTTGCCTTTGCTCGTTCACAGCTGAAACAAACTTCAGACCTGTGATGTCCCGGCTTCAGGGGCTCTGGAATTCAGCCACCTGAAGAGGGTTCGATCTCTAGGAGAGAGGGACGTGATGTGAAGGCAACAAAATGACAGCAAAATGCAATACTTTCTGAAAGTCAGATCCTGAAAAGCATCTCAACCTTTTTTCAAGCCCAGGTCATTTACACCAGGGGGCTGAAGAGAAATGCAAACACTGCACGATACGCCACAAACTCCACAAACTCTCGAATGATCATAGCAGGTCTCGCTGCAAGACCAGGGAAAACCCATGGGACTCCTCTGCCTGCATTCCTCCCGCCTCCTGCAGAGGTGGCACCGGCAAGAGGAGAGGAGACATCAGGGGTGACCGCACGAGGCTCTGCAAGCTCTTTTGCCAAGCGACTGTTTCTCTAAGCTCAGCCTTGCATCAGGCTCCAAGAGGCTCAGCGCTGGTTTTGCCCAACGATTTCAATTTCCGCCACTTCCTGTAATTTGGCAGCGCAGCTCTTAAATAACTGATGCAAAACAGTTGAACTGCAAACTCACGGACAGAATTTGAGGTCAGCCACAATCATCTCACCTCGAGCCTATGGGAAATTTCAGCTAACTTTGTTATCGCGGGTTCCTTGTAAACAAACTCTTGCTCATCCAGGTCTCCAAATTTAGTTCCATAAAAACCAACCCGGAAGTAGGTGCCAAACATCCTCTTTCCGTCCTAGGTTTGGAGAAACAAAAGGTTATTTCAGTGTGGAGACGTGCACACCCCCAAGCATGGCTGCAGGCAGGCTCCTGAAGTTATGCAATATAAAAAAGAAATTAAAAAAGAAAGGGGAAAAAAAAAAACAGAAAGAAAGAAGGGAAAGAGAAACACACCTGGAACTCAGCATGAATGCATTTAGCAGCAATGAAATTATAAACTAACATGAAATTATATGGATCAGTTACGACCATTAGCCCAACCCTGCAATGACTTTTCCCACCCCAGGAGGAGTCTGGAGGTGTTGGACGTCTCTGAGGAACAGTCAAAGGCAAATCCCTTCGTTTGGGTAATTATTTCAGGCTCTCCAAATCCTATGCAGACACCCCTTAGCTTGGTCCATGCCCTTTAGGCAAAGACACGGGCACTTCCAGTTGCTGAGAGCCCGCAGCACACAGACACCCCCGAAAAGTCCCCACACAGGAGCCCCCATCATCCACTCGCAAGTAATTGCAGGATTGGGCCCAAGTCAATGTCCAGTTCACTCACACACACACACACGCAAGTGCTTTTTAAATAGCATGTCAACTGGAGGGTGTTACGTTCTCTTCTAGTAACTAATGTCTAGTACGGAGGAGGGCCAAAGTCACTCCTGGTGAAAGCAGATGCAATCCACTGTATCATGTACCTGCTTCCATTTGAGCCAGTGGTGAATTTGGCCCAGAAATGCAACAAAAGTAGAGAAACAAGAAAGATTTTTGCTGGAAAAGTAACGAAGAAAATCTGATTAAGAGAGAGAGAGAGAGAGAAAGAAAAACGCTTTAAAAATAAATCACACCTTTGGTTTTGTTAAAAAAAACTCACGCTGCATGCACAAACCAGAAATGCCTTTCAGCAGGAAACTCTAAAATGTTCACCTTTACTCTCGTGAGAAAGTGTGATGTAGTACACAACGCTTAATGTTTCTGAATCTGGGCTAGTGTTTGGTTTCAAACAGCACTTAGAGATGTCCTGACTGCCATGTATGATTTTTTTTTTTTGGTAGTATTTTGCAAATCTTATGGTGATGGTGAACATAATCTATGGAAGGCAAAGAGGATGAATAAGCCAAACTAAAATAAAAAAAACCCTTAGGCAAACTACAGAGACTAAAAAGCATTGTCACGACATGCCACCACCTGGCCTGGAGGACACTCTGGAGCATCATGCCGGGGCTGTGCCTTTTTGGGGCGAGGGCTGCTGCCCACCCCAAGGGCCTTCAGGAGGGCAAAGCTCCTTGATGCCCAGCTCTGAAGTGACCAGAGCCAGCAGCAGCCTTGCTTAATACCCACGGGTCACATCTTGGCTTCACCATGGGACACTGACAGATAGAAAATTAATCAGCTCTGCTCTGGCAAGAGCGTAGACACACTTAAGAAAACAAGGAGTCGCAGCGAGAGTTGCTCATATGCTTAATGTGGCGCGGGTGGCTCCTTGGACCCCCTGCTCTAGCCCGGCTCCCCCAGAGAGGGGCTTTTACCCAGCCCCACCTGGCAGCACAGACCACAGGGTTTCTTCACACCATCCCCAGAAGCACCTCCCAGGGTGTAACCCCCAGCTGCAAAGCTATTGGAAGTTTTATTGGAAGTACCATCTGGCAACACCTGGACTCCACTGTCTTTCTCCAGTGCCCTTCCCTCTGGACCCATACAGGAACGAACACCCTACTGAACCCTTAATTTACTCATCACTACCTTCCCAAAGCCACAGTTTTGGACAATACTACCCATGCTGAACTCCCTTGACGCCCAGCATTTCCAGCTTCCTGTGGTATTTTTTTTTTTCAATTCAATCCTAACTTTAGTCAGAAGACTGTGATTCCAGGATTCCCTTCCCAAAGCATTTCCCATGTCTGCCCAAAGGGAATTGCCATACAAAACATCTCCCCAAACCTTACGCCAGAGCCTGGACATGCTCCATGTGGAATTTGGTGGGATCCTGCCCCAACCCATGGGAACAGGACAGGCCCCAGTGATGGAGGACATGCTGCTGCTCTTCTAACTCACGTGTTTTTTCCTACCTACTTGGCGAATGACTTTCAGGCTACAAAGTGTTTGCAGAACCTGATCCCCACAAGGTATCTGCCACATGGACATCTGCCCAGACACTTATCTGTTACAGGCAGCATACATTTACGTTGCTGTAAAAATAACAGCGAGTGAGGAAGAAAACGCTGTCTGTTGATCAGCATTAATTAATAGGGAGTTCTGGTGGCATTTACTAAATGCATGAAATAAGAGTAATGGGGCTCTGGGAAGTCCCAGGAATGGTAGCAGCAGGGAAGCCCGGTGAGATTCAGTGCCTTTGTGTGAAAGCAGCTTCCAACTTATATACCTGTTTCATGGGCATGAAGACCAGCTGCACTGTCTTTTCCTGATAAATCCAGTTGCTGAAACTCAGTTATCACAAGGATCCCAGGGGGAAAAGCCAGCAGTGAGGAGCACTGCTTGGCCCCTCATGCGACAGAAGCATCTCCCCCACGAAGCCCTGGATCCACCAGCCATGACACGAATGTGACTCATGTTGGGGGATCTGTACCTGGAAGCAAAGGGCTGGAAACACACTCCTCCGGGAGAGCAAACATCTACGGTCCCTTCCATACCTGACACAGCCATTCAGTAGCTACCAGCCCCCTGAGATGAGGAGAGCTCAATTTCTTGCCTGGCGTTAAAAATACAGGATGGCTCTGTACTTTCAATTGAAATTTAGCCAATACCAAAGTCTATCTAATTACAGTACTGAAAACAAGAAAAATAACTTAAAAATACTCCATGGTCTTGTTTCTGAAAAGAGCTAAAAATGCAGATATGAGGGAGAAATTATTAAAAGCATTTTATCTCCTATTATTTTATGAAAAATAATAGGTCTTTGGGAGGAGAAGAGAATGAAGGTGAACACTGAATAGCCATTACAGAACTGGCAGAGCAGATAACAGCCACCATGATTTATGAAGGTTCATGATTTGTTATTATGCATGGTAAATACCTTTCAAAATTGCTGGGAATAAAGTTTTAAGAGTTATCTCTTGCACGCACACAAAAAGCTTTGCCAACAATACTTGAAAAATCAGAGGCAGGAGTATCATCCGCTTTCTTCACCTACACCGAGCAGCTGCCTGAAGGCAGAGTCAGCCCGGAGTATGTAGGAATAAAAGCGACTCTTTCATACACACTGCGCAGAATGCAAAATCCAACCATCTTTACCAAACTGAGCATTGTTATTTTCTTGCTAAATTTTAACCCAAGGGCCTCTGCAGTGTTGCCAACTATTACAAGTCTTCCAATATTGATGTTCTGAAAGTACCACCAGCTCCTGGAGTCCCGCTATTCGATGGCAACCTCACCCTGCGCACTTTAAAAAGCCTTTTTTAATTTTCGTGGCATAGCATGAAAAGATTTTTCCTAACAACTTTCCTAACTGGAAAGTAAACTAAAAGAATTAACTGAACATTTATTCAATGAACAAAACACACAAGCAGAAAAACCCACCGCTTGGTATGTTACAGCAGGTCTCAGAAATGCACTGGTGCCATTCGGTGCTTGTAGTTGGCAATACTACTTTCCTTGTGACATGAGGGGGGGTCCCGCTGTTGGCATAGCTCTTTGGTAAAATGAAATTGGGGGTTCCACAGTGTAAAACAAAAAAAACAAAAAGGGGAGGGGGAGGGGGAAGAGAAAGGGAAGGGAAGGGGGGGAAAAAATTCCGCAAGTAGGAACTTACCACAACAGACAATAGTAAGAGTGGGGAGGAGGGTCAGCAACCAGGGCGATAGAGGAGAAAACAGAAAGTATTTAATTAGGGAAATTTCAAAAAACAAACAAGCAGCAAACTGGCAGCAAATAAACTTCAAAATAAAAAAGGGTGCGCATCAATTAAAGTATTTAAAATAAGGGGAAAAGGGCAAAACATGCAACAAATCTGAAAGCTACAAAGCACAAAGATCAGAAAAAGTGTGGCAATGAAGGAGCACGATGACAGACGAGAACAGAAACCATGGCTGTCTTTTACCATGCAGTAAAACATGACTGAGTGGTGTTAGAATCATAACCAATGACAGGATTTTCTTCAGGGGTCGATTTAGGGGCAGACGACTCAAAAGAGATGCTCACAGGCCGTCAGCTTTGTTGGCTACTGACCACAGCTCATTGACTCTCCTAGGACACGTACTCTGGATTGCTGTCCCGCCTTATCTGCTCCGACTTTTCACAGGAACAAGCAAACGATTTACAGGGCCAGCCCTTAAGTGTCAGGGGTTACTTTTAAGCTACTGAATTTCATTTCTTGCCAGGCCGGACTTAAAACTGACGTTCAGACATCACCAGCTCAAATTATTTGCGTCACACAATGCCAAAGAACTTTGTTCTTGGCCCCAATTTGGGAAGCGGGGCCTTAAATGCTCTCCTGTGGTGGAAACGTGGAGTGAGATGGCCCATACCGAATTGCCTGATTCACAGAAAAGCAGAGATTAACCGGACAGCTAAAGATTAACCAAATAATATAACACCATATTCATAAAACATTTAAGACGTCTTCTGAGCCTTCTCGACGCTCATGTACCCAGTGTGTCGACTGGACTAGGGCCCCAGTTATCAAACTCGCTGTGCTGTGTGCCACTGCGGATGAAGCCGACTGCTTTGTCTATTTTTAATCCAAATGTGCGGTTCTCATGGTGTACGTTGTAGAAATGTGAGCAAACAGCCTGAAAAGCACAACTGACTCCAGTTAACGCAACCGAGGTCTTTTACTGCCCGGCAAACAGCTACGTAACAAACTGATTGCTCTTAAATGAACAGAAGGAAGCAGCCTATCCTCTGAGACACGGTCTGCGCGTGCAGTAGACCGGTTTTGTGTTTCAGCACCTCTGAGCATTATTGCTTAAATCGACCCCTGTGGGTGGGGTGAAAATATGGTATGAAGGGATGATATTCTGTGTCAATGCTGATGAAAAGAAATATAAACAAATTATAAAAACAAACTAGTGATGATACAGTGGCTCATTCACCAAAGAACCTCATTAGTGGAACACATCAGCATCCATGCACTACCTACAGCTTCTTACGAAGATTTTCCTACTACATCCACAATCGGTTTATTGGTATTTCTTTGGTTAATGAATTGTTTTAACAGCAGACAGCAACAGAAATACCCACAACTAGCACATGTGGGCAAGCGTTGGCGTGAGTCATCTGAAAAATCTATTAGTGTTCTTTACTAACTAAAATGGAGTTACCTACCTCCCAGCCAGTACTCTGTGTAATAAAAAGTAAAAAGCGCATGTCACAGAAACCAAAAAAAAAAGTTTCAAAGGCCAAAACATGACGATCAATGTAAGGTATCATAAACCTGAAATGGTTTCAATGATTGTAAGTCATCATGCATCCAAAACGGCCTTCTCTGGCCTAGAAAGACACTCAATGATTGTCCTCTATCCATGCACTTAACCTCGGGAATCTGGCAATGCCAGGACATGGAGAAAACCACCAGACCCTCAGCTGGATCCCATGGAATCTATGTGCTAATCAACATCTACTGAGCAGCTGATGGCAGCATAAGGGTAAGCACACCAACAGCCAAACGACGGACCCAGCAGCCCATGCCCAGAAAGCTGGTTGGGGTGGGGGGCTCAGAGTAGCACTGGCATGTACCAGAGGAGGGTCTGCCGAGTGCTAGCCTGCCCTGATGGAAAGGCATGCACCCCACGGGCCTCTCCTAGAAGGTAACACGTGCTTCTTAAGAGTTGCCAAGTGCCCTCGTCTCCTGCTTAGCTGAGGTCGGTTGAGCTTTGTGAGGGTTGATAACTTCTGATGTCTCTCAGCAAATGCTCAGCACCTGAGCCGGTGGGGTTTGCACCATCTAAGTTTAGAAAGGTTCCTTCAATTATTTATCCACCATATGAACAGACAAATAAAAACCCAACATTTCTGAACATTACCTACCAGGCTAAAGGCAAGATACAGTGTTTTTCCCAGAAATACAGCATGCAAAACACAGGTTAAAATAAACATCTGAAAGGATAAACTGACAGATGATTGGAGTTTTTAACTCTTGGATATTTCTAAAGTTACAACGAAACTTGGTATGTGATGTCTCTCATGTTTCTCATGTTAAATGTCCAGAGAGAAAAAATCCTGTTGGCGATCCTTGCATTTACCGTGGATCACCATTTGACAATTCTCGTGTAATCTGATTAAAATGTTTTTTCCCTAACAAGTAGTTTTTATTTGCACTGAGCATTTGAAGTTTCTTCACAATTCCCACTGCAGCTGAAAATTCAAATCATTACCTGGTGAACAATCTTGCTGAATGCTTCTTGGAGTTTACCATGAATAGTAGATAGCTTCTTGGCATCTCTATTAGCTTCATGAATAGGAATAAGGACTTTGTAAACCTCATTAACTGCTTCATACATGCCAGCCTACAAAAATAAGGTCCATCAGATTGCTCCATCAATTCAACAGCAAGAATGATACATACCACCAGCATCTAAATTATAAAACTGCAAAATGAAAAGGTGGCACTGTGACGTAATCAGCACCTTTTCTTAAAATACACCCATATGCGAATGGAATGAAATAAAATCCCCAGTCGGCTTTGGAATCAAGAGCCTACTGCATTATACGTTGCTACTTATAAATGAGATCATTAACAGAATCAAAACTGGGGCATTTTGGATGGATATATGCACAAGAGCACAACAAGCTAAACAGGATCCTAACCAAATCTATGGGAATGAAATGGGAAGCTTAAGGGCACAGTACAGCTCGTTCTATTTAGTGCATCTTCAATCTAAGTGACTCCGACATCCAACTTTTGGCACTCCATGAGATGGGCTTTGTGAAGTTTCCTTAGGATGTCTCTAAGGGAGGGGATCCAGCCCCTCACGGGCAGCAACACGGCATCGCACGGTTTGGGCAGCAACACGGCATCGCACGGTTTAGCCAGCCCACAGCTGGGGTTCAAGCTCTTTGCTCTGGCGTTATTGCTGCTTGTACTTTAACCCGCTGAATGACGTTTCATATTGTGTTGCGGGAAATAATTCACTCACTTTCCTTGGTTTCTGATGGATACGCTACTACCAGCTCATTAACATCGCTCACATAAAGCTCTCAGCCCACTCTTTCTGAAGAGGAGGAACAACATTACAGCCTTTCTTTACTGTTGTGAGCGCCCAAATGTGCGGTGTTGAAGTGGAAGACACTGGAAACACACAAAGGCCTCTTGGTCCCAGCTCCCGTTCTTTGCACAGTTTACCCCAGAGGACAAACTGAGCTGCCTTGAACAACTAAAGCTCCCAATGCTCCATGCAAATCAAGTGGTTACAACAGAGTTATGCATAGAGAAAACATTTTCCCTCATATTGCGCCTCAGTATAAGATTGGTGAAAAAGATAGGTAAAGAAATTAAAGTCTTCTACCATGGAGAAAGATGCTGCAGCCTGTTCCAGCAATCCCACCAGACCAGCTTCTGTAAAATACTTTCCAGAACAGATACCTTCTTCATCTGGTGATACAACATCATCAGAAACTGCTGACTCTTCCAAAACATTAGAAGATATGTTCTATGGAGATATAATGTAGACAAAATACTTTTACTCAATTTAAACAACATTCAAAACTCTCACTACTTTGAAATGCTAATATTTTTAAAGAGGCAGCTCTCACATGCATTTTATTTAATTTCCTTCTGAACCAGCACTATACTTCAGCACGTGCTTAAGCTAACTAGACTGGACTACCTCCACGTTCAAAGCTACGTACGTGCTTGTTTGCTCTACTTAGTATTGTCCTGATTAACATTACTAGTCACGGGAACTACTTTCATCAACTGCACCCACTACAAACTGGTTAGATCAAACCAAACAGTAAGTGCAGTATGAGTACGTAGGCACGCTAATACCTGGCACACGGAGATAGTCGGTATCTCAGCAGCAGATGACAAAACCCAAAAATACATTATGGAGGACAACTCCTACCTGAAATGTAACACACCCTACGGGGAGGTATTTTCGGTCTTCCAGCATGCTTAGATATTCAGCCACCAAGGCTGCAGAGTGGACCAGGCACTGGGCTGATTCGGCGTGATTGCTCCTCTCGGAGTGCTTTCCAGCCATGTTCTGCAGCCACGTCAGGCGCAGGTCAGGGGAATTCTGATAGCCCTTTGCAATCCTAATGGAAAAGAAAACCTCTTTATTAGTATTTAGTTACTTCTGCTTCAATAACAACCACCCTCAGTGCCAGGCTGTGTAGAAACACATGAAATAAGCAGCTATCTAGATGGAAAGTTACCCTAAATGACTTATAGATTTCTGAGCCAGGTAGTGGTGGGGAAGCACCTGCAGCTACTCCCTGGTGGCAGAGTGATTTTGTGGGTGACTGCTGAAGCTCTTGACAAAACTCATATTTCGCTTGAAGACTGGTAGTATGCCAAAGATGTGGGATAATCTCAGCAGATCTGCCTGGTTGCTTACGACAAAATCTTTGCTGCCTTGTAAGAAGCCTTCAGGACCATTCGTGCAGATAACACCATGCAATTTGGTAGCTGGGATCTTAACATGGCTCTGGAATATATTTTTTATATGGAGACCATCATATGTACCACCACAAAAAAAGCCTTTTGTGCAAGCAGGTCCTTAAGTTTTCCCTGATGCAAGCAGGGAGAGTTGCCTTTACTCAGGTGGAGGATGAGATTGTCAGAGACTTCTGGGGAATGGAAACTGCTTTTATCCAAGATAAGCTACATAAATGCCAAACAAAACCTATGAACACCACATTCAAGCACAACAGACAGGTCCATGTTGGTCCATGAGCACTAAGACCAAGAACTGCTCCAAAACCAAGCTCTAAAAGGGCTCAAATATGCATCATCTGAGTCCAAAAGCAAAGAGAAGCAGCTGTGTTGGTTTCAGGGGAAATGTGAATCATGGCAAGCAGTGCAAAACAGGTTTAAGTTTAAAGTAAAGTAATTGCTAATAAAAAACAAGTAATCAAAGTTAACAGCAATACAATACCTCCCACTCTAAATACAGGAAGCGGAGCACTGACACCCTGCGGAGCACTGACATCTACCGTCCCTACAGTGCAATGGTTATAAACTCTACCTGTACATCAGGTCAATCAGCATTTCTGGATCTTCCTGGTGCTCCTTCATTTTAACTGTGTCGGAGAGGATCATATGGAGGTTGAACACCAGGTCCTGGACCTGTAAAAAATATACTGCTGTCATGAACTGGCAACGGGATTTGAGCCACATACTACGTCTGGACCACAGTCACTCTGAACCTTTGTGTGTCTGAACCTTGGTGTCAGAAATAATCGGGAACCTGAGTTTTATGTACATAGGTGATACAAAAAACCAATTACCTCCTTCAGGGAATACATGCAAATTCCAGCTATAGATGGAGGTTTAAGAACAGATTGTTAATGAACTACCATTACTTTTCTTTTACCTGATTTCTCTTACCTGATCAGGAAACGTCGTCTCCCTAAGTTCCAGATCTTCTTCAGCATACGTCAAAATAGTCTTCAGGGAACGTCGCAAAAATTCCTCATTGAAGTTCTGGGATGTCCCCACCAGGGATGAGAGCGACATGGTCACCTGCATTTTCACTCTGGCAAAGTTCTGCAGCAGAGAAATTGTTATTACATTTCAACAACCTGGAGATGCTGCAACGGTCTGCTGCACCATCAGTGCTCTGGTCATTGCACCCTCCTCCTGACAGACACCTGATACAAAAAAAGACAAGTTTTGTGAACAGGACTGCCACAGAGCAGTGGCTACGGTAAACCTCTGGTGCTGCTGACTTCATAATCTGATGACAGCATTATTAAATTCCAGGTGAAGGTTATCCTGCAAATTTTTAGTTTTCTCTCCTTCTCCCTGCTCTTCTCTCAAGCACCCTGAACAGGATGATGCGTAACTCCCTCTCGTGAATACAGTCTTCATTCTAGACGCTTGCTTTTGGTTTGGTCCAGCCTAAAAACTGGAGTCACCGTTAACTCATTGCTATCAATCCACCAACAGTCCCTGGGCCAGAACCAGTGTGTCCCTCCAGTTCTGCTGCTCACCGTGGGGGACTGTAACCAAAGCAGTGTCAACAGAGATGTCTGGAGGAGCGATACACACCTACATCGCTGCCTGCAAAGTACCAACTGGAAGAGTTAAGTCCGGGTATTTTCTTGACAATTTAAAGTGCGCATGGGTGAGTCAAGCTAAGGTATAATTAGAGGTAAGATATGAATGAAGACAGATTGCTAACTCACCTCCACTAACAGAGCCCATTCAGGAAGGACACACATACTAGCTGTGCCCCAGAAAGGGCTGTGTGGCTGCTTCTGCTCTCACCTAGAGGTGTGCGAACGCAAGGCAGAGGGGAGTTCCTCCAAACAGCCCCCCAAGCGCACACTGTCCAACCCGAAGTGTATGCAGACCTTCCAAACCGACAGGCTGGGAAGCTCTTGCAGTGGATATTCTAGGCATCTCTCTATAAGCCAACGCAAGGGGCAGCTTCCCTGCAAAGCGATTCTGGGCGTACAGGTCAGGCTGGAGACTGGACACTCCTGCTGTGCACCGACCAACAGTGGGAGGCACTGCATACTCGTTTCGATGGTAAGCTCTCCAACAGCCTTTCTCCCACAGGAACACAGAGAATCATAGAATCATGGAATCATAGAATCGCTGAGGTTGGAAGGGACCTTCAAGTCCAACCATTAACCTACCCTGACAAAAACCACTTCTAAACCGTGTCCCTAAGTACCACATCTACCCTTTTTTTAAACACCTCCAGGGATGGTGAATCCACCACCTCCCTGGGCAGCCTATTCCAATGTTTAATAACCCTTTCAGTGAAAAAATGTTTCCTAATATCCAATCTAAACCTGCCCTGACGTAATTTGAACCCGTTTCCTCTTGTCCTATCACTTGTCACCAGGGAGAAGAGGTCAGCCCCCATCTCTCTGCAACCTCCTTTCAGGTAGTTGTAGAGGGTGATAAGGTCTCCCCTCAGCCTCCTCTTCTCCAGGTTAAACAACCCCAGCTTCCTCAGTCGTTCCTCAGAGAGCTGCATCCAGCAGTCCCCAGCCAGTTTATATGTTATAACCTAATGCATAACCTTACGGAGATGATGAAGGGACTGGAGCACCTCTGTGCTGAGGAAAGGCTGAGCCCTGGGGCTGTTCAGCTGGAGAAGAGCGGACTGAGAGGGGATCTCAGCAATGCTGATCAATATCCAAAGGGAGGGTGGCAAGACGATGGGGCCAGACTCTTTTGCGTGGTGTCCAGCGACAGGACAAGGGGCAATGGGCACAAACTGGAACGCGGGAAATTCCATCTCAACATGAGGAAAAGCTTCTCTCCTTTGAGGGTGGCAGAGCCCTGGCACAGGCTGCCCACAGAGGTGGTGGAGTCTCCGTCTCTGGAGACATTCCAAACCCGCCTGGACGCGTTCCTGTGCCACCTGCTCTGGGTGACCCTGCTCTGGCCGGGGGGTTGGACGGGATGATCTCCAGAGGTCCCTTCCAACCCTGACCATTCTGTGATTCTGTGAAGTGCAGCAGGATACTCACGTTCCCAATCTCAAAGTTTTGCCTCATCAGAAGGTAAAGAGAGGCACTCGCATGCGACCGTATCGTGCTGATACTGCTGCTACAGTGTCTCAGGAGCCTCAGGCACAGATCTGCACACTGCTCAGTCTCTTCTTCAAACAGCAGCTCAGGGAACTAGAAAAAGCAGCACATGAGAACATTAGTGCTTGGACAGACGGGAACAAGCGCTCAGACAAAAAGGCCAGGGCAATCCTCAGCAAGGAGCACACCCTGGCATTAGAGGAAGTCCAATCCCCTCTGTTTTGAGGGGAATGATGCTAATTTGAATCAATTCAGTTTTACAGTAAGGCAAAAGCAGACTCCCTAGTAGCACTGTAAGGCAACTCATTTTACCTACCCCCACTTGCTCCTAGATCTACAGTCTTAGACTGATTTACACCAGGTCCAAAAACTCAGGCTTGAAACTTCAAGCTTTTCCCAGTATACCTCCAGAAACTAGGAAATTGTTTAAATTATGGGCCCAGTAAAACAAATCCATTTTAAGTGAATTTCATACAGCTTAAATTCCACCTGTGCTTTGTACTCCATGCTGTCTAGGTGCCTCTGCCCACTTACTGCCGGCCAGCAGGAACCCACACCAAACTGTACCTTTGCATGCTGCCGTCAAACCCAGAATGCAGAAATATGGGTACTGATCACGAAAACCAGTCGTGTTTTATCAACCCCCAGACCACACTTGCTGAAAGGTCATACTGCACAAAATAATAAATGCCTGGTGAAGTGCAAGGAAGAAAACAGCCCCATCCTCCATCAGCGCCGCTCAGGATATATAATAGCATCCGCAGAGAATTCACCTTTGAAACCAAAGCCCTCTGTGTGGCGAAGCAGTGCTGGAGATAAAGTGCACTTTGGTTGCAGGCCATGCTGTGCAGAAGCACTTTCAGCACTCCGCCCAGGATACTCTCTTTGGACTCCGTCACAGAAACAGTCTGCAGTCAAAAGTAAAAGAGTTGCATGAGCAAAAATTAACCTCCCCTGTGTGTTTGGGTGCGTGTGTAAGAGAGAGAACAACTCCGCTGAAAAGCCCTTTGGCATGGAGAAATTACCCACTCAGCTGGGCCGGCGAAACAGTCACATTACTGAATCAGCCCCCAGGTAATGCAAACCTGACCCATGCGCTAAAGCCAGTGGAACGATGGTGCTTTCCACCCAATGAGGCTCTGACCTTTGGGGATCTTGTTCTACTAGAGGGGAAGTCTGTAGCTGGCCTCCAGGTGGATTTGTTCAGGTGGAAGGTGCAACCTTTGAGATTCCTGGGTCTCTCTGCAGCTCAGAGGCAGCTCTGGTAAGTCTGCTACTGCCCGCTTCCAGCCCGTGCCCAGGTTTCATTTGTACTGAAAACAGGGGACAAAACTGCCGTGTGTCCTGTCCTCGCTCATCTGTGGGGAGTGTGGAAATAGCTGGGCTGCGCACACAGAAACCTGGAAGCTTTCCTGCCCAGTGCAAATTAAGCATGGATACAGGATGGTGACCTGGAAGCCAATGACTCGAGGCAGCTTTGGGAAGAACTAGAGGAATGAGTTAGAATAGGGCTTGGAAATTTTTATAGTTCATTACTGAGTTTTTGAACAACCACTTCTTACACTGCAAAAAGGGAACAGCTTTCAAACAGCCTGAAGGAAACTACTGCAACGTAAAACCAGATCGTTACAGGCCAAGGATTAGGAGAGGTTATGACCACCCTTCCTGCTGCAGCGGGGGAGTTGAACAGTTCTGACGGCATTCAGGCGGTTAAGACCGGCGGGAAGGTTTTGTTTAACAAAATGCTGCCAGGCCGGGTGATCGTAATGCTGTTACATCTCGTATTTTCTTATCATCCTTACCTGTACAACTATCTCTAGTGTATCCAAAATAATCAGATTCGCTTCCGTTGCAAGATTTCCATCAATAAGTGCCTCATGTTCTATCTCTGCCCTCGATCTAATCAGAGAAAAGAAAGCAGTAAAATTAATTTCTGATTAAGAAGTAGACCTACCTGTTTTCCAGTCAAAAAAAATTTTCACATTAGCAGGAAAACCCCCAGTCACAATGCCTATATTTATTACTGGACAACACTACAAGGATATTTCAATGCATCCATTAAAAGGACAGGAAGACTTGTTTTTTTTACATAAACAAACTTACACAGGATTTACGTTCATCATGCTAGGAGAGCTCACACTACTTTCTGACACCTCCTTACTCTCCCAGGAACACGGCAACAGTTTAGAATCAAAGTCCAACTCGAAACTGGTTTAGTAGCAACATTAGGCATGCAACAGCACGACCAGGAACAGAAGGTATGGGTTTATGTTATAGGCCATGGACACAAGGTGGTGCCACACGAGCTTGTAGATCTGCGCCGTTGATCCCAGCAGCTAGACTGGTTGCAGCACAGAGCACGTACTGTGAGGGTGCAGCCTTTCTCCGTTTAAGCTACATTATATTACAGTTCTCGAAGAATATCTTCCTTTCCAAGGGAAAAAAAAAAAAAAAAAAAAAAAAAGGGCACAATTTTGCTGGTATATGCCAGGCACTCACTTTCCTGGAAAGGCTCACAAAGTTCATGCACCCACTCACGCCGGTGGCCCCAGCAATTCAGCAGCAACCACCTAATTTCAGTGGCACGAGCTGCATTTGGCAAAGATCCAGCAGTATATTTAAAGAGCCCAGCTACGGCCTGTCCTACCACAGGTGCCACCTCCAACAGACTCATGCCAGGCCAAATCACAGCGGGAGTGTGACCCATGGGAACTGACAAAATCCAAGCAAAATACACACCAAAGGGGACGGCAGCTGCCTCGGCTCTGGGACCTGTATTGCAGCAACCCTCCCCTGCCACACTCTGCTTCCTCTGGGAGCTGGGTCACACGCTCATTATCTACTCTTCAGGCTCCACAATATGAAGGCTTGGGGCCTGGCCTCACATAAAATAATATCATCTGCATAAAATAATACCACCTGCAATTAGCTGTGCACAATTCTTGGTGCGAAAAGCCTTGCTTATTAGGTTTCAAAGGGCCAGACTCTACCTACACATGCAGGACACACTTGCAGTGCCACAGGAGCGGAGTGCGATGGACCCAGGTCACAGTAAGCAAGTATGGGTTAAAAAGCAGGTCTGTAGAGTTATCTAAGCAGGTTATTTTGTGGGGCGAGATACCATCCTTTGACCATCAAGGTACTCCACAGCATGTGCATGAGGTCCTCCTGGGAAGAGGAGAGGACTCAGACCCAGTGCCGGCAGTGAACTGATGAGTTCTTCAGGCCAAATTTTAATCTGGTGTAACTTTGTCCACAGAGCTGGAGTTGTGCCAAGGTGAAATTTATCCCTACATCACTTCATTAGTAGGTCGAAACACACCGGTCACTTGGCTTTCCCAATACCTCAACGGGACTGGGGTCTCAGACAAGAAGTCACTCCTTGACATAACAAGAGATTACATTCTTGTGTCGGACAAAGCAATTAGAAGCTGTGAAGATGTACTTTCAACTTCAGGAAGCGTCAATGTCTTCAAGGGTAAAATTTGGCCTGCCCTCCACCTGGGCTCTGAGGACCCCAATCTCCAGTTTCTTCAGAGCTTTAGTTGGGCTGAGATCGCCTTCCTAGGATTAGGAACATTTATTTTGCTGGGAGGATGGAGTCTGCAGGTAGCAATTTGAGGAAACAGAAAACGTGCACAGCAAAGCTCAAACACAACTCCTGAGCCCTCCAGATTAAACCACATCAAGAGAGGGCATTTTAAAGGAAACGGGTGTAATAAGCAAAAAGAGCTCATTCCAATCAGTTGCACACACACACTGAAAACTTCTGCCAAGCATCACAAACAACGCTGTGATGATTGAGTCTGCAGATGTACAAAATGGCGATTTAGAAGGACTGCACACCAATGCTACAGTACCTGGCTGGTTTGTGGCTTCTAAAAGCACAGCACATGTGGAAAAACAATCAAAGTGATGGATTAGGGCAGGAAAGGAAAGCGAGCTTTGACAACTCCAGAATGCTCTTATGGAATAAAGGAAATATGCCATGAGATATATATGCTATCTGTGAACACTGTTAATGGATCTTCTCTCTAAATTACAGCTTACTACAGCGTTTTAAGAAGGTAATGGATGGTACCAGTCTCTTTAAATCTCATTGTAAAATCTAAGAAAGCAAGGGCCAGTGGAAAAGCGAAGAGTTAGACAGGGCAGTGTTGGACTAAAAGCTCTTTGCACACCACCAGCCCTGTTCCAACTGAGGCCCCAAACCTGCTCACACGAGAGCAAAGTGGACTGATGCCATTGACCTTCTACGGGGAGAGAGACCCTGCGTTCTCACAGGCACTGTCACATTGTTAACGTAGAAGGATAAGGCAGAGTTACTTGTCAAGCTTTTCTGTGTTTTGACGCCAGTGAGTCATATCCTTTCTCCATCTCAAATTCTCTTGACTTCCAAACGCACTCCCAGAAGGACTTCTCTCTGCGGGATAATATTAAAACAACAGCAGTCATCTAATGCTAATTTTTTCGCATGGGTAGCAACTCTAGATTTGTTCACAAGTGAGAGGTGACAGCTAATTATGACTTCTTAGAGCCCAAGGCTGTGGCACTCACCCCTAATTCTGTCCCTGCTGAGTGGCATGAGAGGCAACTTCTCTTGCAGCGGCTTTGTATGCAAGAGAGCAATCAGCAACGCAGACCACTTTGTGCGTTTGTGAGCTGCCACACGCCAGCACACGCTCCGTTATCGCAGAGCTAATGGAGAGAGGCGGCTGAGATACTCAAATGAGGGAGGTAGCTATCAGGGCTGGTAAGAGAAGCACCTTCCCTGGACTATATAAGGAGCCTGGACGTGGCAATTCTCAGCAGTCTGACATTGCTGTCCCCAGCTGTCACACAGTAATGTTCTCAGGGTGGTGCCGAGACCCGCATTCCTACCTCACAGTCTTTTTTACATCTTTATTCTCACTGCTGGGAGGGCAGGGGAATTTCAAGTAATAAAGGCAATCGGGCCAGATTAAGAAAAGAAATACAAAGGTCCCCATTTCTCTGAAGTGATTCATTAATTATGGCTCTAAAATATTTACTCAGCTCAGCCCACAATGACTGGCAGAGTAGGTGACGAAGCCAAAGTTATGATTCTTGTCCTAACCCCTGGGCTGTCCTTCCTCCCAAACAACACAACAAGCAAAAATCATCCGAAGGTGCTTGTGACTCCAACTACTGGCTATTTCAAGCCTTATTATTAAGTTTTCAGAGCTATCACAGCAAGACCAGGCCGTTTGTTTTCCACTCTGATCCTTCCACAGGACATACTAGAAGGTGGCCCTGAAAGATGCCACACTGGAAGCAGTTCAGGCAAGAACACCCCATAAATGAGACGTGATCACACGTACACAAAAGCAATCAAGTAACAAACTGCCTGTAGATGTAAGTTCCATCTACAGGCAGGTTATTTAGGAAAAGCATAGAGATTTTGCAGACCCAGTGAAGTATGCTGCAAACTGCAAACAGCTTTTTCCAGGGGCCCCTTTGCCTGAACGTGTTGATGGGTAGTATTCCACACCACAGACGGGTGCAAGTAATTGTTGGTGACGGGAGTAGCAGCTTTTGGAAAAAGGGGACAGCCCAGAAGACGTTACTTACCTAGCTGTCCTCTGCTTCTTCGGACCATTTCCTGCCTTGCCCCTATGCTTCCCAAAATGGCTTCTTCAAGTTTGGCTCTCATGTCTTTCGACTTCTTGAATGTCAGACTGTTCATTCTTTCAAATACTTTCTTGCCCTGCAAGTTGCAAATGAGACCATGAGGGAAGATTCTCTCAATCTGGGATATTTCCCAAGCATTCAATCTGGGATATTTTTCTGGGATATTTTTCTACGCATTAACAACTCCTGCCTAAAGACATACAGTGAGAAAGGAATACAGGTTTTGCTGCTAGCTAGATAATCTACCCAGACTCCAGCATCACTACAGAAAACTCTCTTCTTGTTGATAGTAAGCAAAATGGCCAAGAGCTATCCCCTCTCCCTGCAGCAGCTCCCAGATGAGCGGCAAGCAGCGTAAACTGCTTCAGAAGTGAAACAAGGCGCAGACACTTGCACGGCTGAAAAGTAAACATGGAAAAAGGCTAGAGGTCACACAGAGACGTGCTTAGCCTTGGGATTTTGAATACAGGAAATACTTAGGAGAGAGCAGGAAATGCCTTTCTGCAGTCGTGTAAAGGATGGGAGTATAAAGTTCCATGGCAAGCCCTAGAAAGAACTTCAGGAGGTTTAAACAATATAGCGGTACCTTGTATTCAAAGCAGGATACGCAAAGATAAAGCAAATCCAGCAGGCGATTGAGCTGCAACACCGACAGGTCTGTGAACCACTTCTGCAAGACACTTTCATCCGCGTTCTTGAGCACCCACAGCAGACAGATCAGGAGGCTGCGGCTGGACTCTGTTGAGAAGGTGGAGTGCTGCCTGCCACTCTAAAACAGACAGGTCAAGACATTTGCCACACTGTCTTTCACACCCAAACACTTCAATCGTCACTAAAAGGATCTCCACCAGCTACCACCCCAGCCTAAATAATTACCAAATAGGAAGAGAAGGTGAATAGAAGGGGAATAATTTACTAACAACCAGGAGATACTCATTTCTCTTTCTCAACCCAACACATCAGTGGAGCCCAGAGATAATGAAGCCACAAGGGCGAGGCAGCAGTTTGAACCAAAATAATCACACTGTATGAATGAGTTTCCGTTCAGGCAGCAAACACCCATTTCCCTCAAGATGCCTTTAATAACCTGCAGCAAGTTAACAGTTAAGCAGAGGGGCTCTATTCATTATCCATTCATACATGTATGTATCAGTGTCTCACTTTAAGTGCACGTAAAACCCAGCAAAACGGGGTCCTGATGCAGGAGTAAAGGGAGGAGGTGGGAGAAATGGAAGGGCCTGCCTGCTACCGGAATCGGGATTCCCTCCCGGTGCAGAGACCAGAGGAAACGGCCCATTTATGTCTTCAGCTAGGTGGGACCTAGATGTGGTGGGAAACTTTGCTTAGGGCTTAGAGCTCATAATGACCATTGCACTTCACAGAGCTTTTATCAGATTGTTTCAGAAATAGAGAATCTTTATCAGAAAAGAGAATTCTTCCATTTTCTGAGGTTTGTTGATCTTTATCCCTGCTTGGCATTTTCTTATACCCTCCCTGAGACAGGCAAAACAACACGCAAACGTGATTTGTTCCCCCTTGTCTTTCACCCTCTGCTTCCCTGTGTAACACCCAGCTGCAAACTGATATGAGTCCCTACCACATGATCAGCCCCACAGGACCTGCATGCGTAAATATTTGCTTGTTGACACAGATTGAGGGTCAAGGAATAGGGAGAGGTGGCTTTGTACCGATGAGGCGAGTAGAAAACTGCTGGGCCGGGTGAGCTGAGGGACCGACGTTCCTGCGATGGCCATGGCAACTGTCTGGCTTATCATGCTTCCACCCTCGCTTTCGTAATCATCAACGGCGACGCAGCTTGGCCTCCCTCGCTGATTGTGACTCTCTGCCGAGAAACACGTGCATCTAGTCAATCCCCACATCCAAAGTTTCTCTCCCCAGCCTCCCTCCGCAGTGCTAGTTTCATTGAACTGTCTGGGAATGCAAACTGAAAATCATCACGCTCATGGGGTCCTGCAAGCAAACAGGACTATTAGTTGAGGTCCTGCAAAGCAAAGACAACAACAATTTTCAAATGCAACCTACGCAACCTCAGTATCCAGAACCCTTCTGAAAACAGACCTTTTGTCCCTTTGAATACTTCACTCCAAATCCTTACTTGCAGCTTTATTGTGTCATTAGACTTAAAGGATGTAGAAGACTACTCCAAATTCCAAACTATTCCAGATTGGACTCCCTGCCCTGATTTGAAAAAACCCACCTCTGCTGCTCTCCAGGACGCTTTGCAAAGCACCCTTGAAACGAACTGCTGAGAGCACATACGCAGAGGAAGAAGAGGAACCCTGCTTATCCTTTGGAACTGTTTTGCGAATCGTACAGTACGTGGGGTGACTTTTTAATCAGGTCAGAGACACGGAGGGATGTTGGCTACAGATATACAGCAGCCAGCCAGATGCAAACTAAAATGCATTGCTATTTTTTTACTTCATGCAAACAAGTGGGCAAATGCAGCTTTTGAGTGTTAACAGTCACTGAAGATGCAGACTGCATTGATTTCACATCAATGGATGTGAAAACATGTCAAAGCTGTAATTCAGAAATAGAAACAATCTCATCTGGCAGTAAAGGCTTTTGTAGTTCCATTTTAGAACACAAACACTCGGGTCTTGTGAGCAGAGGAACGTATATTCAAAGCACAGAATATGAAATACCTGTAAAGTCATAAAGCTGAGGCACGGTTTCCATGATCACGCCAATCAGAGGTAGATACAGCATTGCCACCCGGGCCTTTACCTGTGGGTCAGCGTACCGCGGATCCGAGTCGTGACTGGACAGCAAATTGTGTACCATATTGATGACCTTCTTATGCAATCCAAATAAACTGTTAAAAGAGAGTTGGGTCACGCAGATTAGTTATTATCTTCAAAGCAAACTATACTTTGTAACTAAGGGGCTTCAAAAAAGAAAAAAACCCTGGGTTTTATTTTTAACTTCACGTATTACATGTATTCTTTGATCTCCCACGTATTTTGCAAACAGCTGGCTTTTCACTATGCCGTGTAAAATGTACAAAAAATACCTTGCCGAGGTGCGCACCCACTATAATGTGAATATTCTCATATTTTCCATACAAAACCAAAGCCCCAACTACTGCTATGCTCAAGTATCGAGTCTACTAAAGACTGTTAGGAGAACTTATGAGAATACAGAAAACAGGGAGAGAAACTTGAGAGGACAGTGGGTTTAGTGAAACTATTCGTTGTGTTCTTTTTTTTGCTTCTATTGAACGTCATTTACAGAGAGAAAAGCCCTCCTAAGACAGAACATAGCTTTTATCAAACGATCAGGACATTTCTGCTTCAGTTCCCGGACCTCCCACATAATTATTCAACCAAATGAGTAGACAGGTCAATAATTCCGAATAGAAAATGTGAACGAAATGGAGGGGCAGAAGGAAAAATGGCAAAAAATGGCCTTCCTCATTATTAAGATGCAAACGATGGCAGGGCCCAAGCACCATCCCCTTCGGCAGGGCTCCCTGCCTGAGCCTACACGGTGAAAAAACACAAACTCCCCTGAATCTCTCAAGAACTCGCTCTGCTCCTTTCAGTTCCCTCAGCCACCACACAGAGGCCAAACTCTCTCAGAGCAAATAGCGGGTCCCCACGTAGCTATTTGCTTCTGTAGGCAAACCAGGCCAAGAAGACAACTTTACCCCATGCATGAAGCAGCCAAGGAAGCTCATACATTAGGCATTAGCAAAACATAAGCTCCAATGTTCAGACCTGAGGTATTAAAACAAGTGCTGAATTTCAGGCAGTATCCACTTTACCTGAAAAGTAGAGTTGAGTCCTGGTTAAAAAAGACAAGAGGCTTTGACCGGATTGTTGGGGGTTTAAAACAATTAAAAAAGACACCAGTTAGGAGGACATTAGCTAGTTGTAGCTCCACGTCTTTCCCGTGCTTTTTAATCAAGCCGTAATGAGATCCCACAATTGCTTGTTTGTGTAATTAGCGAGACCCTCAACAACTAGGAAGGAAATGTGTATTTAAGTGACTGGTTCTTTCAGATTAACGTTAAAGAAAAGTCTTTGTATTATTTTGAAGGAGTGGCACCTAAGTTGTGTTTCTAACAGTTCAAGGGAAACTATCCTGCCGGCCACAGAAACCACATAAAGGGGAAACACACCCAAACAAAGCGGCACAATTCGAACCTAGGGATACATGGAGTTCTCTTCACTTTTCCAGAACAGAGCAGGTACCGTGGTGGATCGATCCATAGCAAAGAGGAGGAAATGTGGCCCACTAATCTTTCTGGCTGATAATGCGATGAATTGATCTTGCCACCCTCCAACCGTCCCCCCTGTTATCTCAGCCCTGGCCTGAATTTGTGTCAATACTGCACGCTTTTGGAAAACCGACTTTTGTTACTGAATAGAGGGCCAAATTCCGATTTTCTCACTTCTGTCCCGTAACATCAGCCAATATGGGCAACATGGGCACTATGAAACGAGCAATACGAGTTAATAACCAAAGCACCACCGCGTTGTTTGCAGAGACAATCTGTTCGGGGTCTAGCTGCTTGGACTCACGCTCTGTAACTGCCCCATTCAGCTGGCCTCCTTCGTCTGCTCGCCAGATTGTCTTTTAGACTGGAAGTGCTCTGGAGGAGGACTGTGATGTAGCACAGAGGGATCTATCTAACGCACCACCTTCAGGTACCAGGGTACTGCAGTCTTTTCTGTCCAGCTCAATCCAAGGAGTTCTTACAAAATGGGGGAGCTAAAATTTAACATATTTTGCAAATGGCGCAAAAAGAGCAAGGACGGGACACATTTAAGGCTCTGTATCGCCTATCAAAACCTAAGGCAAAGCTCTAACACAACAAGGAACTAGAAGGACATCCCTCTCCATTCCTCCTGCATGATAATGCAACTGGGAACAATTCTGAGCTTTTTCCAATGGTGCCCTAAACATTTTCGTGGCAGGCATGTCTGAACCCCCTACTAATAACCCGCTGGTGATAGTATACGACTGTTAACATCTTCACATGCAAGGGAAGAGCAGATCCAAACAGACTGGTTTACTTTATATGGTGGATCTACCAGGGCAAATGCAGAAGATTGAAGCCTGAGAACAGCTGATAAGCTGCAAACTACAAGTCATTCTGGAAAACAATAAAAACCAAATGCATTGCCACCAAAATCCAGGAGCTTTGTTCAAAATGCATCTCCAGAACTGAACTGGTATCAGCGGGGCTTTTTCTGTCCAGACAAGGTCTGAGAGACGAGCTGTTTCCCCAGTGGACACCAGCAAGATCATGCTGATCGCCCCTTTGTGCAGCTGGGCAAAGATTCCCATCCTGGTCCGAGCTTAAGTGCTGAGAACAGCAAGGTGAGAGACCTCAAGTGGCAGGTAGGTGAGAACAGAAAGTTTGTGAAGAATAAGGGCAAACACGGTCAGAGACTGGACCTGCTTTCTAAGCACTGCGCAGGATGTTCCTACACTACAAAAAGATTTCTGCAGATGGTGTATATAGGTAAAGATTTGCTGGTTTTTTCCATTTCAGGCCAAACAAATGAGACTGCAGTGTGTTATGAACACATACAAGAAATATTCTAATTTATGGCATCGCTTTCTTCTCCAAGAGGAAACAGAATGAATGTTTAACTCCTGAGACCTCTTGGTAAAGGGGCAGAATAAACCATGAATCACCAGCATTTGTCGACTCGGCTGATATTTTTGAGTCCACCTTGAGAAAAATGCCTGCGAGATAACTTAGGACTGTGGAAGCAATCAATAATTTCCATTGCAACCCATTTTAAAGAGGCAAGGCAGAATACAGCCCTAAATAACACAAGTAACAGACTGGATGTCAGGACTACAGGCTGCACTCCTACTTCAGAAAATTATTTGCTGCACAAGCCAGGCAAGTCACCGACCAACTCTGCACGCTTCACTCTATTTGTCTATTTATGTAACCAGCAGGGGCCTCATCAACGCATCATTTATGTTTAAAAAGAGCTGGGAGGACCACAGGCGAAACGCATTGTAACATTTAAAACCACCAGCAACAGAGACTTCCTAAATGTTGAAAATTATTTTCTTGTTACAACTGAGAAAAGCTATTTTCCCCTTAGAGCTCCAGCAGTGCCCCTGTGGCAGCTGGGGGCTCCAGCAGGAACCTCTTCCCCTTCTTCTCAGCTGGAAAAATGTGACTGAAATCATGTTTACGGAGTCAAAGCTAAGGAATTAAGAAATAGAAGGGTAGGGAGAAAGAAGAGGATTCTTAAAGAACTGGTTTCTTATCTTCTCAGCTCACAAATTTAAATCAATTCTGGCCGTGCCGTTTGCTTGGAATTACAGAAAACTCTTGGGGGAAAAAAAAAATAATTGTAAAGATTTACCCTTCTGCATCAGGATCTAAAATGACAGCCAGTTCCGTTAACACAAGCCCGGCCAAGTAATGCTGTTGGCGGAAAGGCACAGACAATTCAAACATGTTTGCAATCTTCTGGTCTTGGACATTTGTGGAGAACCCAGAACTCTGTGAAAAAATCAAGTTTCGGACGTTGCATAATGAGGCCCCTTGGAACACAGAGTCAAAGCTTATCAAAGACAATAGAAGCGGTTTTCAGAATTAAAGACAATCTCACGTAAACTACCTTTTCCCTTTTTTGTTTGGATCTAGGCACAGCTACTTACGTTACATCCAAGCTCACTAACTCTTCTATTAATTGTTTGTTGTTACCATCTTCCCACCCACAGGGCAGGCCTTAGGGAAGTTAAGCCAAATAACCTTTAAAAGTAGATTAACTAGTTAAACTTTTAACTCAGGTATGGACACTCTTATTCAGGCTAAAGAAGGTTTTAATTTGATTTGGTTTACGTAATTTTGCAACTAATTAATCCACTTGAATGACACACTTGCTAATTCAAATTACTTTTTCTGAGCAGGCCAGGACTAAGCTACAGTGCGCTAGAAAGATCTTTGTTTTGTAAGAAAATAGTAACACTGGACAAAGCATTTTCTTTAATGGCTCATTTATGTTCACATGTTTGTCCAATATAGGAGGAGAATACATCCCTAAGGACAGTGTATGGTCACTACAAGGACAGTGACATGGCATTCTTTCTTCAGTAATAAAAGGTCAAAAGAAGTCAAAACCTATGTGGCAGGAAAAACTAATTTCTAAATAAACACTTCCAAAAAATATTAGTAACCAGAAGCTAAAAATACAGGTGATCCAACTGCCTCTCAGAACAAAGCTCAGCTTGCATTTCCACAAAGGATCCTTGTCAGAGCGTACCTGAGAAGTTGCTGAAGACACAGATGGTGATGGAGATGCAGGTGGCGTGAGCAAGCTGCAGGGTAAATTCAAGGTGACGTAGTGCTCATGGCTGCAAATGATGCGAAGGAAGTCCAGCCTCAAAGACGCCAGGTTACTTGGATTTGTTAAGGAATACATCTTTGAAGACACCTGGCAAGTTTAGCCCATAAAAATGCAGTTAGCACCAAAAAGAGTATAAATGCAGCACGAGCCCCCCTGTCCCACCACTGCTCCCCAAAACCACTTCCAAAGCAAGAACTGAAGAGCTCGATATCATTAAATGATCACTTCCACATCACTTCTTTGTACTACAGATTAAAATTCTGATGTGCAGGAGCCATACACGTCCCAGCCAACAGCATATATATCAGTACAAGATGCATATAGCAGCCATATTTCTATAAGCAGATGAAGAACTATGTGCTTCACAGCCTACCGATTTCAGCAGGGAGTTGTGAGAAGCAGGACCACGCGGTGTGATGCATTATCAGGTCAAAGATGCAGGTTGGATAAAATACAGTGGGTGACAAAACTCAAATGCTATTGCTGTTCTTGCCCCTTATATAAACTGTTCTAGACTCTGTGGCAAAAATGAGTCTAAGCCTAAAGCTCCTGATACCTTGTCATCTGCTTTGTGCATAGCGTCAGCACGGATGTTTGTAGTCAAACGAAACTTTGTGATATGGAAATCACCAGGGTTCGAGGTGATTTCCCTGCCACAACACTGCAGATCAGCTTCCCAATGCATAACGTAGGGACCCTCCTTATGGGGGAGGAGACCTTGCGTCCTCAGAGGGATGGAAGGGGAGCTTGGTGATCAATATGATCATACAGGGTCAACGTGTCCTGGAGAGACCCGCTGACAAACCATGATAATCTGAGCTCCCTCACAAAAACTCCTACTAATTTTTGATTAAATTACTCTGAACGTGGGGAGCAAAGGGAATAATTCTTCCTTCCTGCTGCATGTCCATTCACTCAAGGGAGTTACTCCTAATTCACACTTAAGAGTGTAATCGGAGAGGCGTAAACTCTAAATCATCACTGAGAACGCCTTGCTATCTTTAAAAAGGTCTGAATAGCAGAATTCTGTGTCCATACTTTACTGTCTGTCCAAAGGAAGTTAAGAGTAATAGGCTATGCCACGGTTCACAGTTAAGTCATAATATTTATCTGCATTCACCTGTTTGTAGCAGGTCTTAATAAGACCAAAAACAAATCCTCTGTCCATGATAGACAACAGGTCATTGAGGAAAAATGCAAGACTCGTGTTGAGCCTTTCAACCATTTCTGTATCCTAGAGAGAAGGAAGAGAAAAACGGGAAAGAAAACAAAGAAGATCACACTGTATGTTTTGAAACAATTCCTGGTCCAGGCACCAGCAAACAACGTGCAGGAGGTCTGGTGCCCGAGCTCTGACCAGGGTTCAGTTTAATTGTTTGCCATTACCTTCTGAAACCGAGAGACTATATCACCGGCAATTGTGCTGACCAAAGCAGTTACATCATCCATGAAACGCTCAGGAAAACGATTCTTTCGCGGCGCATCCAGTTTGTCAGCAAAATACAAATGATGCACCATGCTCTTCACCTATAGGAATATAAATTACAACAAAGTCACTTGCAGTTGTTGCTGTTGGTGTTTTAAACCATGAACTGTAAGGCAATAAAAGCAAGGTGTTTCCAGTTTGCTCACCATCAACTCGAAGAAGAACCAGGCCTGCTGTAGGGCTGCCTCCCGCACGCTCCCGCTGCACACAACCCACTGTAAGGCCAGCTCTTCATGAAAAAGCTACACAGATTCAAATCCAGAGTTAGCCCAAGCCTCAAGAGCAGCTCACAAAACAGTCCGCATGAGAAATGGTAGCACGGTCCATGGAAAGTATGGCAAACAATGAGGTTAAGCAAAATAAGTAACTGGGAACATGACAGCAGTGGTGGCATCCCTTAAAGAAATCCCCGGCTAACAATGACGGATGATGTTATGATACGTGACGTGAGAAACGCTTCACAGCATCTCGCTCCAAGATTGAATTCCAAGTGTCAAAAGAATTTTCCACCCACCCCCAAAAAAAAGTTTGGTGCTCAAATTAGTTTAGTTTAAAAGTCTACCTTTCTGCCTGGTCTGATTTTCGCAGGAAAAAGGAGTAAAAAGTGGACATATAAAGCGATTTGTACAAAGACATATATTTACTGTGAGAAAGGACTTAAAACAGTAAGAAAGAAACGTGGGGCTAAGAAACACCTTTTTGATTTCTTTTCTTGGGAGGACCAACCCACGGCCTGGACGTTGTCAGTGAGCACATTTTCATGACACAAAAAGTCAGGCATTTTGTCTTTCGGACATTGTTTAGGAGGATCTCGTCTCCTCTAAGGAAGCGCGCTTTCAAAGTAACTCCTGTTCACTTTCTGGAGTCGCTTTGGATTAACACCCATGTAACTGAGTTCAGCACACATCCGTAACGCTGGCCGTCTAACACATTATAATTTTGCACACAAGAATGTATCATTTACATGTCTAGACACTGCAATTCATATTTTTCGAAAGCCAGTAATAAACTGGCTCCAAACACTATGGACATTAAATCAGACAAGTTATTCCTGATCGTTTTGTTCTTCCCAATTCAACTCTGTCAGAATACTTCATATTCACTACAGCCTGGGTATTCAGAGGTGCTAAGCAACAGCAGCTCCTAATGACCTCGGAAAAAAATCAGGCTATAAATAAAAGAATAGATTGCATCATGTTTTCAGAACGACTTGACCTCCCTGCCCCACAATATCAATTGTCTTCACTGAAATCTACCTTTTTAGTTGGTAATCGTCCTGTTAATGTTTGTAAGAAACTTGACGTCTCAGTGTGCGAAGACATACGATTACAACTTCGATCCGTAGCCTACGGAGTGGAGATGAATGAATGATGACAGGACATTAAAGTTTGCTGTGGATGGGTTTTGCAGCTCAAGGACAATGTACGTTTACAAAATACTGTTCCAACTGTAGGCTTTTACTGTCTTTACACCTTTTTATGCATTCTTAAACTCTTATTCATTTACAGATTTGGTTTAAACAAAATGACAGTACTTCGTATCGTTTTAAGACATAGAGACTATTTTAAAACCTGCATGTTCTTATGCACAACGACACTTAATGCTGCAAAGCATGAAACTTTTTCATCATTGTATTTTATCAACATGCATATATCAGGGAAATCATACTGTAATTTCAGTCCATACCTCTCAATCTACCAGAGACCGAGCGCGTGAGGATGTACCCCACAGCGATGCTGCTACTGGCACAGGGAAAGAGAAAACTGCTCCCGTTCTCTTCCCGATGGAAATAATTTGCCATGAGTGCAAGCGAACTCAGACTAAATGTTTCTGGAAGATCGATAAAATCGAAAGGAGGTACAGTTGAGAGGTACGTTCAAGGCAACCATGCAGTGGAAAGCAGCAGGCAATAGGGGCTAAATAAGTTAAGTCTTTCTGACTGAAGCTGCCATTAAGTTTTCATACTTTGCAACACAGAACAGACACAATTGGCCCTAGCAAATCACTGGCTCCAGCACTCAAATTTACATGTTTTAAGAGAGAATTTTACAGGTGTACCAATTTTGGTTTAACAATATTCCACTCAACAGTCATGAAGGATTACTTGACGATGAATACTTAATGCTTGATGAAAATGGCAGAATGGTTCACAACATCAAAAGAAATGGCAAACATGGACAAAACTATGAAGCTGTGATTAATGTTCCCATTTAGAAATGTGCTCCACTTGAAGCTGAAACTAGTGTTAGAGAGAGAGAGAAAAAAGAAAAGAAAAGCAGTCACAGCATTTACATTTCACAGACCAGCAACCACCGAAATGAAAGAAAGGGACACGTTCACGCATTTGGAGGCTTTTCATGCAGTGTGGTGAGGTGGTAGGGGAGAAGATGCTAATTTATAAAAAAAAAACTCACAAAGTTTTCAAGGAGTAAATGAATAATAAAATAAAAAAAAAAAAACCAAACCACCAAAACCGGAGTGTACACCGAAAGAAAGATATTCTACAGGGAAACATCAGGGAAAACAAAGCCAGAAAAACCTCTACCGAAGACACCACCTGTGTTGACTCTGCACTTGGGCTGGGGTTGGATCCCCATGGGGCTGCTTTTGGACCACCAGTGTTTACCCAGGAATTGGAGCGGTCTAAACCCTGGGCATGTAATAGAAAGCAGTTGGGAAAGGAAAGAAATATTACATGTTGCATGCCACACAGTAGTCAAAGTTTAGTCCTTAAAAGCAATCAAACCGGGTACGCTGCAAACACATCACCCGTTAGCACTGTTACAGCAGCCTGAATTCTCAGGTGTCTGTCGAGACATTTTAGTCCAGAGGATTATGTTTTATAGCTCACCCCACACATACATCACATTAATACTGTCGACAGCTCTGGTCCAGCTTGTCCTATTGTAACTCTTGACATTCAAAAGCTACCCTCCTCCTGAAAAATCTCACTTTGATCAGTTTAAACCCATTCACTTCAGTAGATGGAGCCAGCCCAGATTTACAGTGTGACAGAGGAAAACTGGTGCACAGGCGTGAAAACCACAAAGGATGCTCTCTGAGGTTTCCAGCACTTTTAAGGTAGACTACGTATTAGCTCACAGTTTATAAACTCTACAACTGTCTATGGAAACGCTGAAGAATTCTGAAGAGACTGACTGTCAGCTCTCACAGGGTTTCCTGCTCATGGAATAAAAATCCAGCACTGCTGGCGGGGTAACCCTGTGAACAGGATTTCACACGGACATGTGGGGATTTTCTCTGGGCAGTGTGGCAAAGAGAGGAAAGAGCACATACCTTTTCTGGAACCAATCTGCTGTGGCAAGGAAAATATTTGAAAAAACATCCTGCTTTTTAAAAGCTCAACCTAGTTCGTACTCCAAATTCTACTCCTGCAATGGATCATATGGGCAAAATTACTGTGGATCCTTCCCCTCTCTCTCTGCTCCCTTCTCCTCTCAAGACACTCAGAAAGAAGAAAAGGAAAAGATTTAAACTTGTGTTTGTCACCCAGACTGCTCCCAAGTCAGGAAAATTCAGTGGGATGCAGTCGACTTCCCTGGGTCCCAGGAACCAGCTCTATCGGAGGCAGTTTTATAATGCCACAGCCAAACAGCAGCTCCTTATAAATTCCACACATCAGTTGCAACCCAAACCTGAGCGAGAGCTTTCACCCTAGGTTTTGGGCCAACCTGGGGCTTTTTCCCAATACATGAAGCAAAGGTGCAGCCCCTTTCATCACAGCAATTATCATCAGCTGCAAAGTCCACCAAGCCTAACAATCTGTTTCTCTCAGCAAAGAAAAATCCACCCCAAGGTTGAACCCCGCCTGAGAGCTGTAACCTGGCATTCGAACCATTAATCCACCGAGCTGTATGCAGAGTGCAGCAATGCTGTAATTTTACCTAAGACGTCCAATAAAAAAAAAACCTGAACACACATAAGGAGAGTGCTTTAATCTCAATTACTTTTTGGAAGAAATAAATCAAAGCTCTCTGCCCTGCTCAGACCCATAAACATGCTTTATTTTGCTCGCAGTGAATTAAAGTCGAAAGGCCTCTGCAGAATGCTGAACTAAGCTCATGTTTTGTAAAAGCAGGTCTAATTTTGAAAATGCCTTTATCACGCTCACATTGCTGCTCACGAGCTTTCTAATCATATCACATTAGTTCTGAGAAGAAAGTTAAACATATACTGCATTTGCAGAAGCAGAGAAAATTTTGTAAAAATCCCAAAAGGGAAAGATTCTTCCCTTTTCTTTGGAAAACAGAAAAGGGTATAACAGTTTCTTCTTGCTTGCCAGAGCCACCCAAAAGTTCACAAAACTGCCACTAAATTCTGTTCTGTCTCTGGGGTGCAACCTGCAGCTGGATCTGCGCAGGAACACAACACGTTTGTGAAAATCCGCTGTCAGGGCGATGAAACTCCACAACCTTTTCTGGTTTTTCCCAGCACATCTCCAACATCTCGGGAACACTTGAAGCGTAAAATCTCATCATAGGTCTTTTTAGACACTTAATAAATTTGCTTTAGTACAGAATAAAACTTATGTGGCCACAATTCACAAATAAAGACAAAATAAGTGACATGCCTAAAACCTCCTCTATTATGAAAATAAAGAGAAATCTTCCAAATCCTGTGAAGGGGATGACTATTTGAATTTTCAGAATTAAATAAGAAGCTGATATAAAGGAGAACTAAAGCATCTGTACCAAACCTACAAATAGCCTAAAATAAAAAAACAATACAGGACTGGACTCCGAAGACTTCCATCAAATAATAAAACACTGGTTTTTTTCAAAAGCAGAAAGCCTCCCATGACATATCCTATTTTGAAGCGCACATTCCCTATTCGGGTGCTTAAGTCATTACTTTGAGAAACAGAATGGGAATTTTTGCACCCCTTTACTCATTTCAGCGCCTCAAGAAGTGTCTTATTTTTGTCCACTGATATTAACAAGCAGAAATAGTTATATTCTACCAAAATTCTGTATAGTCAGACTGAGCTTAATTTCCGATGCTCAGTGCTCAGACTACCCTAAAGGAAACTTTCCCCTTAACAGTTATTCCCAGAATAGGTTTTTCATTAAAGCCTGAGTACATCTATAGAAGAAAATCCCTCTTAATTTTGTATTGTGACATTATTCACTAAGCCAGCACGTGTTAAATTTCTGATAGCCTGTGTAAATTCCATATGCACATTAGCGCCTATGGCATTTCACAAAAGGTCAGGGTTGTTTAATTAGCAAGATATTGAAGTGGTCTTTAAAATATTTTAAGACTTCTAAGTCCAAACTTTGATGTAAGAAATAATGATTTCCCTACCCACACTTCCTCAGTCTCGTATTCGGTCAGCAAATTATGTTGTTATTCAGTTAAAATTGGTAACCTCTTTCGGAAACTATGTTTTTGTTGCTTTTATAAAAGCCGGGACCAACCAGTGCCAAGCCTGCCTGGTCCGGCTGATGGCTTTATTAACAAATCTTCCAAAGGATCGAACACAACAGCTCTCTGAAAGGGCTCAGGAATACATCTGTGCTGGAAGAGTGAAGGGTCACAGGCGGGAATGCATCTCATCTTGGCCTAAGTTACCACAGTTTGAAGATTAAAAAAAGAGACCCCCAAACAGGCTAAGGCACCCCTCTCAGGGAAGGGAATTACCAACACAGCAGATTTGCCCTGGCTCATCCCACCAATTTTAGGCACAAACCTGAAGTGCTGAAATTGGGACCGTAGCAGTCCTAAGGACTTGGAAGTCAGCAGAAAGGGAGAGGCCCTTCTGCAGGAGCTGCATATCCTGAGCCCTTCAGAGCCAAAGTAAGACCCTGCCAGATGCTCTGCACTAATGTACCCACACTGGAAAGCCACTTTTAGGTGTGGGCAGCCAGTGTGGGTGCGGAGTTAGCACACCATAAACTCACACTGCAGCTCAGCTGGCCAGGCCACGGCTCACTCACTAACCACCCGAAATCCTCTCTGGCCCATGCAGGGACTAGGAACATTCCTGCTGTGTGCAAGATACCTGCTCTGGACAAAAGCAGTAGAGAAAGCATCTGAGCAGCCGTTAGTGCTGAATGCAGAGGAGAAGAGAGAGTTTTGGTTTGGGAGGCAAGAGTGGGATCACGGGGTGGCAAGCTAGGGGATGCAGGGCTTGGGGAGACATAACAGAGCTGGTCAGAGGATACGGCTGCTGGCCATGTGAAAAGTGAGGTTGTAAAACCATTCTTGTCCTACTCATCTTGGGGAGACAAGTCCAGAAGGACTCTTGACCCTGGCCACCACACTTGTGGAAGCAAAACTGCCAGGATGGTCTCCAACAAGTCAGAGAGATCAGTTACTCTTTTTGAGGAACGGAGTTTCAGTAGTGTTATCAGCAACTGCCAGAAAAAGTCTGAGAAGGGGCCATTAGTAAGGACATCTTTTCATAGGAAAAAAAAAAAATATCAGAAACTTCCCCGTTATTTCTTTAAAGATTAAATAAAAGATGCTGACGTTCCTGTAAGACCCTCAGCAGCGCATGCGTACCTTACTGCCAATGATCGAGCGAACTTCATCATCTGGCGAGGTGGGGGTCCCAGATATATCTGGGTTGCTGTTGCTGAGGCTCCGTGAGCGGTTCAGGTTAAGGCTGGCTGGTCGGACAGCAGATCGAGCCATGGTGGCATAATGCACTGATCCCCCTAAGCCACCGGGACCTACGGTGGCGTATGAAAGAACACCCTGTTAGACCATCAGTCAGAGCCTTGATCGCATGCTGCTTTACACCAGGCTGATGCACCGAACCCTTCGGATAAGCAGCGGGTCTGGCCCGTGAGGAAATCTTCCCTATGCCTTCCCCTCCTGGTTCTCCAAGGCAAGCAGCAGGGAGAAAGGGATAGGATGAAAAAGCACTTCTATCCACTGATCTGCGGGAAGCAGGAAGCTCCCTGTGGATTTAGGCAGCCAGCGTGAGGTACGTCTTTAGCTAAAGGGATATTTTCCAGACCTCAGACTCAAAAACCACTGAAGGACTGGGCACAGTTTTAAGCACACAACCTTTCCAACGCCTCTCAGCGGTTTGCCACTCCATGCGAGAAGCAAGTGCTGTGCACAACAGTCCTTCCAAAGCCTAGTTTTCTGTGGCTGTCATTCACACCATCTCTTCCCCCATGCAGATATATGCCTTGTTCTCAGCAGGGGTGGAATGAATTTGTTTCCCTCCTGTACCCAGACATGTGTTTTCAAGTATTTCACATTCCTTTGCCAGTGTTTCAACTTTTGATGGAACTGGATAAAAGTACAAAAGTACTAGTGAAGGAGACTGGGAAATATGACAGGGCAAGAGTGTACCACATCTGTCTAACTTGCTACAGAAAGCAAAACTTAAAAAACCAGTATTTTGCCATAATTTAGTTTTTCAGCAGCGACACTGTTATTTAAGATCATCAAATAGTTAAATTTCTGACATGGCTAACAGTAATTAAACTCATCTTGTAAATGGCTACACTGGATCATAGAGAAAGTTAATAACAAGGCTTGGCAGGGAACCAGCCATGCAGTTGGAGCTCAAGAGCACCTGCCAGCAAGCAATTTCTGCTCACTTTTAACAAACCGTGACTTGAAATAAAATGAAAAAAGAGCTACCTGGTGATGGTGAGTTGGGATAGGTATTTGGTAGGCGAAAAACATAATAAATATAGGAAGCAAGAAGGCTGTTTCTGCCATGCTGGTCCTGGTTTCCATCCAAGTTCTTGTGAAGCCTGTTGATGATTGATGCCATTGCTTCAAAAGACGCTTGGCCCAGGTTAACTGAAAGTAATAAGCGAGGGGTTAGTTTTAGACTGCAGCAGTACCCACGAGCAAATCCTAAATATGCATTTCATCCACCTTCTAAAGGATAAATGGTGAAGGTTGTTAGACAATAACAAGCATTTCTGATGAAAAACTGAACCTGGTATTCAAACTAGGTCTAATCCACAGCTTGACAGGAAGACAGGTGTTGCAGTGATAAGCTTCCACTTTTATTAATAACAAATTTAATGAATTTAGGTCTGACTTCTGGAATCAGACCAACTTTGGTCATCGGCTGCAATGGTGACAAGATCGAGTCCTTGTTTAATTCATGGATAATACCCTTTGGATATTTATCATACTTTTCTTAGTTAATTATTTCCTTCATTTAAGCCATAGCCAAAATATAAGCTGTATCAAAAAGAACAATTCCATTCTCCCTTGGAAAAAAAAAATCTGTTCTAAAAATGAGCACAGAATTCTACACATGGACCTAGGTAGGTATTCTAAATAAATTAGGAACGAAGCAGGCTGCAGCTGGAGACTGTAAGTCTTACTTTTTTAAAAGCTATATGCTAATGTGCTCAATGCTCCATACAGACAAACTAAACCAATACAGAACACTTAAAGAGTGGAAGACCCTTAAAATATAAAATAAAAATTCAAGCAAAATTCTTCCCCCAAAAGGTAACCTTTCTCAAATAAACGATTGCTATTTTTAAAGCAGTCTTAGATACTTGTATTCCATCATATCCAACTCAAGTTTCCTATGAAAAATCCCAACTGCTATTTTAAACACTGAGGATCTAATTCTGACTTCCACTTGAGATTTTTTGTACTGTCCGTAACAGGGAGATAAAACAGGAGGGATTATTCATGCTGACAACATCAGATCCACAACAGCGAATATCCAGCATCTGTATCTTCTTATCTTACCTACTTCAAGATTTTCCAAGCTGACTAGTAAGGTTGAAATTCTTAGTTTCTGAATGTCAGTATGGAGACAAAGGTGTCTCTGGGCTCCAGTGCTAAGAAAACGCTGAGCATCCAACTTTGAGACACCCTTTCTGGTGTCTCAACTTGGGCACCAAATTACTAGTCATTCTTGAAAAACTCTGTATTAAATATTGCTCCTGTGTGCACCATCACTGGTCTGGATGCCAGCGTGTTTTATTTTGAAGATACATGGTATATTAGTAGCACTAAAATAAAGCATAAAAATGGACTTTTTTATTTCTACATAAATATGATAAAATTGGAAGTGTCAAACTTTCAGCTATGTAATTCTCTATAAAACTTAAATAGAATACCTATTTGGCCTGCAATGACAGGAGGTCTTACTACCAGAAGAATCAGTTTGTCAAGCAGGAGATGAAGAAATCGCACTACCGGCTCCAGTTGAGAGGAATTTAAAGCTGAAATGCTGCTCTTCAGTTCGTTTTCCAAGTTGTTTTCCATAATTCTCATGTCTCCTATTCGCACAGGGAACATGTGCTCATCCAGAGCATGGACAAGTGCAAAGAACTTGTCAAGATAAGGGTCCTATACACAAGCAAAAAAACCAATAATCAGCGAGAAGCTCCAAAAAGTAACTCCATTTTCTATGAATTTTACCTCATAGATGGATTCTCTCCCTCATTCTTCTATCTGACCATTTAATCTCACAAAACTAGCAGAAGCTCAACATCTTTGAGAGCTCTGCACATACGTCTAATTCAAGTGAAATGGCCCAATGTTCAGAAATCGTCAGGGCAAAACTAGAGGACCCACAGACTGTGTATTCTTAGAAAAACAGACAAAAATGCACTAAAATCGTGTTACTATTTACAGCACAAATAAAATACACAAAAACCATCAAAATGACATACTGGGAATTAATAAAACAAAAGTTGAAATGATTAGTCAAAATGAACGTCATCTTTCTTTTCAGATCAAAGAAAGGCAGATGAAAAAATCATGGAGAAACAAAAGAGGCAGAGGGGAAAATGGAAAACAAGAAAACATCATATGCCTGGGCTGTACGTTAGACCTACTGTATTAAACACAACAATCTGAGGTCTGAAAACACTGTTGGCCATTCACCCCTGTGAATAAAGGCCAAACTACTTATATTTTTAAGCAGAACTTCTCAAATATACTCACAGCAGAACAAGGAATAACAGGCCTGCTGGCTCAGAACTGAAAATGAGATCGTAATTTCACTACACGTAATTATTATTCTCTTCAAGCATCAACTTTGACAGCATTTCAACTGTCAAAAGACTCTTTTTATTACAATGACTGCTCCTATCATTTACCTGAGTATGGAGGGATGATACAGCAACAACTTCTACGTTGAAAACCCCTTTGTGGTTATCCACCCACTTCATTCCAGGGAGTGGAACCTGCAGGTTAACAGAAAGATGAGTGGGGACGCGACAGAAAGCAGAGCTAAGGCACTTCTAACTACAATTGCCATTTCTTTCCATTTTACTGTCAGATCACACGCGCGTGCCCACACACAAACACACATCCCTGTCTAAACTTAACAGTATTTAAGAAATAAACAACCCAAGAGTTAAAAATACACATGCCCCCCCCCCACTGCTATGTACGCATGCATTCTCTCACTTCTTAAGAGCGGTATTCTGCTGGTTTTCAGCACAAAGGACACTCACCTCTGGAGAAAGCACTGAATAAGCCTGTGGTGGTTTTTCCAATGAAACAGGTAGGCAGAACTGGCCAGTCTTTAACCGTCCATTTTGAAGCATCGGTATCCACTTTAAGGAGAAGGAATTAATGCAAGAAAAAACAAAAAGACACACTTCTTAAGGTTTTCTTGAATTTTGCAGGCTTGACTGTCAAATTTTCAAATTCTGCAACGGCGTATGAGTTGACAGTGACGCCAAACGAATCACAAACAAACGCGTTATGGATACACCCGGCGCTGAAAAACAGAAAGACTGAAAGACACTCACGGTGTATCCAACTGGAGTCTCCAGGGGAGTGTTTTGTTTTTGTTGGCAACTGACGTGGTAGAAAGTAAAAAGCAGGTGGTGGTGATCAGTTAAAGTGGCTGGAAGCTTAATCTTGATTTCCTCGTGAAAATCAGGCGATCTGCGCAGAGACCAGACCCTCAGCTGAGTCATCAATACAACCAGCGTGGTTAACTAGCTTATGCTTGGGACTGAATCCTTTGAGTTAAAGTATCTGGAGGGAAGGAAGTATATGGACTATCCCAAGGGATTAAAGCTTCACTTTCTGACCAACAAGGACGGGAAAAACTTTTGAGTATGCATTTACAGCCCACAGAAAATGAGAGCGGCAGCCCCCACCTCACACAGGCACTCTGGACTGTGCTGCTCCCCGTGAGCAATGAACTCCTCTTGTCTCAAGGTGGAGACTGCCACAACCCCAACCAGCAGGACAGGATTCTCCCCCCGGTACATCTCTCCCCAGGATTCTCTCCCCGGTACATCTCTCCCCAGTACAGCTACCAACACTATCAACACATAAGCGCCAGATTCCGCACTCCTTACCCCAGCTGCAATGAAATTATTTTCAAGACCAAGCATTTCCAATTTGTAACTAAAGACTAAAAGGTTCCAGCAAAATAATGAAGCACGTGCTAATACGAGTTTATAACGTAAATCTTCGTGACTACTAACTTGAGGCTTGTACTTACAGCATCTGCTGAGCTGGGCTACGTGCTCAGGATCACAGCCCCTGACACAACGCTGATTTCTACCAGAGCAAACAAAGACTCTGGCTCCTAGTCATCACAAAACTCTAACGACAGTATCAATTGACACTGCAGTTGTTGTGAGTGCTGTGCAGATCGTCACTGCTAAATAATTAACACTGAGACAGAGTCGCTGGTGAGTTACTCTACTTTCACACCGGTACAACTTCCTTTGGGTGGAATCATACTATCCATGTGGGGCCATGTCCTTTCACAAGGGGCCATGTCCTTTCACAAGCTGCCATGTGTTTTACCTGTTGTGATATACTACAGCTGTGTACGCTTCTTTGGAAAACTCGGGACAGCTAGATTTGCCAAAGATGACCTGCAAAAAAAGAAAAAAAACAACACAGAAATCCCCCTGTAAAACTGTGCCAAGAATTTGTTCCATAATCCCCCAGAGACATTCACAGCTCCACTCACCAGCCTGGTACATCTGCTTGTTACATGCCCCTTCACTTACATTCAACATTTTACTTAGTTACTGGAAAGTTCGCTATTTTAATAATCCCAGTTAGGCATGCACACAGATATGGCTGAAGAATCGATGAACGTAACCACCCCTACGCAGATCTTCACCATGTGCTGATCAGTCCTGGCCCTGAACACAAGTATAATTATCACCTTTGATTTTTTTGGGCATGGAAACAAAGATGCTATTCCAAAGAGAAGGATGTCCACTGCAAACATCTCAGGTTAAAATACTACTACTACAGTGTTACTTTGCAAACTTTGCAACAATACAAATGTGCTCTTTGTTCTGAAATATTGTAATTTTACATTCCCCCAAACATGTTATTTTGGAATGTATTTCAGCAGGGTTTTCTTTAACAAAGGGGTTTTATGACTGCAACATGTACCCTGCCTTATCGGCATGCAGCATTCACCCGGAGCACAAAGTACTTCCCTCACCGGCATAGCATTGCTTGGGTCCTCTCCATACATGAACTGGACTTTGACAGTGATGTTCCTGGCAGATCCCTGGCGGTTGGCGAAATTCAGGCTCTGAGGATAGACATAAAGGAGATTCCTGCAAGAGACAAAGGCATCAAGTGAGCATCTCCGTGTGAGAATGAGAGGGTTCACACCTTTATTAACGCTCTTATTTAAACCTCTATGGAAACACGCAGAGAGTCAACGTGAAGGGTTTGACATTTTCCATTAGCCAGATGGTCTTCTCTTCAACATAAGTGCGCACCCACACAAGCAGTTTGAGAATGACCCCTTATTTCAGACATCAAAAATCATAATTTTTTTTAATTGCCATCATCTTTTGAAATGGTTCCTGTTTATAAAGGTACCTGAAAAATACATCTAGAAATTTAACAGTGATTCTACAATCCAAGAAGTCAAACTGGAAAGAAAACACATGAATAGAACAGCACTGAGAAGTGTTTATTTGTTCAACACAGAGTGGTGGCTTCTGTTAAATACCTTCCTTCTTGTGACCTTTTTTTTTTTTTCCTCTTTTTTTAAATCTCTTAACATCATGATGACTTCAGGTTACACCTCTCCTCTGAAAATGGATTAAGCTAAACGGGTATCCATACCTTCAGCAGATATGCCATCCTTGCAATAACTCACATGGAATGGTGTCTCCAATTCCACGCCTGAATCCCACACTTTGGGAAGGACAGGGATCAACTAAAACTCAGATCTGAGAAGCAAGAACAGTCAGGAGCTCCGGAAAACAACGGGGATGGCCAGACTGAACCAGCAGAGCTTAGTTTTGAGGGAATGGCTGGGGCCACAGGGAATGACAACACTCCTAGGTATCTAAAGAACAGCTGCAAAGACCGAAGTAATAAAGTGATCATCACGTAACGGGTTGAAACTGCAGCACAAGAGATTTGAGTTAGATGTGAGGGAAGATGTTCTGACTGCAAGTAGAACAAATTGCCTCCATTTTCCATCAGGTTTTGAGGACGCATGAGGCAAGCAGCTGTCAAGATCAGTTTACAAACAACCTCAACCTCCGCTGCAGGGGACGGGGCACATTTTGGAGGTCCCTTCCGGATCCATTTCCCCAAGTCTATGATTACTTCAAACACAAGAGTGATTAGATGCAAAATTCTGCAATATTTTTGGTCCTCTCGGCCCCACTGACTCCCTGCCAACAAAATGCAAGGTGGATTCACACAAGATTAGCAAAACCGTCTGCAAGCCCCCGCCTGCCCCATGAGCAAGTAACTTATACCACAGAAAGTCCCTCACATGTACCTGTAAAGACCAGAAAAGACAACAGCCCTGAACCATTCCACTCAACATACTCAATTATTCCAAGGAAATATACCTTCTTTCACCCCCAAACAAGTAAAAGTGTATGAATTATTGTATGTCTTTAAAAAGTCAGCATGGAAATCCCCTATCCATCTGCCCACCAGACCAGCACCATTTCCTCTCGGACACCCTGGTTCCTACGGCTCCAACAAGAGGGACCGAGAGGGATGCCCAATGGTTAGAGGAGAGTTCACGTTGCTACTCGGGATAAGACTGGCACGTCGCATTTTCCCCAAGCACCGAAGCAAGCAATTCTGTAACCTGCTTGTAAGGCAGGAGGTAAAAGAGGTTCCCTTCCCCTCTGTCCTCCTCCGGGAACTATTCAGTGAATCTGAACACTATTTTTAAGTAGTTTCCAACTGTTCCTTGTCCCAGAGAGACAAGAGACAACAGATGGGCACGGAAAACTGCAGTCAGGAGCACAGCAGGACAACATTTTAAGTGCAATAAAGCAGCCGCTACAGAGGGCTGGAAACAGTAGATTGAAAATAAAAAGATGGTTTTTTGATTGTCAGGAGGGCAGTGATTTGGTTGCTCGGTGAAGGCACCCGCTGCTTCTTTAGATGCCATGGGCAGCCTGAACACCTGCACTGGGCTGGCAGCGGGTCCCTCTCCTGGGCGAGCGGCTGGAAAGCTGGGCTGCCCTAGGTGTCTGAAAGCGCGCTAGATGTCAATGTTTCGGCAACTGAATGCCACCCAAGCACTTGGTGGAATCCAAGGAAATCCTAAGGAATTCTCTAAGAGTCTCTGCAGAAAAAGGTACCTCCTCCAGGTCAGCGCCCATATAGAGTGGTCCAGCTGGGTAGCTCCAGACAGTTATACGGGACAGCGTTATGAAGCCAGGTTCTTTTTCACCCCTCCAGGCAGAGGAATATGCTTAGCTGGCATGTGGGAATTTCTTCCCTTTCGAGTCCTTCATGGTGAATTAAGTTTTTGAATCCCATCCCCATTGGTCGCTTTGCCTAATCAACGCTCTCTTACTATTTCAGAGGGGGCCCTGTGCCATTTTTGTGACTCCACTAAATTACTTTGTGCTGGCATGAATACATTTGCTCCTTGCTCCTTTTTAAAATGAAAATGGATATGAAAATTTACTCTAAAATGTACATTGCTCATAAAACTTTTATTAAGTATTATTAGTGCTTAAGAGAAGGATTTAATATATTTGTGAAGGCAGGCCACAGGATCCCTATACTACAAGCGGTCTTATGCTTAGCACTGATTTATGCTGAAGAGCAGAGATGAGCCTAAACCAAGCTTGCAGTTCTCCTGCCACCTCTTCTGCAAGGGCTCAGCCTCCTAGGAGCAAAGGAGACATTTCACCAGTTCAATGCCACTCTGGGAAGAGGGAGCTAGAGACCTACAAGCAGAGGCTACGGCTGACGTTACATGGCAGGCAGGGCCTCAGCTGCACTCATAACAAGCACTGGAGGAAATGTACAGGCTGTTCCCCACTTCACTGCCTTTCAAGCCCTTGTCATATGAAAGGCTCGAAGGGCAATTATCCTGCATTTCATCAGGAAGAAGGTCATATTGCTTAGGGGAGTTCAGATGCAGAGATCCTACTATAAGATGGGAGAGCTGGATGCGTTCTCCTGTTCAGGCAGCTTCTCTAGAGGGTTTCCTACTACAGACACCGTCCTTTTGTTGAGAATTTACATATAGAGAGGGGAAAAAATTCCCCCGCTTGCACATGAGAATGTGACCTCAAATGAAAAAATCCCATTTTACCTTACCCTACGCAGGTAAAAACTGCAGATCTTCCTGTCTGCAATAAGCACAGTAAAGGAGCCACGGAAAGAGACTGACGTCTGAAAAACCAATAGGAACATTATAAATCTCCCGAAGGAACACATGCCCCTGTCTAACAGCCACCCTGGGAGGCTGACTTCTCGGTTTCTCCTGTTACCCTCTTTCCTTTGATTCCTTACATCTCAAGTTCGCATCTTATTATTTGAGTGCACAAATACCTGGGCTCAGCAGACTTTGTAGGGCACCAGAGGTGTAGCCACCATTCTCTGAAATGAGTGAAACAAGGCTTCTGTGCAAAGTGATGGGAGAAGCTGCCTCACTGCAGGGGTGAGATGACAGGCATCTAAGTTGTTGGGCTTTTAAAGACAAAGTAAGTGGGCATGGCACTCAATGTAGTCTTCAGAAATCAAGAGAGGACAGCCCCAGCCGTGTATTATACAGAAACAGTGGGAAGCAAGAGGAGAGAACAACTTTCAGGGGGGCCAGACATCGCGGAGAGGTCTCATACCACATTGTTCAACTCTCTATAGAAGGGATAAAGGCAGGAAAAGGGATTGACCATGAAAATAACACTGCAACGCTGACAGCTGCTTCTTGGTGATACTATTTGCAGATCTCCATCGATAAAAGTTTCAGCCAGAAGCTTTAAACCCAAGGACTGGTGTCTGGAACTTTTATTAAAATTCTATGCAAAATGTATGCAAAGCTTATACTGTTATCTCAAACAGATCTCAAAAGTACTTTTAGTTCCATAAAATGAATTGCTAAAGTGCAAAGGCTTCCCAAGCCACGGCAATAATGGCACCAGGACCTCCTCTAAATATTTATATAATGTGATCGCAGCCATTTTGCAAAATCCTTCATAAAGGTATTAAAACATTAAGAGCTGATCCTAACTCTTAGAGGGAATGTCTACCTATTACGAAAATTTCCCTTTTCAGTAAAACCCAGAGACCTTTTTCTTTGCTTTATTCCTACTATAAAAATCATTTAAAGCCCATTTAATCAGGGTCACCCAGGTGCATGAAACATCTTCAGGACCATGTTTGTTATATACATCTTTTCTTGACGGGGCTAACAGCTCTCAGAGGCAGGATTCCTCCTTAGGGTTTCTACAGCCCCTGAATCTTATGGTTTAATCACACCAGAAGGTTTTCTCCCCTCTGCTTTCCTGTGTCCCGTTTTGCTTACGGACTCTGGGACTGATGTGACACCTAAGGGTGGTATTTCGTAGTGAGCTTATCCCCTGCCTGACTTCACTGGCCCTGGCATTAATATGGAAATGTGCTTGGCAGCTCTTTGTGCTTTTGTAATATTTGACATCAGAGCATTTTGACTGCCTTTCCCCTTTGGAAAACAAACCTTTCTAAAGGGCAGTGTCACGCCTGAGCATCGCGCCGGCACAAGCAAGCTCCCGCAGTTTGCTGAGTTACCATGCGTCGGCTGAGCTGTCACAACCGCGGCAGCCGAACGGGCAGAGCACAGTGACACACAGGAACTTCTCCCGCTGCGGAAACCTTCTAAAATGGCTGATCTCCAGTTCCTATTTCTTGAGTAACTTCCTACATTTTTCTGAAGCCTAAGCCAAGAGGAAAGTTTTTTTTTGGGGGGGGGGGGGATGGGGTTAGAAAGAATTCAAAACTATTTAGAACAAAACTGAGAAAGGCTTATTGTAGGAAAAAGCTAAAAAAAACAGAAAATGATGCATTTGAAACCCTGTAAAACCAAAGCCATTCGAGTACTTTGAAGTGGATTGCAGAAAGTCTATACTACTTTTTTTTTTTTTTTTCCCCCCAAATTTTGCAACCAGTTCTTCAAGTTTTGCAGCCCAAAAATCCCTGTGTCAGATGCCAGAGGCTGGACTTTGTTCCCTCTTACAGAGCAGTGTCAGGCCCAGATAAAATACATACCTAAACTTCATCTACACAAGTGAAACTCCAATGAGTTTCCCTACAGAAAATACAAATCCTTCAAAAGCCCATGCTTATCTCACTTTTTTAAGCATAGAAGTGTTTAATAGGGTTAATCAGGTATGATGTATCTTGGTCTACCATTCAAAGCAAAAACTATCAAACCTTTCAGAGTTACAACATTAAGAACCCTAAGAACGTCCCACAAAGGTACAATATAAGTGCCATAAGTGCTGTCTAGATCCCACACGTGATTTTTTGTTTACTCATTTGAACAGCTCTTCATACATTTCCATTGATATTACCAAATGCTGCAGGAATGATGCCTCAGCACAAACCCTCCAGGCTGATCACTGTCCCATGAATAACCCTAATTGTTCCAACACTCTTTCTAACAGATTTTTAGTAGGGTTGAGTAAATACTGATTTGATGATTTTCTTTAGAAACTGATCTGAAAAAACCTGCAGATTTTAATAGGGCATGAGAGCCTTCCACTGAACAGCTTCTTTTAGACTAGAACCTCATGAGCATCCCTTGTGAAAGCAATCAGCTTTGTCAAAGCTAGACCGCTGGAATAAATGCACGGGATATGCCACGCAGATCAAAGAATTAATCAGGATAAACACTCCTTATAACAATAAAAATTACAATTAATATAAAGATTACCACTTGAGCCCTCCTTACAAGAGTTTTACATGTGGAGTTAAAATAAAGTGCCGATAAAAAGGCAGAAGTAGAAAGATTAAATGGTGTTTCATTTTAGCAAAAGTCCCTGTTCAATTCTGCGTCTCGGTGTAGACTGAGCTTCCCAACTGCATCACTCGAACATTTTTACTTTGCTCCGCCTGCTGCCACACCTGCGCAGCCCAAGTGCAATGCTGCCAAGAAGCATCTGGTTTCGGAGCACAGCAGAGTCCCCACTGGCCAAAGCCAATGGAATACTGATCCATTGAATAAGCAGCACCAACCACAATAAACCTGACTCTAAACTCCCAACACAGAATAACACATACGTGTATAACCTTCAGCCTGGAGATGCTCCAGCGCAGTCACTGGTCTTGGCTTGTGGACTGCTGTATCTCTAAGCACCAGAGAAGAAACAAAGGCGCAGTCCTGACTCCCTCTCATTTCTCTGCACAAAACACCTTTGCTCCCACCACCCACCTGCAGATCTGAGAGCGGCATGAGCTCTGTCACACCACAAGAAGTCTTAGCTCTTTGCTCCCCCCTTGGCTGCTTGGTTACACCCTGGATGCGTTCAACCAGTCGATGAGTGACTTGCGTCACTTGAGAAATGAAGAGGCCATCACGTTTGACCAATGCACCAAATATTCAGTGCAAAAGAAATGATCAGCAAGTGAATGGACACACAGGAGCTAACTCCATAACCAAGCTCCTCGCTTGCCTATAGACTTCCAGGCTCAAATGAGGAATTAAGCAAATAACGCTTCTCCACCATGTTACATCTGCCAACAGCAAGCAGATACAGCCCAGTCTCAGCTGTCTGGGCTCAGCTAACTGTGGCTTTACAAGTCGTCAACAGAGAACGAGACAGGCATTTAATTGGCAAGAGCCATTCATCTGCACCTTACACGTGCACATTTCTGCCCTGATTTAACGCAAGCTGCAGAGAATTGAGCAGAACTAGGTGAGCACTGCAGTATCTGCATGGACCTGCACATATCTCAGGCTCTTCGGTCGGTCCTGAAAGGCAAAAAAGGACTGCTCAGCTAAAGCATCTGAAGAGCGGGTTAACAACAAGCTGCGATTCAAATCAAGCAAAGGCTGCTCTGGCGCTTGGCAGCCCTGCACGCCAGAGCCCCCAGAGCTCTCCTTGCCCTCCTGTTCCCCGACTCTTTGCTCAGTGCAGACAGAGCCGAGATCTCAGGCCAAAAACCTCAAAACTCTGTGTTCAGGGATTTTTAAATCATTGCTTTTTTTCTTTGCTTAAGTGTTTCAAAATTATGCTTGAGAGACAATTCCTGGTTGGTCACAGCCCTTTAGGATGCTGTGAATGCACAAATAACAGCGTAGAAGGATGAAGACCTTAAGATTGCCTGCTGCAGTGGGGCACCTTGCAAGACCAGAAATTACTGGGTTGCTTTTTATGGGACAGAACTGCACCTTTGGGTTGTGCAAATGCAGTGCTGCTTCTTGGTATAGAATAGTGATTATTGTCTTTATTTAAGGGCAATTCCTACATTTCTGTTCGCTCTATGCCAGCAGATTCTCTTTGAATGTATCCCCATTCTTCCACTGCTGGTCCTGATGATCTGCTCATGATGAACGTGCTCCTGCTGGTTTTCTATACTTTGTGCAGACACCAGAGTAAGTCTGATCCAAATCATACTGGTAAAAAATATTCTCCCCCAATGAACTGGAGATCTAAAACACTTTCATGTTATTTAATTATGGGTGAGGAGGTTACCTGCATATTATCAACCCTTCATCACGCAGGAAGTTCAACGTACAAGACAACTTCATTTCTAAAACAATTTTTCTATTGATGTTTCATATCATACATGCATAGGTATACGAACAATAACAACAAAAATTCCAGGGGAAGAATTACTAAACATAAAAGAATCCAGCAAAAACCTGAAAACCCTCCAAAGTACTATATTACGCATGGACGGATTTCTTGGATTGCTATGAGTGAGTCCAGAAAGAAAAATACCTTTCATTCATACTTCAAAACTGCTCAAAAAACATACATGCTTCCATGCAGAGACCCATTGCAGAACAGGATATTTATTTCAGATTACTTGTAGACTTGTTTTATGTAGAGTGAATCTTAAGCAGTAAGGAGAAGGGTAAGGTGAGAAATGTAAGCGAGGTATCATTTATCTCACCCATGCCTAGAAAGCAGCTCTTAAAAAATAAGTTTTATATGGTGTAAATTACTGCACAAACCTTAACATAGTAGAATCACATCCAGGCAATCTCTGGACCTAATTCCCTCTTTCTCACTTAATCTGCGCTAGATGACAAGTAAATCCACTGCAGCACAATGTGTTACATCAGAAAATGGTACAAGATGAGAATCGGGCTGTGTGAATCACCTGGGAACATTTTGTGCTTCCACAGCTTATCAAGGAGATGCACAACCTGAAATACAGCGTCCCGTGCTCTTAAGTACGGTAAACCCTTTTATACTCCTGAGGCAATAAAAGGAATCACACAACACAAACAAGAAGCAATTTGGGCCCTTATCAAGATTATGACCCAAAATTAATCTATTAAAAAGCGTTGTGTGAAAAACACCATGTCATCAATAACATTTTATAACAGAAGGTCTGGCAGATGGAAAAGTTCAGAACCAGTTTAATCAGCAACATGCCCGTCTCTCACTTTTATCTTCCCAGATATCAACCTACATTCGAGAGGGGTTACATTCGTTCAAATACACACAGTTTAATGATCAACTCGTTGGTCTGCCTCTTCTAAAATGAAGAGGAGTATAAATAGATCAAATTCTTCAACTCAGAACAGTCACACAGCAAAAACTGTTGGTAGGAAAAGTCTCTGCATCCTGACCAACCAAAGAGTACCAGGAGCAGAAAACATGAAAATCATTCTAGCCTTTCTATTCATTGCCCCGCTTGCTCTTTCAGCTAGCGCTGACAAGGATTATTCCTCCTTTGATTCTGCTGCATCTCCCGAGACGAAGTCAAGATTTGCCATGTTAGATGACGTACGAATCTTAGCCAATGGACTCCTCCAGCTTGGGCACGGCCTTAAAGACTTTGTCCATAAGACGAAGGGGCAGATGAATGACATCTTTCAAAAACTTTACATTTTTGATAGGTCCTTCTACGAGCTCTCACTGCAAACCAGTGAAATCAAAGAAGAAGAGGAGCAGCTCAGACAAACTACGGCCAGACTGCAAATCAACAACGAAGAGATAAAGAACCTCTCACAGGAGATGAATTCGAAGATTGAAGACCTCATACAAAACAAAATCCAGCTGCAAGAGAAAGTATGGGGACTGGAAGACAAAGTCACAAAACTGGCCATTATCCAGCCTTCAGTGCAAGAGACAAAAGAAATTTCTTCACTCAAAGTAAGTAGCCTTGTGAAAGCCCCTGACACACAAAGCCAAAGTAAACTGTAATGCTATTAGCGGTGGTTACGCAATAGAAGCTCATGTTGTCCCTGCATCTCCGCTGTGGTACTACTGTGTATTTCGAGAAATAAATCACTGCGATATTCTAAAAAGAATCAGTGTCTTAATCGGACATATTGCTTATTTCGCAGTAAAATTCCCCAGTGAAATCAGTGAGAAAAGTGTGACATTATAAGGCTCTGTACCTTTTTCAGTATTTTTTTGCAAATCGGTTTTAAGGAATTCTGTAATAATAATAATGATAAAATAAATTGCAATCAGGAAAGTGATGTGATTACCAAGCCCATAGGTTTGTATGTCATCAGCTCATTATGAATCAATGCACTAGAAACTGCCTGCTCCATACAAAACCAGGAAGATTAAACCTTTAAAGAGGGACACTTATAGTACCTACATGGCCACCAGGACCAAAGAACCTTGCAAGCGTTAATAATGTCAACGCAATGCAATTATTTAGGTGCATATAAGGTTTCTGATGGAAAAGGATGTATTAACTGTATTTTGCGGAAGCATACTAGGGCTAAGCAACTTGTGTGAGAAAATACTGGATACTTGTTTCAAACCAGAAAGATGAATCCAGATCTCCCAAAGCCCAAGTTAATACCCTAAATGCTGGGAATCATTCCCTTTTTTAACTGGTGGCACACGTTTAGTTTGAATCAAGGGCAAACTTCACAGAATGTAATTGTTCTGGACATGAAAATGGAAGGAAAATAACAACAAAAGGTTGTGAAGGTCTTCTGCTGCTTCTAGCCACAACCCATCTCCCTCCCTGTCCTCAGGCTTTTGTGGAGCAGCAGGACAACCACATCAAGCAACTTCTCAGAATCGTAGAGGACCAGCATGTGCAACTGGACAGACAGCACAATCAAATAATGGAGCTGGAGGACAAGGTACAGGAACCGTCTCTATTTCTCTTTTCAGAATTTGTCACCTCTCGTGACACTGAAAGAGTCAATGGCCCAACCGTTCATTCAGGCCAGCCATCCCTCTTGCCCACAGTTTGGGCTGCAGAGGAGGGTACAAACAATTTTGCCCACAAACAGGTACCTTTCTGGGTGAGAAAGTGCTGTGCTGCTAGGCAGGGGGCTATGGCCTGGGCACACGATGGCCAAGAACAGAGCTTTGAACTACTATCTATCAATACCAGGCTGCTGTACTTTTTCTGACTGCTGATTTTATTTTTTTTTCTCATATTACCTATCACATTATTGTTCTTCCATTGGTCTATGTACCATTACTTTCTCTTTCGTCTTTTCCAATATTCACTCCAATAAAGAACCATGTTCTGCAGTTCAACATGTGTCACTGTAACGCTGGTGTAACTGACATGCTCATATTTAATTTATTCCTAAGAGGAGGCTATAAAAGGAAAATGCATTTCAGCCTAAGGAACTCTGGGTTCTGTGCTCTTTAGATGTTGGTATTATTTGTCTACGTGATGTCACCTGAGGAAATAAGTTAAATCTGTTTGCCCATTAAGGTGTACCTCATGAGAATGGGTCATTTACTCGCCTCATGAATCCTACCTTGTTTGAGCAGCGGCAGAGCTGACGTTCACGCAACTGAAATCCAGCAGTGCGGTTCTAAAGTTATTTTTATGCTGTAAATTGGGTATTCTAAAAGATTACCTTCACAAGGAAAATAATTCTCTGCATGACATTGTTTGGCTTGATACATGAATCTCGTCATTTCAGAGCCCTGGGAAATTAACAGTCTGTAATTACCGTTCTTTCAGCTAAACCACATAGAGCTCCAGGAACTTGCAGAGAACTCCTTCGCGGAGGAGCAAACAGAACCAGAGGCCATCTCCTTCCCTGTGCGCAACGCCACGGCCGTAACATACCAATCTGACGGTGAGACCTTATCTCTTAGACATGACTACACAATACACTGCATTTGCAGTATTTTCTGTGAAAATCTTGCATTGGTTTTTAATTGTCAAAAACTAAAAAGAAAGACTCTTATGATTTATACAGCACCGTGGGAAGGAGCTGCGTTTCCTGCTTTGGAATGTCATCACCTGTTTAGCCCCACTATACATGTACTTGTTTCTGGGGTGACACACGGAAACAACGTCCAATAATGCACTAATCCTGCCCTCAACCTCCAGCCTCCATTCACCCCTTGTAAGCACGTGCTGTGATCACCCTTTTACTGACACTTCTGGCATTGCCGATGCTCGTCTTGGGAGAGTATGGACAGAGAACTAATTTACTTCACACTGGCTAATGATAAGATTTGAAGAGCTTTCTTTAAAGTTGAGAGGCATTTGCCAACTGTGGCAATGGGAAAGGTATTTATTGGGAACTTTACTTGGGGTAGGAAAGTCCATTTGCCAGAGTCTAGTCTTAGGCCTTATAAACTTTCCAAAATTATCTAAACTGAAACCTTGCCTAACTCAAAAAATATAGGCAGTCCAACCTACGTGCAACTTGGCAGCTATAGCACCAAGTCCAAAGCAGTTTGTCCATTTCGTCACATTTATTGTAAAACAAAATAACCAAAAAGATTGTTCTAGTTTCTGTTTTGGCTCTATCCCGTATAGAAATTCAGGTTACAAAGCTGGATTAAAACTTACTGCATCCAGACCAGGATTTGTGATTGTCTGCCCTTTGCTTTCCTAGGTGCCGCTCCTGACTGCACCGCTCTCTACAACAGTGGTGTGCGGTCCAGTGGCGTTTACACTATTAAGCCCAACGGCTCAGAATCTTTCGATGTCTACTGTGAGATGAAATTTGGTAAGACAGCTGTGCTGGCAACAGTCCGATTTTCACATAAGTAGTTTCCTATAAGCCAAAAAACTGTGTTTCATCCCAAAGTACACAAAAACCTGTCATGATTCACGTATCCTCTTGACTTCTCTTACTGGCCTGTCCGTGCTCTGAACTCCGGTTTCCCATACCCTGAAGTCTCCTTCACACTGCTTTCATTCTTTCCTCATCTCTTGGTTATACCAAGGACAGGACTTTCAACCATGCAACATAAATTAAGTATACTGAAAAAAAACCAAGCCCCTTTAGCTGTAGAAAATGACAATGGCAATTATAAATGCAATTATATTGCAACCATGAGTAGCTTTTCCAAATAAAAGCAAACAGTAAATAGTAAATACCTTAGCAAAATATTGTTTCATTAACAAGAGTTATTGCTTGAGACTTAGATATACCAAACCAACCCAAAGAGGCGAGTCCTGGAGACAGGATTCCCGTACCGTGTTTGGGTGAGCCCGTAGCTATGTACCATACAGGTCCAGAATTGTCCTGGACCAGAATGCACAGCTCCTGCACAAGCTCTATCTTTGTAAGAAACCCATTTGTCTGTTCTTTTTGCCGCTCCCCAGAGATCACACATCCTTTGGCCACTTCACTGGTCCCTGTTTTTTCCACCCTGGGATGCAGCATCCTGCAGCGCTGCCCAGCGTCCTGCGCGGTCCCTTTGCCACGGCTACCCGGGGGGCCGGGGAACACGCTGATGCAGACGTGGCAGGGCCATGGGATTTGTTTGGATGTGTAAACAGAGCGGCATGGGCTTGCCCTGAGCAAAAAGCTCCTTTGCTTACATTTGTCGAAACTGGTGAAAGCAGGGTGTCATGACCTGGCAGGAGAAAGTCCCCGCCGCAGCCCTAGTGTGGACACGACCTCCAACACTTCATACCTTCTGTGGAGCTGCGCTCCCAGCCATCGAGCACTATCAGTAGAGCCACTCTGACAATCTGATCAAACGTCCGCACCGTCTCCTATCTCTTTTTTATCATTTTCTCTGTGTTTGTGTTTCTCAGCCCTCATAAACAAATGAAACCCAGTTAAGGCAGCTGAACAAAGTAAGTCCGGTGAGCCAAGTTACCGCAAGTGTGGCAGAGGACACTCCAACAGCCCCGCGTTCTGTTCATCTGCGCTCACCGGAATTTGCTTCACAAAGATTTAGGCTAACTCGCTCTGCCTCAAAACTGCAGCACACAAGAGCATGCTCGTGGACAGTTAATAAGGCCAAGGCCAAGATGTGCCGAGCATCTGCTCTCTACACAGGCGAGAGCTTTTATAGCTCAGTACCCATGCGCTCAAGTCTGCTGCAAAACGACAAGTAAGCGGGATTCAGATTGAGCCCATTTTGTTCTTCACTGCAGTAGAGAGCGAGCTCGTGTAAGGGCAGCCAGGGCAGTGCAGCAGCAGACAGTCTCAGCTAGTTTCCATCTTCTCTCTAATGCTTTAAACACTTAAACCAGGCTTGTGACTTCCCTTTCGCATTCACAGGCAGTTCCTGGACTGTAATCCAGAACAGAGTGGATGGATCACTAGATTTCAACCAAACCTGGGACGCCTATACAAACGGTTTTGGGGACCTCAATGGTAAAAATGCCTTTTCGTGTGTCTTTTCTTTGTATCAGTTGATCTGAGAACCTGAATCTTCTTACTGAAAGGTGTTCGTGTGACAGCAGAAAAAACCCACCATCAAATCTGATTAGCTTACCTAATTAGTAGAACACCAGAAAGTGCTTACCAGAAAACATAACTCAGTAAAATTCTCAAAGACACACCTTTAAATGTGTGTTTAGATACTTTTGCTGAATCAAAGCCAGAGTGCTTTAAATGCTGTTTTAATTATTGAGATTTTACCATTTATGAAAGCACGTCCCAAAGCCTTTAAATCGTACACAAGCAGGAAACCTCACCAAGTTGCTCTTACTACTTTCTCTCAAACTTTCTGCAATCCCGTTTCCCTTAAAACGGCCACACCAATTTTTCCAGCCTCAGGAGAGCCAGAGGCTGGATGTGCTCCCCTGTACAAACACCCCCGGCTTCCCCGTGCGGTGGCCAATCCCCTCCACGGCTGGATAGGGTGAGGAAACACCCACGTATCCCTGTTAATCATCAACTCCAAAGAATTCGCAGCACCAGGTGCTGCCCAACAGCCTCTCCATCCAGAATATTTTTCCTATTTTTCTCATACAATGAGATGAGTCTACTTTTGTTGAGAAAATATTTTTGCTTTCTAGACGCAGCACAGATCAAAACCTCAGCAATGTGGGCAGCAATATTGAGTTAATTCCACCTTTTTTTACAATAAAGAGCTGCTGTACCTCCACCTTTCCCTCATTTTGGGACAGCAGCTCACAACCAAGGTAGACTTTTACCCGTATAGTTTGTCTGAGCATATCGAATGCTAACAGTTGCTGCTTGATTGGTCTCCAATTCCCATATACACCAACCTGAAGCCACATCTTTTCAGTGGCCAAAAGATTTTGGAGAGGATCATGTCACTCTCAGCTGCGTCCCCCGTGTCCTACTCAGTTCTGGGCTGCATATAAATAAAATAAAATATAAAATGATAAAATATAACAGGCTACTGCTCCTTCCCTGTAAATTGTGGGAGTATTTTACCCAACCATCTTGTCTTCTATTGCTTTAAATGCCAGCTGCATGTATGGCACACACATTCAGCTGCACTATTTCTACATGTGGCAATTACCTATTCTGCCCTGATACCAGCAGCACTGATAATGAGCTACTTAATGAATATAATTTATGAAACTAATTAAACTAATTATCGAGAATTCTAGCAAAAGAAAAATGCTAAGTTAAATTCACTTTGTACACAAGGGTATCGAAACCTTAGTTTAGTTCTGCAGCTCTTTCCTTAAAAAATACAACAATTGCAATTTAGGTTTTATGTATGTCATTTGCTTCATTTGTCACACAGTTCCAATTATGCAGGTTTTAAATGTCTTGAGCTCCCTCTCAGAGTTTCGCAAGAGGTGGGAAAGTTAAGAGAGAAGCTCCAGTTCATTTATATCTTTTGCTTTTATTGATCACTGGTGTGCAATTAAGAAGAGGTAAACAAAAAGAATGTAGCAGGAGACCTCTGAAAAGATCAACAGTCCCCAAGACTCATATTATTGATTTAATTAAAGCAATGAATAAATCCTTTTAAATACTGTATTTTCACACATACTATCCGCAGGTTATCTGTAAAAACAAATTCAATAGCAGTGTTAGCAATACAGGGGTTTCGGGAAAGTTTGTCACATAACCCCGTCCCCGCTAACTCCCTGCCTGGTGACTTCTGTCCCCTAATCCTCACCTCTGACGTCTCCTGATTCTGACATTGCGCAGCTTATTTGAACACGTAATTTTCAAATACTGATATTTTAAAGGTGAATGAGCTACCTGAGGTATGGGTTAGAGATCGGAAAACCACGGTAAGTGTGCTCCTGCCTCGTTCCGCACTAACAGCATCTATTTGCTACAACTTTGCAGAGGAATTCTGGCTAGGCCTGAACAAGACCTATTCCATTACTAAACAAGGGGACTACGTCTTACGGATTGAGCTGCAGGACTGGAAAAATAACAAGCGTTACATCGACTATGCGTTCCGCTTGGGAGGCCCCGAAACAGACTACACTCTCCAGCTTTCACGGATCTCCGGGAGCATCCCCAACGCCCTGCCGGAGCAGACAGAACTGCGGTTCTCAACTGCAGACCATGACATGGACACCATAAATGACTTCAACTGTCCAGAAAACTACCTAGGTGGGTATATTAACATGGGAGTATGCTTTAGTGGGGAGTTACTGATATCAGCCTGGCTTTACAGACAGAAAAGAGAAAGCAGCAGCATCTTTGCACTTGCAGAAAGGGCAGGAGATGTTTTTCACTGGCAGACAGGAAGGTCCTACAAGGAGGCACCACTTTTCTATTTAATAGTCAGGTAAAGCTAAAGCATAGTGAGTCTGTGCAAACACCCAACATTAGAAACAGCGATGTTTATTTCAACCCCAGGTTGAAATAAAACCCCAGGACGAGATTCTGAGCTACAAAGTAGCGGGCAGCTCTTCCTCTGATGCCTGGTCTGGTGTGGCAGCCCTAGGCCAGATTGTTTAATCCCTCAAACCAGAAAAACAGAAGCCACACTAACTCTTAACTCCCTTTTGACTACAAACCAAAAGTTAAGAATGATGGCGAGTTTCCATTCAAAGGCAGACTTTATCTGTTTGTCAAGTATACGTGAAACATTCACCCTCAAAAGAGCAAGAGAGATGCAAAGCTGAAGACGTTTCTCCTTGAAGAGCATTTGGTTAAAAGATTCCTAATTCTTTGTTTTTCTGAAGCTTTTACTTTTTGCAAGTTTATAGCAAAAAGCAAACAATTGAAAAAGCAATTAATGATTAAACCACAGGATACAGAATCACCCTCCAGACACCTGCTTCACGGAACAAACATTTTGTACGTCATTTTTATCAGGGAGTGGACTGATAAGACATGGGGTAACAATTTTAAACTGGAAGAGGGTAGATTTAGATTAGATATGAGAAAGAAATTCTTTACTCTGAGGGTGGTGAGACCCTGGAATGGCTTGCCCAGAGAAGCTGTGGCTGCCCCATCCCTGCAGGGGTTCAAGGCCAGGTCGGACGGGGCTTGGAGCTGGTGGGAGGTGACCCTGCTCAGGGCAGGGGGTGGCACTGGATGAGCTTTAAGGTCTCTTCCAACCCAAACCATTTTCTGATTCTACGATTCTAGGCTTGAAAACTGTCAATGTCTGAAACAATGCTAAGAGCGTTGCTCAGCTCTAGTGAGCACAAAGCAGATGGCCAATGACTTCCAAAGTGCTAAACTTTCATTTTCAGCGCAGAGGCACTGCCAGCCCTTTGCAAGCAGAACTGGCCTTAAATTTAAGCTCATAGTTAAGGACACCAGCCAATAAATAAGAGAATTTGTTTACTAAAGGCTCTCCAGCTCCCTGTAGAGGCAGAGCTTTAACTATTCGTACCTGAGAAAAATGTCAGCAAATCGTAAAAGTCAGTTGTAGAGGGGAAACATGAAAGCATGGAGTTAGCTTCACAAGTGTCCCAGTTCAGTGGCAGCATTCGTGTGTGCGGTTTTCTATGCACCACTGCTTTTATGTGAAGCAGATAGTAACGGGGAGCACATCTTTTGTACTGGCCCTCAACTTGCAAGTCTAAGTGGGTGTACGTACAAGCACCATTTCATTTGGGGATACTGGGTAACTGTTGCTTTTGCTGGAACTGGTCTAAGTAAGATTTATGTTGCAAACAGGAGGCGTCTGCTCAGAAACCGAGCACGGTATGTTAAGGTACAACTGACAGTAACGGACATTATGACATGTTTCCTTAGGAGGCTGGTGGCACAGTGAATGTGAAGAAACCAATCTTAACGGGAAATACGTCGCACCAAGGTCAAAAGGAAGACTAGACAGAAGAAAAGGCTTATACTGGAAGCCTAAGAAAGGAAGATACTACTTGCTCAAGTCAACCAAAATAATGATACACCCAACAGACTTAAAAAGTTTTGACTGAATGCTCAACCTGATGCATTTTGATTCAGAACATATACACTGACCATTACTACATCAAAGAAGTTCATGTTATATTTAATAACAGATACATGTCTAAATCCATACTCTGTATGGTGTATTCTCCAATACATAAAGCCGGGGCATTTGCAATGGTCTCACAGTACGTTTGGTGAGTATTCTCATTCCCTCTAGCCCCAACATCCATGTGCTGTAACTTTCATGGAGCTTTTACCTACCCAGGATGAAACTCTAATGCCTAGGAATCGACCGCCTATTCATGTATTAGATAATATTGCTTGGGGGAACAGGTTTTTGGATGTTGCATTAATTTCTGGGTTGTGTAGTAGGGAACACGAAAAGTGTTTCAGGAAACAAAGGGTTGGCAAAATGCTACAGAAGACATTTAGGTATTAATCTATAGGGGAAAAAAAGAAATTTTGTTTCATAAAGTAACTAATCGAATGTTTGGTTTGTGTTATTGTTGTGGAATGTTTCTATGAGCAAATGAAAGATGGGTAACGCCCCATTTTAGGGTTCTGTGTATTTCCAGACAAATTTTCAGCTGTGTAGCCCAGGCCAATCTTCACTGAAGCTCTGTACTCACGCAGCTAGAGATGTGCACACCTATACCAAGTAAGCCAGAGCACAGGCCTGATCTTTTAGATACCACACTTCGAAGAATAACTTAAGAACTACACTTTCTTACTGAAAAGTTAAGAGCTAAGCTTCAAGGCTTACTGAAATTTATGAGAGACCTTTTCTTCTTGTTTGAAATGGAATCAGAGCCATCCCTTTGCAACCTTTTACTACACCTAACTATGAAATTAACGGAAAGACCAAGTGAGCACACAACCAAACACTTTTCAAACACAGAACGGCTGCCTGTGGGGCAACTCCAATGGAGTCAATGGTACCAACCAACAAACCCTGTAGGCACAACCTACGTGACAGTGTTGGTCCTGCTCCTGAGAACACACTGACACTTGTTTAACTTCAGCTGCAGTACACTAGAAGGCAGAGGGACTATTGACGTGCTTGTGGATGGGCAGCCGTGGAGGCGCGGACTGACAAAGCCCCCAGTTCTGCAGTTTCATTGAGTCATATTGACTTGTAGATCTTCCCTACCCTTTGTACAGCACCGATTTTTTTATCTCTACATTTGCAACCATAGAGAAAATGGTTTTAAGTTGTAATATATCAGAGTGAAACAACTGTGAACAGAATGTGCTAATTACAGAAAAACTGCAAAAATACTTGTACTTCTTATGGATTTATTAAAAAGAAGAGATCACAGAGTGCTGCTTATTATTACAATACTGGTGTATTGTAATGTTTAATTACCTGTCTATCCTCTAAAAATAAATAAACAAACAAATAAAACTTTTGAAAATATATGAGATGCGGAACTTGACTAAACTCACTCTTTTAAGCTTTGGTTTATAAAAACCTAGTTTGTATTAATCTGATTTTTACAAGAGGTAACAGATTTGGTGAGTAAGTCGGTAAAATTACTCAGCTGAAGAAGACAATTCCACTCAGACATATAATGTCTTCAAAGATACTGTAAAAAAGCTTTAAATGAATAGTGGTACATCATGAAAAGAAATCTGGTCCCTGCCTGGGTTTAGTTATAGAAAGGTTATTGTTTTCCAAGAAACTTTAGAAAAATTTCTTATCTTCCAGATCTTCAGAAGGCTTTTTTCAAGCATTGTAAACAAAGAAATTGCTTTTAAACCAAAATGGAAATATGAACAAAGGGATTACGCATTTTCTTCACTTTTGTCCCTCACTTTAAAGAAAAAAAGTAAGTCACTGAAAGTGTCAGAAGTAATAAAAACAGCAAGACAATTATAATTTTAGCAGACAGACAAATTAAAAAACCTCCATAAAACTGAAAAGAATTCAATTAAATTTCACTGTGGATTTTGGGAAATGGCGAAACCTCTCTCCTGTTCTTGTTCACAGCCAAGTTTTATGCAAATATGTTTGTCCCTTCACAACTGTGTATTTTCTGCTGTGTCAGTCTGGACCCTTTCTGTGCCCCTGGCACAGCGGGTCTCCTGATACAGCAAGTTTTGCAACAGAACAGATGATAAGATAGGAATTTCTAGACTTGCCAGTCTCTCAGGCCCTGAAATGTGACATGTATTTCAAAACTCTAACCTGTATGTGGTATTTGGAACGTAGACATCCCTGGCAGGAAACTCCAGGATTTCTCTTGTCGGTCTAACTCTGCTGTCTGGGTAAAGTTTGACTTGCAGCAACTCTGGAGTTAGACAGTAATGGGGATTCTCTGGAGCTGGAGATATGTCTATCTTTAATTGAGCTGTAAGAAGAAAATGATTTTATTACAATAAATAGAAGTTCATTTAAATGAAAAAGCATATTCATGCTTTGTTTCTTCAGGTTAATATCCTATATATTCATTTCATAAATAAACAAATGATAAATTACAGCTAATGTGTATTTGTTAAAAATAAGCAACAGTGAATCAACTGATATCTAGGGCAATTCGGGTACCAGATAATAAGAACCAGCAGAGAAGATGTATCTTAACAAGTTCAAATGTTGTTCTCATAGAAAGCTGCAGAACTACAGTCTAGATAATGCCACTGTGAGGCCCAACTATAGTTAATATAGTCAAAGTCTCATCAGGAATCTTGCCTATCAAACCATAAGGGTACATCATGAGCTGCTGAAAGCTAATCTGCATCAAGTTTATTGAATATTTTCCTTAGCAAATCAGCTGACAGTACTGCCAGCACACTTATTGTTGGTGGATGGCACCGAGGCTGGAACGACTGTAAAAACTTGGAAGACATGAGAGTTGGAAAAATGGCATCAAATGTGAAACATAAGAAAGAGCAAAGGACTTGCATTAAGGAGAAGCCAAACATACAAACATTAAAAATAATAATAATTGGCATGGATCACTCTGTAGAAAAGGGCTGGGTGGCAGCAGTGACAATAGCCAGTGTCCAGAAGAAAGCTACAGCCATTCTAAGTGCCGTGTCATGTGTAAGACACTGGATACAAATTCACCTGCTTTGCTTGGCATAAGGTCTCAGGAGGAGCAGCACAACCGGTTTAGAGCACCGTGCTCGAAGAAAAGCATGGACAGGTTAAAGAAACTCTGGCAAAGACTAACAAGACAATTTTAAAATCACAACCTTTGGGGAAGGGTTGAAAAAACCTGAGATTGGTTAGGCTACGAAACGGAGGCGAGCAAGAGTGAACTAATAACAGCGTTCAAGTACTTGAAAGGTTGTGATAACTGCCCTGAGGGCATGACAGGCCATAATCAGATTAATTTGCAGAAAGATAATTTTGCAAAGTTTTCTTAATACCTAACCTCAGTACAAGGACAGCTGAGCGCTGGGAGAGATGATCTAAGGAAGCGGTAGGATTGCTGTCACCGGAGATTTTGAAGAACAGGTTAAGTAAATATTGTCAGGAATAGCACAGGTCAGGGACCAGTGATGTTTCGCTGCTGGTGTGACAGCGTTTTTATTTCCCTTTCTCAAACAGAGGTGGAGTCTGTTCCTATTAACCAAGTGGGAGCCAGGAGAGAGATCTCCTTTCAGCTAGAGAGTGGTATTTTACTCGGGAAAACAGAGGCTCCTCAGCCCCTGCTGGCTTTAGGGCTTTGAGGTTTGCATCCTCTTTTCACAGATACTGCTCTCAGAGTGCCAGGAGCTCCATGTGCACATGTACCAGTGAAAAACCTGCCAAAATGCCATCTTTAGTGCTTGTGGTCTACCAGGGATTGCTGTCGATGACTTCTTAGGGTTTTTTCATCTGCTCACTTATAAGAACTGGGTGGCAACTGGAATGACTAACCAAATACCTTAACATGTGTGAGGCAAAAACATCTCGTTCAATACCTGTGATGGGTCTCAATCTCCGTAACACTGATGATGGCCGTCTCATGTCAGCAAGGAACTTGTACAAATCTTCATCGCTCAGGCGATCACCCTCCTGTTGGATGGTGGGAAGAAAATGGTTATCTACACAACCCTTCGGGACTGTGAGAGAATGAATAAACCGCCTAATACTATAGTCTCTCTCCTCTTCTCTTTCCTCTAATATCAAAATGTACCTTCCCAGAACAAGGTGTTAAGATTAACATGCTAAATTACAGCTCATTTCTCCATCCTTTTTCCTTCTCTTTTTCCTTATTAATCATCATGACAGCTGCAGGAACTTCTCATTGAAAACCTTTTCTCTCCCCATCAATATTATCTTTTTCAAAACTGAGAATGGCTGTTAGAAGATTTCCCCAAAATATCCAATTTTTAGCAAGTATAATAGTTTGAAAAAGTATCTGTCATTCAGGTAGTGATCCTCATTCCTTCTCCTCTGCCTTCTTTTGGTAGGAGTCTAAAAGAGTTACTTTTCAGAAGTGTTAAGAAACGGTGGGAAGTAGAAGGAATCTGCTGTCAGTCTTCCTTCTGCCACATTCTAGTAGCTCAGAGTTTCATTAATTTTGGAAACATTATAGAAAATGTGACTCTGCCACCCTCTAACTATCCAAAAGCAGAAGATATCTGATACTAAAGGTAATAAATCACAATAAAAAAAGAAGCAAAAGGAAGGAGAAAAACGCTGGGTAGTATTCAATTAATTGTACTGAACAGGAGAAAAGGAAGGGAAGATAAAAAATAAAAGATACAGAAGAACTAGAAACTTAAAATCTTAAATCAATGTTCAGCATTTTTTAAAGGACAAATTAAGAAAACAAGCTGTTTCAAAGTTGTCAAGTGAAAAAAACCTCAACAAAGTAAATAAATATATGATTCGGTAATGCATCACTAACTTGGTGAACTGGCGTACGTTACGAAGAGGGCTGCAGAACATGATGGGTGGAACGCCCGCATTAGCAGTGCTGTCATACATTTTTTTTTCTCACTATCTACATTTTGGGTGAATAAGTTACAGAACTGCATGTTATTAACGCCCCAAATAAAAGGAACTCCCTGCGCTGCTCTGGGTCACTGAGACCCCAGAGATACCATTCGCAGAGCCCGATTTCACTCATCCCGAGTCTCATGGAAGCACAGAGCAGCAGAGGCACGAGTCACCCTCCACTTACACGGTTTGCACCACGATAACTTCATGCCCTTGATGTCATTTCTCCTTATTTACATTGCTATATTTAAAAGCAGACTTTGGATGGCTATCCACAGTGAAAGTGGCATGTAACCAAAACAATCGGGGGGGGAAGAGCTTAACCAACTTTCAGTATATAGAATTTAAATCTTTGTATTCCCAACGATTAAGAAATCAGTCCAAAAAATATCTGGTTGTACACTATTAAATCCCTTTTTATACACAAAGGTGACATTGAAATAACAATTTTCCTTAACCAGATATGGCATTAAGCAAATCTTAGCAAAAATTAATGAACGGAAACCATTTTCTAAGCTTAATTAAAAATTTGATTCCGTTTAGCCATGTTTTCAACTGCTTCTCAGGAAAATCCCAAGCTCTGGCTAGGAAAATCTGCCACTCAGCAAAGCCGCATCAGAAGTGAAATGCTTTGTTCTCTCAGGCATCCCTGGATGTGTCCAGGGAACTGACGCCAACCTCAAAACACACTGATGAACCTGGTCCTGAGCCTGCTGATGTTTCAATGGGATTGTCTGTCACCCGATGAAACCAAAGGAGTCGACTGACCATCGTGATACAGGCTATGCAACTGCTAGACAGGACAAATACCTGGAATCCTTTTTGGCATATACTAACCCAAAGAAGTTACCCTCAGTTTTTATGAACTTGCTTCTATGAGCGTTTTATCCAAATATGTTTACCAAAAGGCCAGGCAGTGATTTTTCCAATGCACGTTAGAAAAACCTGGAGCAAAACATACTGGTGTTCTTCTGGGGAGACCCAGTTCCATTCGTTGGAGTGGTTAAGTCGCTATGCCATAATGATGCTTTGTCATTCTAGTCAAAACCGGCTAACAGTTTCTAATTCCAGGATGTAATTATTCACAGTAAATTTATTGAAAGAATCCATCAATTGACTGTGGACCCACTGCTGGCAGAATTAAGCACATGACATAATAAACCCACAGTACGCTGTTCAGATATCCTGTGATCAGGGAACAGACATTACATGCATTGAAAGCACCACAAATTAATCATTCAGGTCTAAACTGACTTCGCATGATCAAATCACTCTGTCCAAGGAGCAACTCCTTAATTAGATAGCTTCATACAATACCTGTTTAAAGAAGTTTGTCACTGTCAAAGTAGCTGGTCTAAAACTGGTCAAATTGCAAGCCTCATCCCCACTTGTGGTTCTTTCTAATGAACGCCTCCCGACAATACTGGAATTTCGCCTCTCTGACCACGATCCTTTACGTTCTTCAAGAAATACAAAATGAAAAGGGGGAGGAATTAAAACAAAAAGAAGAAAAACAATTGTCCGAGAGCGTACTTTTGTTCCAACCAGGATTTTCTACACAAGAAGATAGCTGCTGCTTTTGGAAATTATGCAATAAGCGTGATAGAAGAGGTGGTTATGCTGAGACAATCACACTCCTGAGGCATCAGGAGGCTATGAAGCACAGCTGACTACTTCTGCTCCTCTCACAGCAACCTCACCCCAGTGCCTTACTGCTATTATAAAAGTCTTTATCGTGTGGAGATTTATGTATTTCTCTTCCTCTGAAAGATGATGAAGTTGGCAGTTTTGGGGATGCTGAAGAGCAGTTTCAGATGAGCTGTGTGGTTCACAAAGATTAATCCACTCCTTTGGAAAATGTTCATCAGCCTGTAACGCACGCTTAGTCTTAGAAGCCTGGTTTTAAATAATATAACAGATGGTTTGCTTGTAAAATCCTTGAAAGATAAATCCATTTGTTATCATGGACTTTTCTGTTCTATTTCAACCATGACCCAAGACTATCAGTAGGCCTAGGGCAGGGGGAGGAGGGAGATAAAAAGGAGCAACGGCAGACACGGGGTATGAATCAAGACTTCAGTAAACTCTGGATTTGCCCACATTCCCTCATGCAGGTGCCAGATACTGTACCTCCTGTGCCAACTTCTACTTCCGTGGAATCTCTTTCCAAGCTTCCAGCGCTGCTCACAATGTTCATTAAATGAATGGCCGTCCAGGCAAAAGGCATTCGATACTTGCCCAGTCTTTGGCAAAACTGTTCCGCCTGGCATTTCAGTTTTTCCAACTTTTCCTTATTCTGAGAAGAGAATATTCAAGAGATTAAAAGGAGAGGAACGGGAAAAAAAAGGTTCATTTAGCGAAATCAGTAAGTCACAACGGTATCTTTTCTAACTTGCAATGATTTTGTGCTTCAATAGCACCTTCTAGAGGAGGATCACTAAGCGCTGGGCAACCAGACCTCTGCTTCGCAACACTGCCATCGGGCCAACAGTACCAGACACGGCACGGCCCGAGGGTCAGAGCAGCTGGTTTCATGCTCTTGAGCCTCCTGAACAGCCTCATCTGTCCACTGTCCTTTTAAGAAAAGCTGAATTTTACTCTGTGAAGTCTGAAATGCTCTTTCTTAATGTCATTTTATGCAGCAGGTGCTCAAATCATCTGGAGTTGCGTGGGAAACTGAAAACATTCTTCAAATAAGCAGTATCATACTCATCTTACTGAGGAAAAAAAGGATTAAGAACTTTTCCATAATTCTCTATATTAAAGAGCAAGGTTTTTGCTTTAGAAAGGTTGTTACCTACAGGCCTTTAAGAAGTTCCCAGACAGGGGGCTGCATAACACCAGAGAGTTCTGTTGCTCACGTTCTTCTAATTCAGGACACGCTTATGCATCTTGCTGGGAAGGAGACCTTGAAAAAATCCCCTTTTCACCTACATCCCCAAGCATCCTGCAAATCCAATTCCAAAATTTCACCTAGGCTTATGTCAACTTATTGGTCACAGCAAATGTATTTTTTTTACTTTCCTTATCTGTATACCTGAGGTGAAAAATACCCATTTCTCATATTGTGGTGCAGTGATATAAAGACAGAGATAGACAAAAAATGTGAATGAATATATTCTTAGCTGAAGAAGAACTTTAGGAAGGCAAAACTTTGGTAGAGTTTGATCGGAATTAAGAAATGAACATCCCAGCTCCTTTGAAAAAAGCATAATGGAAAACCTCTTAATCACAGAAGGGCTGGCATCCTCACTATTACCCTTTAATCTTCACTTGGCTCAGCCCAATTGTACAAGAAACTAGGAACCATTTCTGAGTCCCATAAGCACTGCTTCACATTCTATGTACCCAAGGTTTCCTTTCCAAGCTCTCTTGCACGTCTTACAAACAGGAGTTGTAAAATAACATACTGAGCTCAAGTCAGAGATTTCTCATTCTGACTGCTAGTAAAATCAGAGATTTTCTATGCTGTAACCACTGTTGTATTGGAGAAAGCCCTTCAGAAAAACAAAATAGTAGCCAGTGGGTGAAAAGATGGAGGAAAGGCCGTAGTCCAGGTGCCACTGAATTCTGCGGGTGCTACCAGCATTCCTGCTTGCTCCGGAACCTACCAAACCTGCCATTCCCACCCAGACTCCAGTACGCTACAATGAGCCACCAGCTGACAACTGCAGGGAATAAAACGGCATTCTTCCCTGCAGGAAAATCTCTCCTTTTAGTCCTGCAAGGAGACCGGCTGCATTTAAACATGCAAAGGAAAGACAAAGAATCAGTCAAACTGGGGCAGGTCCATGCCACCCACTGCACTTTAAAATGCCCAGGACTTTACTGCACAGGACAATGCCCAAACTGTTGAAGGCAGGAATTAAAGTAACAGTGTTAATAAAAAGAGCAAACAAATAAAAAAAAAGCAAACACAAACTTTATAAAAAGTATAAAGATTTAAAACTACCCTTACTCTTCGTAAAAAGGACAGTTTCATCCTGCTGTTGAGTGTGACCCTTCTTTACAGTATTAGGAAAAAGAAAAAACAGCAGAAAATAGCTTAAAAAAAGAACGAGAAATGCACTGCAATTCAAAACCAGGCCTGATGGAGAATCTCCTGTTAACATATCTCATCCACTTTATAACCTTTCCAGAGGAAGGCAGAGGTACTGTGATGTGGTTAAGCTGCAGAAGCAATGGAAAAGTTGAAATTTTACTGCAAATTCACATCAAAGGCTGCCTTCGCTTGACCCAGCTACGAGCACACAGCTGATCCTTTGGGACAGGGAATCACAGATGACTGAGCTTGATGGGAACCACACATCTCCCCTGTCGGCCACAAAAACTGATGACCTTTAACTACTCTACCCCAATAAGGCATCAAGATTCAAGGTGTTTGACTCTTCTTTGGCCTTTAGAATTTGACTAGATTCTTAATTAAAAACAGATCCCTTTAACAACAGTACCAATGGCTGTTAAGTCCAAGGTAAAAGAAGATAATTTATGTTGAATTTGTTAATACCAAAATGCCTTAAAGTGCTTGCAGCCAAATTTAAGCAAAACATCAAAAAAAATCTTACCTTTGCTGCATCCGATTCTTTAAAAATCATATAGGGCTCTGCACACTCCCCGATATCTCCCTGTTGTAATACTTTTTCCAGCTGCGAAGGGAAAATGAACCATTATGAGGACATGTATCCAGCAAGGATTGTTAAATTAAACAAACACTAGGAAGCAAAAACATTCTTTCAAAAGAGTTAAAGCTTGATTTCCCTTTGTGAGGCAGGGCACAAGCACTGCACTCAAGTTGTTAGAGCCATTAAGTTCCCAGATCTCGGGCTGTAACTGAATCACGAGTGTAAAATATAGGTTCAAAGGGAACATATACCACTTCACTTTGATCGGTTCTACAGCCACTTTCAGTTCCTTCTTAAGGTCTTAAAGACACTTTACACTGTCTTCAGCATCATCACTTCAGAATTCTATTCTTATTTCTGTTCTCCATATTAAGGACCTATTGCAGCAGCACAGAAAGGTGGCTCAGGTGCGCTCAGCTAAAACAAGCACTGTTTTAAAATCAGTGTTTTTTCAACTCAAATAATGAAATAATCAAATATTTAAAATTAGCCAAAGAGTAGATGTCTGCTTCTGAAGTCTCCAAGTCAATGCCTCTTCAATACAAAACTACTTAACACTCAGTTTCTAACAGAAATATCTTCCCTACCATATGCACGAAGACTGTTTCAGAGGCATCCTGGCCCTCCCTCCCACGCCCGCTACAGTGCACACACTGTTACTAGATTAGAATATCTTTAAACTTCTCCCATGCTTATAAAGTGCCATTCATACCTGTCTATTAGCGGAACCCCAAGAGGCTACCACAATATAAAGAACAAAACTACTTTCCATCGAATCTTGCACTTCTGGTGAGTTTATGCCAGCAATACCAGCTGTCTGAAAAGCAGTTTCCCAATGAGTAAGACCCATGTGAAAATTCACCCCACGAGGCACGCTACGCATCTGTTCTTATTTCTCCCTGACTATATCCTTTTCATCATCAAATCAAAAAATCACCTAAGGCACCAGCTCCTCTTGGATCACTGGTTTTACGAGCACCAACGTGCAGTCACAAGCTCTTTCGGACAGATCCCCATCTCAGAAATATGGGGTTCTCTCTTCCTCGTGTCTTGTAAAAATCAGAAGAGTGAATATGTGTGCACAGGCGGAACATGATTTTTAGAAGGAATTGAGAGTATCATACCAAAAATTGGAGACCAGAATATGCTCCAACACTACTGAAAGCCTTATTCTCACCTGGGACTGTTTTATCATGCCACAAAGCCTTAATTAATTTTCAAAAGCTTATTTCTCAAATAAGAAGCAGTTGATGAAGAGCTTGCGCAAACCTCAGTCAACAGGGTTCCCAAAACACAGCACTTAGCTGGCAGGCAATGTAACCACCGCCTGCGAACTGAAAGCATGTATTGAACTCCTCTTTTTACTGCAGGATGATATTTATGCAGAGACCAGCCAAAAATCTGATTCAAATGCCAAGCTGAGCTAGTAACATTTGTGCGCTCATAGAATCAAGTGAAAGAAGAGAAAATAACTTTTATCTTTGTGTACTTTATTCCAGGAGTGACCAATGTGGCATTTTATTTCGATTATGGATTTCACTCTCTTAGCAATTTCGATTCTTAAGGACATTTGAAAATCTGGCTTAAGGGCATGTATCATTTTTGAAATGAGATTCAGATCAATATGTATTTTTAAATCACTCACTTATCTATCATCTTAAGGAGTCCGCACATTGTTTCATATGAAAACCAAGGTCAAGCCCCAGAAAGCTGCTTTATATCAAGCAAACCTTTGTGCTCTTTTCAGTTTTGTGATAATACAACAATGCATATCTCCACTGAACTGTTTCTGTTACAAAGGAACTTAGCGTACTAAGTGAGAATATCTGAAATGAAACAGAATTCTGTGGTGTCAGTGTTTACACTTTTGAGAATAGAATTCTGCTCTCCAAATGCAAATAAGAAGTCAACTAGCCAGGCAGACTTGTTTATATTTTATTTTAAACAGAAAACAAGAGACGATAATAATTTAAATTTCTCCGGCATTTCTTACCTTTATTACCAGAAAGACATCTTGAGAGGGGTAAGTGATAGAAAAAATGGCAGATCTGGCCAGCGTGGATATAGCAGCAGGGGGCACATGTGGACGAAGCATTCCCTTCATTTGCTCAGAGTTTAAATCAAAGTAGAAATTTTCTGAAATCTAAGGAAGAAATTGAGTAGCTTCAAGCATTAGTTATACTTTTTTTTGGGGGGTAAGCTCTTCGTAAACACAACGGACAATTTCAAAAGACAAGTGAAAAAACTACCTTTCAAACCATGTATAAAAAGAAAAACAAAATGGCCTGTTCATTAAGAAATCAAGGCAGGACAGTGGGAAAGGAGAAAGGAACTGGAGCCAACAATACACATTGCCTATAAAATTTCCTCCACCTCCTTTAAGGTATGCAGTCCCATCACAGGACTAGGAATTACAACTGCTATCTGAATTGAAAATATCAAAGTATAAAAATAGAAAATGATTTTTAAGATCCTTCACAGAAAAAGAAAAAACCAAAACATCTTGAAGGCGAGACAGTGAGCTTTCTACACCGAAACGCCAAATCCTTGACTGTATTAAGACTTCAAAGCCAAAGTGAATGTGAGCTGGTTATCAACACCAGAGGTCACTAAAGAACTTACTACATGAGAGAAAAAAAAATGGAGTAATGAGATGATAAAATTGGCTTATGAAATGTGATTTAAATATTAAACAAAGTTCACATAATATTCCACATACTCTCATCTACATAACTTAAAACTCAATGCATTAAATTCAAGTCTTAAAGAGATAAATGTCAAAATGCATATTTTTAACATTTTTCTCTCTACTACTGCTAATATCTTGAATTAGGAAAACTAAAAGACTCTTCAAATATTAAATACAGAACATAAATAGGGGAATAAATGTATTTTGCATTCCCTATAACTTAGATGCTGAAAAGACTGCTCAGTTTTGTTTTGATTTTAGCAATTTTAGCGTGTATGACTTTCTTGTGCATTATTTAAAATGTTACTTGGACACACACCATCCTGAATCATGAAAAAGAGATTAAGAAAATCATAAAAACTTAATCTAAATAAAAGGTTTCAGTTACTTAAGGTCTCTCTGGGGAAGAGACTTTTGAAAACCAAGATTGGACAATATATATATTCTGATTTTAGGCACTCCCATATTAGATAATATTTTTAGAAAAGTGGTTATACTTCAACTGTGTTACTAAGCAGAAAAAGAACACACAAGATGGTTTGTGAAATGCCTTCATCGTTCTTCCAACCACCAGTATGTCACTGTGTTCATAAAGGTTTGCTTCCAGAATTAATTCCTCCTTTTTTTTTTTAAATACAGGTTTGTAATGCTTCAGTGGAAATGTCATTACTCAAGTAATTAAAAACCTACCTTTTTCTTTTCTTTAACATCATACAAAGCCAAACTTGCAAAAATGGGCTCAATTTCTATTTCAAACCTTAAAAGGAAGAAACACATAACATCAGTTGACTTGCATTTTGTCAGAAAGAGCGAGCTACCCACTCCCCAGATCCTTCCTGGGCCATGGCTGACCACCGATAAACCAAGACGTCAGGAACAGCCGAGCCAACCTAAGGGCGTCCTCCTGCTGAAAAGGGATCTTGCTCCCCAATTTTCCCCCCATTCCTCTCCTGTCCCACTTCCTCTGCGTCGCCTCTGCTCGTTTCCACCAGGACACGCACTGGCGCTCCCTGCACCTTCTAAAAGCCATTTCAACTCATTGACCCAACAGAACGGTTGGGATTAGGGCCACAGGGCATAAAGCATACTTCTACAAATGTTTTTATCCTCTTCAAGTGTTGTTTGAAAGCTAAGCAAAGCAGCCTAATAGCTTCCTTAAAGGGAGAGGAATTATTAATTGGGACAGTTGGACCACTGAGCTCCTCTAATTACCTTGAGAAGTTTTCCTATGCGCTAATTTACTACGCCGAGCTGTTCATGGGGCTAAATGGCCAACCTCATGGTTTCCTCTCAGCATTACTGACCAGAAAGCTCCTTCCCCTCCAGAGTCGGGGACAGCCATTTTGGCAATTTTCAACATTTAACTTTTGTCAGAAAATACCAATATCTCAAAAACGCTCTCAGAAAGGCGTCAGTTTTCCAGAGTAACTGTTATTAAGTATTTACGCTAACTGAAACACTTCCAGTGAAAACACCAACCTACCACATAGAGCTGAACTTACTGTTAAATCACCTGGGAAGTTAAAGAAAGTAAAGAACATTCAAAACCTGCCCCTACACCATAGTGAGCAGGGCCTGACTTGCCATCCTCCTGTCTGCACAGCCTCCCCATGAAATCAATGCCCGATCCACGGTGGGACACCCCCACACAACCGCTCCTCGCACAGAGCTCTCAGCTTTTCAGCCTGGAACTCTTCCTGCCAACAGGGAGAACAACATACAGGACCGCATCACCAAACAGGAATTTTCTCTAGTTTTGCAACAAAGGTGAGATTAACCTGAAAATGAACCTGCTTAGGTCATCTTAGCCTTCTCCCTGGGAAAGAGACCACGCACTTCTTTTTGACCACGTATAAGATAGCATGATCTTGGATGCTCGCTATTACGGAGATTACTTTGGTACACAAACAAGCAGGTTTATAGCAGATTTGCTATAAATTTACAGCCAGCAAGAGATGCTTTAATAGCAGAAAGCATTAATTTCCAGCATCTAACTTATTTATGCTAAAGAGACCATCCTTTGGAGAGGAAGCTCCACTGCTACTGCATATTATGTTGTTCCAGTTCATAAAAGGCTGCAAAATCAGTTCATCTCTATGGCTATATTAGGTCCTGGAGTACTCTACGAGCAGGAGATATGTCCCACACATATATCTCAGTTATGAGCCACAATGTAGTCTAACTGGAGCTCTCTAATAAGAAGGGTTGACCTAACTGAGGACACAGAAGATGAATACAGCAGTGTGGAAAATCAGTTTTGTACTTTATTTCTCCAAGGGAATAACAGTAAAATTTTACCTTGTGTTATTAGAGAAGAGTTATAGGCAATGAACCAGCTGCAGGTAACCCTATATTCAGGAGCTCCACTTCATTAAACTTGTTTAACAGGTTTCTATTCCTCCAGTTAACGCTTGCTAAGTATATAAAGTCTTCACTCTTAAAGGGACACAGTCAAGGTTGTTGAGCCTAAACTTTGGCAAAGCTTTGGTTGTCTTAGGTTTTAAAGCTTAAGCATTTTTAATCTTTTTGTTTTTGCCCACTTAAACATCCTTGTTACAGAGCTGAACACCAATGACTGGCCAACTTCAGAGCCCTGAACAAGCGCGGTGAAGTGTGTGTGCTAGTAACACAGAACAGGTATAGCTACAGACTGGCTGAAAAGCAACACAGAGAAAAGCCAAGGAAGGCGAACGCTTTCTGTATCACACCACTAAAGAAAGTCTTGAAGATAAAACTGTCTGATGCACAGTACTGTGTAACTCAACCTTTATAGAACTAACCTTTAAGCCTATGACCAACCAAACAATCTTACACCCCTTCAACAAGCGGCAGAGTTATTCCAGATGCACGTGGATACAAGAGCAGATTTAAATTCTCCATTTCAGTAATGCAGCTGTTTGTTGGAGGGATACTTACTTCAGGGACAAACACTTCACCAGGAGTCTTTGGCCAAAGTGTTCTTTGGGTACTTCAGGGACGCTAAGTCGTTCTATAGGCTCCTCCTGAAATTCGTCACAGGAACAGCAATTTAGAGACACGACACTTGTACAAACCACTAATACCATTATGAACCAAACATATGTATCACTTTTTTCTTCTAAGATACTAGCACCAATTTAATCCGAAGCTTACCAGCATGTCGCATTCAGCAGCAGCTATAAATATGCTAAATTAAATCCCTTTAATGTTTCTACATTATGGGGGATTGCATAACTATAAAGGAAATCCAATCTCCAGAAAGTAATATCTATGGCAAGACAATATGCTAAAAAACACGTGACCCGCAAGATAGCTAAGGTTCTCATGGATATTAAACACGGGTGATCTTAACCCCTTTAAATCTGTGGCAGACTGACAATTTTCACATTCCCTATATCCTTCACTTTTTTAGTCTCACCCACATGTATATAAAAATACCTCATCTGGTGCTGGATGTAGTGCAAAAAGCTCCTTATGCCTACTGGACTTCCTCTGATCTTCATTGTGGTGGTCAATCTCTTCATTCGGGGTTCGGTCCAGTAGGTTTGGGAGAAGGGCATCTGGAAGGGAGTTCTTCAGATCAAAAATACTGCATGCCCAGCTGCCCCGGGGAGTATCGTCAATCGACATTGAACGTCGTTTAAGGTCATCCTGAGATTCAACAAATTAAAAGCAACTTATAATGGGAAAGCGACTGCACTTTTAAAACGCGGCTATAAATTAGGTTTTATGTAGCAAGGTTTTAAAGGCACATTACTTGTTCATCCTGGTAACTGTTGCCATCTGGAGCTTCGTCAGACTCAAAGATCTGTTTGGGGAGCCCCTTTTGCCTCTCCTTCTGTTTGTCTAAGGTGTTGGGATTAAATCCAGTTCCCAGCTTGTGATATCTGAAAACAAAGTATTTCACAATGCATTCTTAGCATCCTTGTTGACCCCAAACCCAGAAGGAGAACTGCAGAACAAACCCCATATTATCAGTATGGGTCATCTCAAAGCATAAACTGCTCTCTGCAAACAGTATTTCCAGTCATCCTGCACTGTAGCTGGGTAATAATCCATCAACCAGTATTCCAGAACTACAATGTGACTCTGTTCGACTATAAAACAACCCTGGGTGATGTCAAAAGAAGTATTATCAATGGCCAATTAAGGTCATCATAAAACACGCGATTGTGATGCCAAGCTTAAAGCAGGCCAAGAACATGGGGATGGAAGGCCAGCAGTTCTGCTGGAGCAAGCACTGACGTGGAGCAGACAGTGCTAATACCTTTAAAACCAAAACACCAACTTCAGGTGGGACTGCATGAAGCGCAGAAGTCCTGAGCGCCTCTGGAAAACACATGGCTTTCCAACCCCAACTAAAACGAGCATCTTCCTAGAGCATCTTTACAAGCAGAATCGTGTCCTTCAGAGCCTTCCATGGTGTAAGAGCGCTTGCTAGTAAACAGTCTGTCTGCTGTTGCTGACAAGATCAGATCTCTTTGACTAACAAATTTTTGGATACCAAATGGCACTGTGTCTATATTTACACACACATATGGCCAGAGCCACAGTCTCCTTACAATACGCGCTCTAAGTCAGTTCCCGAAGTAGTGCTGGGGTCACATCTAGAATTAATTGTTCTTATCCTGCCCCGTTACTAAAGTTACCACAGGAGGATGCACAGGCACGTGAAAACCACGGACGTGCTAGGAGTGAATAATGAAAGCGAGGAGGAGGAGGAGGAAAGCATTTTCCTCACTAGGTTATAATTCTTGAGAGCTGAACAATACGATCTGGATAATCCTCACCTGGATGTCTGCATCTCAATCACAGCTCCACCAACAAGCGTAAATTCATTCTAAATCAGACCTGACTTCAGCGGTGCTTGTGATCATTGCTACCATCACTCTAGCATACAGAAGTTATTCCATAAGGTTGAAATTAGATTATGCTATTGGTTTTTTTCAGGCCAGTGAAGAAAACTTATTTACCTTTTCCAATACCATTAAAGTAATCACTGAATGGATAGATTTGCCTGCCCCAAAAAGCATTTTGGTTACAAAGATCTGTAGACAGAGACTGACATAAAGATTGTTTCCTCTGGAGTGAGGGCGAGAGAAGGATACCACATAAGAAGTCATGTTCTTCTAAACCTAGAAGAGATAGATTTTGTGCCCCCAGAGCTAGGCAAAGCACCCGTAACCATCCAATAGGATGGATTAAGAGAAACCTGTTAGAATCCTTGAAAAACAATTCAGTCCTTCTCAGCCATGCTTTCAGGTTCTTCTCCTGCTCCTGCTTCTACCCAGTCCAGTGCCACGATTTTATCCAAGTGAAAACTGCTATGACTGTTTATGGACGTGCCTCTCCTCCTTTGAAGGGGCAAGACAACCCTTGGCTGTAGTGCAACGATCACTCAGCACACCTTCAACCCACTCAGGCAACTCTGATGTCTTTAGCTTCATGCCTTCCCTGACCCAGAACGGAACCTGCAGCTGATGTGCACAGGACAGAAAGCTCTACTGCCTCCAACTAAACCTCCTCAGCGCAGGAATCACAGCCAGGTATTCCAGATACCAGCAAAAGTCGCTGAGAAACCAGGAGGTGTGCTGGCTGGGTGGGTCACATTGTCCAACCCTGCTGCACCTTCTAGACTCTGCCCACGAAGGCTGGGAGTTAATAAAGCTTCTCTCTCTCTCTCGGGTTTCTTTCTGGGTGGGTTTTTTTTTGGTAGGCGATTACAAAACACATTTTTATTAGGTCATCTGTGCACTGCAGAGCATATCTTCAGCATCCCCTGAAGTGGTTCTCAGGACAACATTAAACCAGTGAATTGTAGCAACTGCCACAAGGGCAGAGCTGTAGCTGTAGTCAAGTCATTTGTAGGTGATGCACATCACACGGATCACTTACTCCTTGACAGCAGCTCTTGAAGACATCAGACTTTCAATCATCCAAGAGCGTGTGTGTTCCAAGTAAAGCTACTCAGAAGCCTTCCTGCTAATTTGCATAAATTAATAAAACGCACACACATTCTCTAAACTGCTAACTCATTAGGTAAATGTTGTGATAGTTCACATATTAACAATTGTTTGTTTAAATTACGTACTTTCTCAAAGTCTCTCTGGGAACAAATGCAAGTTGCAGAGGGCACCTTATCTACTAGGTGGTTGTGACTGCACATACATCTCACTTTGTTACAAAATTAGTGCAACTTCTCTCTAAAAAGAGCTAAAAAGATACGGAACAAAGAAAGAAACAAATGCTGAAAGTAATTTTACTTGTTCGCATTCCCTAATTTCTTTACCACCCCAGACGAGCAACTGCTGACTAAAATGGCCTAGATTTTCAAAAATGCCCCTCGGGGTTTTGACGTCTGAGATCTAATTTTCAAAACACAAAGCATCATTTCATCTAAACACAAAGCATCAGTTCAGCTGAGCTGGCCAACTAAAAGTCAGGGCACATGGAATCAGTAGCCAGGACAATAATTTGTGAGCCTCCTCATACCAGCCAGCCATCCTGCAAAACTTTAAATATGAAATCAAGCTGACAAATACCACGGGGAACTCACTTTCTGTTCACAATCGCCCAGTCTTCCGTGTAACTTCTTACACAGTCCCTCACATGAGGGTCCATCTCACTGTTAAGAGAATAAAAACAAACACCTTCAAAATCACAGAAGTGATAATGACCTCTTAAACATCCATACTTCCACTTTGGTTTGTATTTTCTCTTTCAGGCATTTACAGAGAAAAATTCCAGGCTTCAGCCTTGGAGGTGCTCAAATGCAGAACAATTCATTCCCTTGAGCGAGGTGCCACCCTGTCACCTCCTACCTCTCCTCAGGCACGGCCGACACAAGCGTTCGACATTCTCGGGGGGTGTACACAACCTCGATGTCATCGGGAGGAAACTCAAGCAAGTCTCGCAAGGGTCCAGACTCCAGTGCAATTGGGTGTGTAACAAGGTATTCCTCCAAATCAACCGGCTCCACGGCTTCTGTAAGCGGTACCTGGGAAAAGACAAGCGATGGAAGGGTCTTCAAGCAAGGCGAAAGAAAAAAGAAAAGTCACATGCACATATTCTACTTTCTTTTTAAACCAGCTCTTCTGCCTTGTTGAGGAAACTTGATGTAACATCAGACAAAAATTAACCCTAGTAGTGTTAACGTTAGCTAACACACATCACAAAGCTATTTTTCACGTCTTATCTTTTATCTGATATTTCTCTGGGTATTTCTATGATGCATACCATCATCATCTAAAAAAAGTACAAATTTAAAAAAAGGATTTTCATCAGGAAATTCATCAGTTTGCATCATAAGAAAATTTTGCACTTTGTTTTCCGTGTGTACGACTGTATTTGTTTTTACAATGCTCTGATCACAATGGGAGCCTTCACCCCGATCCAAGATGCAAGAACCCTCGGCACCCCCAGGCACGGCCCCCAGACGGGAATCCAGAGCAAGGGCTGATTTACCAGGAACTCAGGAAGCCACAGAACGCTGAAGACTAACATTATTTTGAATTAAACCACTTCTCTGGGGAACGCAAAACACAACATTTGTCTACCACAGGTGCAAGTTTAACCACCTCTTCTCCCTGATGTTAGGACCTTTAGTGCCACGATGACTCTGCCCATGCCGGGAAGGGACTCGGCTCTAAATAAAATGGGCACAAAGCTTGCACCCGAAGCACAAGGAATGACTGAATAAACGCATGTGCAGGAAATCAGGAGATTTCACTGGCAGTACTGATCTCACCATAATGAAGTGAGCTTTTTTTAGACATGTGTAAAAAAAAAAAAAAATTGCAGAAGCTAGATACATACATTGCATAACCGTGTATTTTTACATATGTATATTGTATAAATGCATATATATATATTCCGATGTGAGATCATTATGCTATGAGGCTGTACATAAACATAGACATTAAGAAAATGAAAGACTAAAAACAAGTTTTGAGGAACCTGTCTCTGCAGCAACTGACAGATTTCCTAGAATTCCCTGGCATATCCCAGCAAGGCTGAGTGGTTTAATATGAATCACAAAAACACATCAAAATTCAGCAATTTTTCTCTGCTACTTCCTCTTTCCTGGCATCCAGAAGATTTCTGTGGGACAGGGAACTATCCTGTAGCTTGTCTTCTGTTGGAGATGACTTTCGAAAGAACAATTACTGCTTAAGTTTTAAATGTGCTTCTCAAAAAAATTGCTACACCAACCTCATATTCCAGTTTTGAAATTTCTGTTGCCAAAAAGTTCCGAAATGAATCAAGGAAAAAGATTTGGCTAACACAGAAGGTACTGAAAGAATCTCTCCTACCACGGCCAACTTCAATGAATGCTGCAATTTTCTTAAAATACAGAAGGCAAATCCTTCAGCAGAAAAATGGCGTGACTCCACTGAAGTCAGGTGAGTTGAACCAGATGACTTTATGCCAGATAAGAATCTGATCCATCAAAAAGATACGATGTCTAGAAACTCAGTATTTAGTGCTGCAATTTAGGTAAAAGGTACAAATTATTTTCTGCATAAAGAAATGCATCATCATCCATTTAACTCTGACCCCATAACCTTTTTTCCCCTTCTAATCCCGACTCTTGAAATGAATTTAAAGTATGCGATTTGGAGAACTTTTGAAAATACAAACCGGATACTTTTAACTGTTTTCATCACTGCAAAACTCACAAGGAGCAAAACTTGTCATTGCTCTTTCCCACATCACAGTCAACATGTCATCACCTCACACTATCTGTTTCTTGCATACAGATAGACCAGCTCCATTTGGCACCAGATAACTGCCAAAACGTACAGCAGCGAAGTGTGACAGATTATTATTGAGGAATTGCTAAGAGTGCAAGTTTTTTCTACTACTATTGCTACTTTGCCTGCAGATAATCCTTTCCACTGATAAACCTCAAACCCAAAGAAAAGCAAGAACCCAGAAATGGAGATTCCTTGCAAATGAAGATAAAAAATAACAAAATCACTGGGAAAAAGCCACGGAGGTATTGGGTAGCAGAGGTGCTGGGAAAAGGCCCTCTCTCTGGTCGTCTCGTGGCCAGTCCTTGCCCCATCCAGGCAGCCATGCAGCTCTGCGCCAGGAGCACCACCGCTGGAAGAAGGCCAGAGGGTTAAGGCAGCCTTGGAGGGTGACTTAAAGCTGCTTAACTGACCCTACTTTTAAGCCCTAACATTTTAAGACTTACTTTTCCCCCTCCTGCTGAGCTCCCTTCCACACTGGCAGCTCCAGAGCTGGCATCTTCCAGTGTGTTTGCTCACCAAAATGGAGCTGACCACGCAAGTGTTGGGCTTCAGTCCACGTGAACTCATTTACCTCTGCATCTCCCCGGGCGAACAAAGAGGAACCTTTTCCTCATTGCCTCCTCTATTTCTAATCCCTTCATCCTGATAAACATTAGAAAATTACAACAGACAAGGAAAAAAAACTCCATATTAACACAGCGATGAAGGGGACACGCAGGACTGAGCAGACACAGGGCAGAGACTGACACCGCCTGAAACGCACCGTGTTTCCCCATTCCTGGCATTCTACATCTCAAATGTTATTTGTCCAACAAAAGCATTGGACAACAGGTGAAGGAACTGGCTACCTAGTTAAGAAAATAGGTAGTTTTAATCCGGAAAGGCGGGCAGTGCTTTCGGGGCTGTCCAACACCAGCTCCCGGGCTTTCCAAGCCCTTCGTACACCTCAGGATTAGGCCCAAGGTTGCACTTCACAATTTTCCAGTTTGTCGCTTTGGATAACTATTGTACCATGAAGATGTAAACAAACATAAAAGTCAAACCCAGAAGCCTGTATTAGACTCACCATCTGTGCAGCCAGAAATACTGTCTAGCACCTGAGTAAACAGGCCAAACATAAATTCATGGTTATGAAGAAGAACTACTTCGTGTCAAGACTATTGGCAGATAAAAGGCAAGCACATTATTTTAAGCTTTAGATATTTGTGGGGGAAGAAGTGATGAAAGAGGAGGAGGAAATAAGGATGAACAAACACACCAAAAGGAAAATGAACCCAAATGGCATGCCAGTGTCTGAACTGAGCCACGGCAGCTCCTCTCATGGCTCTCACTGCTGATGCCTTAACCTTTCCTCCGTCCCGCATCCCTCTGAAGTAGTGGATGAGCCCAAGAACAGACACTGCATACAATGGCTATTCCCATGTTATCTGCAACCTGGCCAAAGTCACCTGAAATCATCATACGAACCCATCGGATCAAATGCACGCACCGAGGGGGCTGGACAAGTTCAGATAAAGACCAGGTTGTCCAACCTCATCATCCCAGCCCCACCGCTGACCAAGGAGCAGAACCTGCTCTACCATCTCACTTCCAAGTCTCCAGGCCCAGCTCATCTCCTTGTGGCACCAGGAAAAATAAGGAAGCACCCAACAGCCCGTTCCCCTGGCCTAGAAGGACTGTGATACTTGCTTAGTTTACAGAAGTTTCCCCCTGATCCTTGTGCACCCCTCTGATGTACAGCTGATCTCCAGATTACCACCAGAATAGCAAATCCCACTTTCAGCTGCACATTAAAAGGTTTTGAAATCTGCTGCTGCAGAAATGGGGGAACAGTGGAGGAGCTACCAAGCTGTCCTCTCCCACAGCCCAGCTTGCTGGCAGGCTGCAGACAGCCATCTTCAATGCCGTCATCATCCCAATTCCAGGAAGGGCCTTTTCGATTCCTCCCGATAGCTCCTACGAAGCAGCAGTAGGTGCCTCCTCCACAAAATCCAGCCGGTTTTTCTTCATCACTTCCAAAGGCACAGTGAAAATTTCAATCAAGTATTTGCAAACGTGCAGTCCACCTACCAACCAGTTAATAAGCCTAATGGGGAAATACTGGAGCGTTACTGTAAGAAATAATTGACAGGGTGTCCGTTTCTTCCAAGAAGAGTTTATTAAGGCCCTCCAGAAACCAAAGCTGTACAGGGGCTCTGACCATCTTCCCAACCAGGACTATGGAATAGTCTAAACTAATGGCAAAGACACACTAAAAATATGCAAAGGAAAGCCTGCTCCCAGAATCGCAATTGCTGCTCTTTTAAGAAATACTCTTTGATTTTGTGCGAGCTGTAATTACGGATCAAATTTTGGACAACCTTTCAGACAAGTCCTTAACACAGTTTTCACTCAGTCTTTATCCCAGGATCAGACACTGCTGCCTCACTCAGGGCAAGGGCGATTCTGGTGCTATTAAAATGGATAAGACTACCTGGGGAGAAAGGAGCTGCTGGGTATGAGTAAGAGGGGCATAACCTGCTCCCTGCTGACGTAAACACCAAGCACAACGTACTGATACACTGAAAGTACAGAAGAAATCAAACGGGACTCTCTTTTTTTTCCACACTTACACAGCCCAATTACCCCGAATCAAACACATCGCTTGCAAATAAGCATTCTACATATATATGACCTTAACCCAGCCATAGCCACATGCTCTGTCAGTTTAACTAAGACACCAGCCGGATTGTTTTGGCTTATATGAGCTGTTTAACACACACATTCTATAGGTGCATCCGCATTGTTGTGGTTACGGCTCTCAGCAGTTGCATTACAAAACCCTATTTCAAAGGTTTACAACTCTCCTGCAAGAGGGACAGTCAAGCTTTCTTCTTCAAGGCTGTGTTATTCTTCACTGTTATATCCCCTTAAAAGCTTGAAAATAAAATTTCGTTTCCTATCGACTTTGTCCTTCTCCAGACAGCAAACATTGTATTTTGCTGTAGTTTTAGTGCACCACTAGCCAAAACATGTCTCCATCCTATTTATGTCCTCCTTTTGAGCACCTACCTGTATCATCGTCATCACTTACAGAAGAAGCATCTGCACAAATCTGGTGACGGGGGTGGGATCATGAGGGGATGGGACATGGCACAACTCCAAGGAAGGTAACACAAACCCCTAGTTACTTTACCCAAGCATCGCACCCAAGGGCTCCAGGAGCAAAAGGCTAACGTGGGTGGAAAGCTACACCTGGGGCACCATGCTGCAACGCTCATGGCTTATTCCACCCCACCAAGGAAGCTAAAAATGAAATGCAAAGGGCAGATTTGTATTAGACCTGCCCTGTCAAGCACAGAGGACTGCAACCAGCTCCCTCGTGCACAGAGCAGAGCCCTCCAACAAGCAGGACTCCCCATGCATCCCAGCGACCAGGGGCTTGCCGAGAGGAGATGCCGGTCCTGCACAAGGAAGGCAGACACTGCTGTGCCCAGAGGGAGCGCAGCCAGCAGAAGCGTGCAGGGCAGGGAGATCCAAGCGGCAGCAGGGCTGCCTCACTGACAGAGGCAATGGGGATACTAGCCACGGATGCACTTTTCCATCATGCTCAAAAAATGACCAAAGGATAAGTATTTAATTAGCATGCCATTTAATTAGCCATTATTACATGCCCTTACCTGAACAGCCTCCCCCTCCAGTTTGCTGCCTTACTGAACCAATTACACCTACGCTAGTACCTAAAGACCAAAGGTCTGCTCTCCTGGGCACTCTACAGAAGCTCAGTAGGGATCACAGCAGCAACTAGGGCAGAAAAAGGGACGAATTATTAACTCCATCTCACGGATACTGACTGAAGCACAGAAGTCCTGTGTAGATCACTGCTGCGTGCCCTGATGTCCACAGGCATTCAGATTTTTGCCTGAAAGACTTTAACCTGTCCTTTCCCTACATGAACAGCTGGGCAGAGGGGATATTTCTAGGTTCTGTTGCAGATGTTTGTTGCTGCCTAACTCACACGTGTTGTACTGACCATCATGAGTAGCCTTGTGGGACACGCTCTAAGCAACGCACTGATCCCAGCTATGATTTGGCAGACTTTTCCAGCTAGCATCTGTCGGCACAGCCACAGAAAGCACCGTGTCCCTCACATTTCCTTCTCCCTCCCTCACCTCTGCCCTCCCAAGACGCTTATTCTCACGGGGAGCCACAACAGCATTTTAAATGGCTATGACGTGATGGCTTGGCAGGATGCATCTGGCAGAACACGGATTTGAACCCAAGTTGCTCGTGGCCCAATCCAAGAGCAATTTTCCTTTTATCTAAAATGAGATGCATAACTCCCAAGGGCAGAGACCCAGTCTCTGCGAGGACCACAGCACAATTTGGGGCCCTGTCAAAATGACAATGGCAAAGACTAAAAGGTTATACCTCCTGCCTCCTGTGTGGGAGTGAAATTCCCTGCAAGGACATGATAAGGAACCTTGAAAAATTAACCTTGCAGAGCTCCTCATCGCAGGGAGGATCCTGACTATTTTTACTTGGTGGCTAAGTGCTTCTTCAAAATCAGGGTGATATTTCTTGCCAATTTTGAAAGTAGGACAAAGTTCCATCCTAACTTCAGTGCCTCCTTAAATATTTAACAATTTATAATGTGCTAAAACTGTAACAGGTTGTGCCAAAGCTTCGAATTCTAAATTAATACCAACTTCCCACCCACTGCCTCCCTGGGCAAAATCTTGGAAGGAGGGAAGAAGCAGATTAACATTTCAAAGCTGAGCCCCAGCCTTCTCTCAGCTATTGCTAAGTCTCCAGGGCAAATAGTCACTTCCCTTGTTGAGCATTCAGGAATGCAGATGGCCTGTTCTTGCTGTGGCAAAATCCGTCACCCTTAAAGGGATACTGGTATCTTGGGGAACTGCAACAGGAGTCAAATCTGATGTACCGTAGGAAGGATTCAGCATAAATCTGAGAACTCGGGAAATGTAACACACCAAAAAAAAAAAAAAAATTTTCAGGCAAGTTAAAGAAGGTAATGCTTTAAAGAAATATATTTGCTAAAAAGAGGCATCAGATTTATTTTTAAGTGTGAACTACAGGCCACAGTCATTCTAAGAGGTTTTGAAACATGAGCGGTGCAATATTAACCACTGACAATGCTCAAGTAATTAAAAAACACGTTTTACTTGCATAAACTACATTTTCTTTCACCTTACTCCAAAAACGGTCATCCACTGGATCCAAATTCTAAGAATCACATATTCGTCTACTGCCATTACTGCATTTCAGAAAACCCATACCCCTAATTTCATAAGCCTGATGACTGCTGAGCACAGAGAACTCCTGCGTTTAATTTTTTGGCTGCATTTATAATACATGGAAATATGCAAACGAACCAAGAAGATTCCTAGGCAATCTCTGCTTTTCATCAAACACAGACAGCTACCAGCCCTCAACAAGGATGACACCACCCCAGCCATAAAGTGCAGTCATTACCTCCACATATACGCGTACTGCCTCTGGAATGCAGTTCCCTATCTCCTGCTTTGCTCTAGCTCTTAGTACTTCTTTTGCATGGTGTTTTGAAAGACGTAATTACTATAGCGAATAGCTCATAAAAGTCCTTCATTTCAAACTGTAAATGTGCCTCAAAAATTTCTGTAAGCATTCTCTGTTAAAGCAAAAATTGTTTTAGAAATAGTCTGGAGCCTCCATTTTTAAGATCTCAGAATATTTAGTATTAAGTTCTGGATTCTTTCTACAGACAAGCCCAATGATCTGCAGTGTGTGTCAAATTCATGTAATATCACAATGTTTGAAATGGAAAAAGCCTCTAATGAAAGGAAATATTTGTAAATCCCCTAAAGAGGGATCCTACATGTAACAAGTAACAGCCAGTCACAAAACCTGTGAGATGTTTTATGTACAAATATTGCTAGGTTATTTGCTATTATAACTGGTTGCTAATATAAGAAGCCATTTGGGTATATAAATATTAATATTAATCAGAGATTAATTAGTTATCTGGGAATACTAAAGCAATTTCTTACCAAACCCTGAAAGACACGAGTTATGCCTCCGAGGATGGGTAAGAAAAAAGACAGTATCTTCTTTGATGACTAAGAATCATGTAATTTCACCAAGAGAGTATTTGAAGAACACAAAGACTTCGACACAGAAGTGCTGAGACTGATCTGCAAGAGCTACCCTCTGATAAATTGCACCAAAACTGAGAGCGCAGAGACTGAGACAACAAAAACCTCAAAGCTCCATTATTAAAGAAATGAAAAAGCCAAACAGTTTGACCAGAGACTGCAGAAAAATCACAGGCTTCCCACTTTTGGTGGAAACACTACATCAGATCAGCAGAGATGGATCCCTCCAGACCCTTGGGGTCCTCTCAGGCAAACCATGGTGGCTCTGAACTGTGCAAGCTGAATCACGGTAACCACAAACGTGCATGCTCTTCTGAGTGGAAAATACCTGGCACAGTCACGTCTAAATTATCAGTGGACAATTTATCCAGTGTCTCCAGATTAACCAGGAGACACACAAAGATGCCAGAGCTGGCGTTGCGCAGAGCTGTCTATGCTGTTTAGCTCAGGAGCAGCACAAGAGGACAGCTGAAGTGGTTTATGCACGTGCCCAGGTGAAGAAATTACTGCCACATTCACGAGGAGCAAAGCCTCACCCAACAAACCACACAAGTCCGCGTCACCTTTGGGCACAGACAATCCCAGTGTCTCCGTACACCTGAGCAGCCCTGCTGCCAGCAACGAGCCCCAGCAGTGGCACAGCCATCGCGGAGCAAGGCTCAGCCCATGGACTGACGCTCTGGGGACCACAGTGGACCTCCAGCCTCCAGTCACAGAATCCCAGAATGACAGGGGCTGGAAGGGACCTTCAGAGATCATCCAGTCCAACCCCTGTCAAAGCAGGGTCACCCACAGCAGGCTGGAAAATTTTTACATTGCAATTTGAATCCATTATTAACATTTTTTTGCAGTTTAGGATACTAGCAGCATTTCCACTAAACATCAGTTTGTTTGTGCATTTTATTCCTGAAAAACACGTATCGCAACTAACTTCAATAAATAAAGAGTAGGATTTAATGGCATTTTTAGATTCTGAGTATTTATTAACAGGCCTGTCACAAATGCTTCGTTTACGTAACTGAATTTACTTGGTATAACAGCATTTAATTAAGATTAATTATCTCTGCTAATGTATAAGCTGGTTTAAGTTATTGCAGATAAATGAGTCTCAGCAACCTTTCAACAGAGACCAGACTCACTGACTTAACACACAAAATGCTCGTGACCTCTGCAACAGGACTCACTACTGATTTTAGAAAGACTACGTAGCAGTTTTGATTTACTAAAGAAAGCGCCTGCACCAGAGCAGAGTTAAGTGTGAGTAATCCCTAATGGGAGGAGGCAGGGAAGAGGATGTGGATGCCTCTCCCATCCTCCCCTGTCTGACGAGGACAGACCATTCAGCAAGGCAGGGCAAAACCTCCAGGAAATACATATAATGGGAGTCACTATTAAGCCTTAATCAGCTTTGAGAGAGCATTAAGACTTGGCTCATTTTCCTTTTCATTTTAGTGATTTTGGTGATAAAATTACTTGGCTCTGAACACTTCAAAACGCCCTTTTCTATGCCACATAGGATAGTGTCATGTTTTCCCTTGCAGTGTTTTCCATTCATTTGCACAAATTATCTCTTCTTCTCCTTTTAAATGATGCTAAAATAAACAATGAAAATATACAAAGGAACCTATATTCTCTCATTGAATAATTAGATACTATCTTTGAATACACAACCAAAGTCTGCCATCCAATAAATCCAAGACAAAGCTTCAATTAGCCCCGATAATGCCCATAAACCCGCAGTGCTTTACAAAGATATGTAAATGTCAGCACCTTTATTTTATATCCAGAAAATGGAGCGCTGAAAGCAGACGTGGTCAGATCACATCATGTCCAAGAATCCAGACCCCTTTATTCCCAAACTAATTAGCATCCCTTATAACAGTGCTCCTCCTCATAATAATATTCAACTATGCGGTAACATACATCGACAGAGAGGATATATTACCCCTAATCCTTTGGAAACAGCTGTGATTTTTCTGTAAAACAACGTAGCATACATTCATTCTGCTTATTTGCAAGTTCCGTGAAATGTTGCTCTTCTAATTAAAATATATCTCTGAAGATTAAAAAAAAAAAAAAATTAAGAAAATTTTATTTTCTTAGAAAAAAAAAAAGTCAAGTTTTGGACAATAACAAAAAGCATTTCAAGGACTATCTTTGGCACTCAAAAGTGAGGCATTCAGAAATCCAAGACTATGTAAGTCTTTATCTAATTCAAAAAATATAAATATTAAGCAACAAAAAGGTGCTGAATGTAGAACAAGACACAGAAACAGCTGCCCTACAATTGAAGAGAGGTCCAGATACCTAGTGACTATCTTCTGTCCTTTGGTAACATCATCTGCCCTCACAAAAGGGCAGCACACATAGGGAAAAAACCAGACTACGAGTCCGTTTGCAGGTACAGAACAAAACTCTGCTCTTCCTACACCGAAGCAGCACAAGAAGCAGCCATTAAATCACACCAAGATTCAGAGAAAGCTTTGGGTCGCTTCGACAGTAACTCATGCTAATCTCTGACAATCCACAATCCAGCTTCATCCAGGTAAAACTACTGCAGAAATCCAGAGAGGAATCAAGCCTCTGCCATAGTGCAGCACCCAGCAACAAGCAGAAATGAGCAGTGCAACAGGGGGTGAGCAGACAGAGTTAACAAGCACCACAGCACAAGGAGTTGCTCAGCAGAAAAAATAAACTTGGAAAGAAAAGAAAGTGGTTAGTCACGAGGGATTATAATAGCCCATAGTAAACAGTCCGGTTCATCAAATAAACAAAGCAAATACCCCATCCTGCAAGATGCTGGGGAATTCTTTGAAAGGAAGTGCAAGCTCTCCACTTTCAGTGCGTTCAATCCATGAGTCTGGTGGTGAGAAGCCCCAGTTCCCACGAGGGAATACTGAACCTCTCGACGCACCAAAGATGAGCACAGCATGTGGCTTACAACCCACACACAAACAGCAAGGTGCAAACGCACACTCCATTTACCGGTGGATTTAGAGGGACTTGCAAAAGTAACTTCAAAAAATAAAATCTCCTTCATCTAACTGTAAGACCCTACCAGCCCCTATTTCTCTGTAACAAACTGTCAGTGCCTTCTGTTCTGGATTTCAAAAACAAAAACTCAGCGCTGCAAGGACTGCATCCTGCGAGGAGTCCCAATTCAGCACGCTGGGTTATACAGGAAAAGCCTCTGAAAGCTTTGGACCTGTATCTGTGGTTTGAGAAATGTGCAATTAAAATCAGCTGCCACGAAAGTGGCAGAAGGGTGGAGGCTGACAATAATAAACCACAAGCTCCTGTACAGTCATTTGAAAGCAGTGTCTTCTCCCCAGCTCTACCAGATACTAAATTAGAAACAGTTCTGGCAGCATTTTGTCTCCTGCTCCTGAAGCAAAAGGGAAAGAGACTTGCTAAAATTCAGCTGACAGGTTTTTGCATTGATCCCGGGTTCAACCACATACAAGTCTGTCGAGTGTGAAAAGTCCCTGCGCCGGCTTCAGTCCACAAGAAACAAAAGGCCCAACCAAGCACAGTGCGGAGGGCCCCTCATTCACAAAAACATACATTTCTCCATAAAAATGTCCCCATTGGACTGCGTGTGATAAGACTCTCAGACGAATTTCCGTAAGCAGCTACTTGGTGGCAACTGCCAACAGAGAATCAGTGCGGACCTTACCTGGACCATAACCAGCTATGGAAGTGCTCCACACGATGAGCAAGGTGCACTGGGCAGGAGAGACCGCATCTGCATTATCATTAAAAGTCCTCCAGTTCCACACTGCACACTCAACAGTGCGACTTGCCGCCATTGTGGAGATACTCACATGAAACTCAATCATGCGGCATTACTGAAATATCCATACATTTCAGCATAAATTTCCTATTTAAACCCACATTATGTGCCCTACTCTAGGCTTTCAAACCAGTATGGCTGCACAAAACTGCAATGCAGATTCAAGGCCTTCTATTTCTTCTCTGTGAAAGTGTAATGACACACAAACTTCTGAATTTTTCCAAAGCAAATAGCTATTTCAGCTTCACAGCAGTAACAGTAAGAGTAATTACCAATGCTTACAGTACAGCATCTGTAACAGTAACAGAAAGTAATGCTTTCTCTCTGCATAATGTTTGTTATCATACCAGGACAGGCAGGCACAGCAGATTCTGACGGATGCCTAAGGGAGAGAAATTAACCCCAAATTCAGTACAAGCGAACCGCTGTTGTATTATGCAGCCTCAGGATACAGACTCATGACTTAACTAAATATACTTTTCCTACAGACTATCTCCTACAAACTATTGCTCCATGTTAATCATGCTCCTGAAGAGCATCTCTGCTCAGCACAGAATTTAATATGACAAACTAGGAGCGTATCACATCAACCATCACGCAATGCAGTTTGATAGGAAAGGCTCGGAGCCTGCTTCCAGTTAGCATGACCTTTTCCAGGATTTTGACAGATTCTTGCATATATTTACTAGAAAACACAACAGCAACGTGATAATGAGACATACCAGAACTGAAGACAGGGCTGACAATATTGTGACCAACAAATCTGATCCTGCATTAAGAGTTAGATGTGAAGATCAATAGCACTGAAGCTTTGAGCATGCACACTTTGATGATGGCAGAATGGAAAAACCTTAGAAATAGGAAGAAAAAGCGGAAGAGACAATTCAGAGCAAAAGGAGGTGATACAAGGAAAAAGAGTTAACAAAAATATGGCTGTCTGAGGAACAGCTTTGAGAGGTACGCAGAAGAGATCTTGCTTTATGAAAGCAGTGGGGAGTACAGAGGCAATCCAGCCAACTTGTTCCAAGATGAAACCACACGTGAGACAAGCGAGGCACAGAAGCTTGTGGGATGGACATCCAGTGGGTCCTTCAAAGTAGGCGTCTATTCCTCGGCTATCCATTGCTGCAAGGAGGTGGATTCAAAGACCCCGAGTGCTCCCTCCAGTGTACGCCGCTAATAGCAGGGGTCCCTCCCTATTACCTAATACTGGATTATGCAAAAGACCATATAGAACTGCCAAGTCAGGGCTTTGCTTTATCATTCCCCACCCCTACAGAGCATTGCTGCAATAAAGCATTAGCCCTGGACACACCGCTCTCATTAACCCCTCCTCCTTCGTGCTCACTCACCGTTAAGGCAGGGCACAGAGCTGACAGAGACAGCCTTCTGCTCTCCGTGTACTCACACAGCTGATGCAGAGGGAAATGACAGGAATTCCAGCCCTCTTCAATCCCCAGTGACTCTGCCACAGCCAGATCTCCTCAAAGATGAACTTTCAGCCTGCAGCAAAGTCATTCTTCTAAACCAGAAGTCAACTTAGTCTTGGAGCTCCCTTTTGAGACGATACTAGCTCCGAGGACGCATTTGTGCTCTGTATGAGAAAGCTTTAACACATTATGTTGGACACAGAGCAGTACATGAACTGAGGAGACTCTACAGAACCCTACTCCAAAACAAGAGAAGAACTCTTGTAAACTCACAATTGTACAGACTATCAAATTCAGGGCACGTTTCCAGTGCCGCCTGACCTAATCAACCCTCGTGGAAGAAAACAAGATGCTATAATATTTGTTTTCTAAGTTGACCGCTGCAAAAGAAACTGCTATGACCCGAAGCAACAATTCAAATCAAAGGAACACTTCCAAAAATACAGTTCAAGCCTGAAAAAGTGTGATGAACTCTTGAAATTTTTACAACCACCACGCTGAATAAATTTTGAAGGTTGCTGGTAGGCCATGCAAGAAAACCTGATTTCAGAGAGCTTGATTCGGGCAACGTGGCCTACACATTTCAGCCGCTCTTAAAAGTGGACTGTAAACTTGTAAGTAAATACACATTCCTGAGGAATAACCACATTCAACTTTTACAGTAACATTTAAAATACCTTCGAAGAGGAGATGAGCCACTGTGGTCCCACTCTCAAGAGTGACAAGAAACATGAGAAAACAGCCAGCTGAAAGTGCATGAGCTTGCAAAGAGCTCTTCATGGAGAGAACCACCTGTACACGTGGAATTCAATGCCCTGTCCAGGCTGTTCTGGCATAAACCAACTAACATCTGATTAAGGGAGCCCCTTGTCCTACACAGATTCTGCAGAAACACAAACTGCCAACCACACCAACTGATCTGCAAGATAGAGACCTCCAAAACTAGCAGCTTTTGCACGGAATTATTTTCGTCAGTGTTATCAGGGACGCTTAGGTCAACAACTTGTCATCACTCCAATTTCTTTCCAAATGGTAATCAAAGTAACTATGCACATCACCTTCAGTCTTCCATGTTCCAAGCATTACTTACAGTTGTATGATGAGAGACGCTGCCTCCAATATTGAGGTTTTTGAGAAGCTGAGGAGACCCTCCATACTGCCCTGAGATCTGCTTCCTGACTTCGGCAGCTACAGTTCTGCAACGAGACAGGGACAACATCATTATCTCTGTAAAAAAATTACAACGAAGATGACATTTCAAATAGGCTTTACACTGCCGTTGGAATGAAACCAAATACTTAGTGCACTGGTTGGAATGAGAGTGTCACCGGGCGGTGAGAACAGACCTTGTATATTAAAATCCTGGAGAATCACAAAATTCTCGCATGGCTGCATATACAAGTTCTTAACAGCAATTACATTTTTTTTCCTTTTGTGAACTGCTGTTTTTTGCACATCTGTGGCAATAAAATGCATGTGACACTGAGCACAAATAAATTTGTTCCCAGCAGGCTGTTTCCAGTTCCTACCAAGGGAAGTTCTCCTCCAGCACTCCCCACACCCCCAGCAGTTCCAAGCCTGGTCACACACCTGCTCCTGTGCTCTGCTCTCTCATTTTCATCCCTTTCCTATTTTCGGATTTTGCAGTCGCAGAGATGAGGACTGGCAGCCACGTTCCACGCAATATCCAACCCCTTCAACACCCAGCTCAGGGGCAGAAAAGCAGTCCCACGCTGGGTGGGTTGAAATGTCCAGGGAACAACACATGGGGAACAATCGACTGACTCAGAACAAAACACCATTTCCCCTTTCACGTAGGAAAGGTAGCGGTGGGACAATGGTGACCAGCAGAGGGGACACGCGATGTACTGGCTAGCAGGGCACAATGCCTTATGGTCTCTGCCAGAGAGAAATCCCACCACTGGGAAACATTTCTTACCAGGAAGGAAAAGCACAGATCAGCCCTTCCACACGTGGAGGGTAAAATCCACGCTGCGCCCCTCTGGGGTTTTCTGTTTTCCCCAATAGCCACGTTGTCACTGCTAAGACTGAAAACACAACAGTTTGGCAAACCCGGCAAGGGAACATCTCGGCAAAGGAAGAGCACATCAGAGATGGAAATGCCAATTCTGGCTTAACTGTCTTAACAAATAGCCACGGGTCAAGCGCTAACACAACCACCCGCAGTGCTCCATCTCGTGACCTGGCAGTAAGCTGCAGCTCACCTCAGCAGCAGAGCTGGGATAGCCAAATTTTTGAGTATGGCGGAAATGGTTCTGTTTCAAAAGTAAACCAAATGCCTAGATTCTTTCCACGAAAAAACATTTTGCTGAAAAGCTGCTGACTAGCCCTGGTCTACAGGACCTCACCAACACAAGAGTGCTCCTCTCCAGGACTCAATGGCCAATTTATTAGTCACAAACCTGCTCCCAACTGTCATTCACCACATCGCAGCACTGCAGCCTGCTTCGTCTCCCAGAACAAAGTCCCAGCTCCAAAGAGACGACAAGCAGTGCATAACATAGATGAAGAGCCTGCAAGGACACGGGACTGTGTCACAGGGTGATTTTTTTTCTGCCATATCAGCGATCTTTGCGGGAACAGCGTCGTAGCTAACAGACTCGCTCCTGATCTCACCCAGGGGAACGCGCTATCAGCGTGGGGCACAGGCTGCTAAAACCCGGTCAAGTAAAGATGGTTAAACCTCCCCCGAGCTAAACCTTGACATCAGGGTGGGCTCCGAGCTTCAGGACTGCTGTGGCAGTGAATGCTGGTGGGAAGGAATGGGGGCAGGTGGAGGCAACCGATGTCAATGGAAGAGAAGGGAACTCTAAAAGGGAACTAGCTGGGACAACCAAGCCTACCATGGAGAGCAGATGTTTCCTCAGGCCAGAGGATGGGAGTAAGATTAGCTAGAGGAAGCATTATTTTGTCTTTTAAAAAAGTGGACAGCAGAAGAAAAAAAAAAAAAGTTTTATGTATTCTGGCTGCAAGAAGTCATTTGCTTCATGTTTGCCTTTATCCACAGGGGACTATGTTTTCACTTCTGGAGGGTGGCTTCTGAAAGCAGACCAAGAAGCTCCTGCTGGGGACGGACAACAGTCAGGCTGTCTGATCGCCCTCGGAACAACCACCTTCCCTGCTCCCACCACGTGCACGCATACACCCGCAGACATACACACACACACACACAGGAGAACAAACCACGCATGCTGCTAGCATTTATAGGAAAATTTGGAATGTATTAAAATGGCTGCTTGGCATGGAAAACACCACGCATCTGTGGCTGACAAGATTTAAAAGCTTGCCCCAGGGTTGCAGACAGTCTCTGGTTTAAACCCAATCTCTTACTCGGTGCGTGTTTTGCATAATTCCTGACCATACGCAGAAGAGAGCCCTTCACCGCATGGCTGGCAGGAAAAATCAGAAACCACATTTCACCATGCAGCAGAAGACAGGAAAAACTAAAAATCTTTCCCCATTTTCAAGAGGCATACATTGTTTCCAGATGGAAAGTATAGCCAGAGGAGGAAAACCATGCTCAGCTGTGAAACCGCAGCCGATGCCTCGCCACGTTACTCAGCGCTGCTCCTCCCGCGTGCGGTGGCTCCTTATGAACCTGAGACATGCTCTGTGGTAGATTCCAGAGGGGTTCTCACTCCTTTCTTCTTCTGCTCATTGGCGTCAGCTGGGCAGCTCTGCAGCGGCTGGGAGCTGGGCTGTATTTGGAGCACAGCCTGTCAATACACCCTTAACTCCAGCTACCACTGTGCCTTACCCCAGCTTGAAGCAGAAGCAAGCTGGGCTGCAGTTACAGCGCTGCTTAGGGGCACTATGAGTTTGCATGGATGCTATTAGCTGCCCGACATCAGCCTTGCTGAAAAGGTCATTTGATACAATAGGGGAAGAAACATGGTAAAACAAAAGGGCGGCACTGATCAGCACAGCTTCTGACCACATGCTGTACATCGGTGGCAGCTGCCCCATTAATAACCTCACTGGATATAAAAAATTCCCCTGAAGCACGATCACAGAAAGTCAGAACTGAGCAACCTCCAACAGGTTTGACCAAGACACCATCATTACTTTCAGGTCTTAGTGGTCCCACCTCTCCAGCTTTCACAATTTCCAATCAAACCTCTCCCCTGAAGTACCTGGCTACTGTCTAAACCTGAAATTCCTGAGTGGAGTCTGCAGGATTTACTACTACTTCCTACAAGCCTGCAGTCTAATCCACAGCTCTTGATGGCTACCTGTCTGTATCGCTGCATTCATGGATGTATTGAACACCATTTCCCCTACTGGAAAGCACCACGCTTCTGACATTTAGAAACCATCTTCTCATGTAATCTGATCATCAAGTGTATTTATAGGTAACCTATACCCATTTGGTTTTGCGCCAACACCATCAGTTGGGTTCAACAGCCCTCCTCCCATCCTTCCTACTTGCAAGGTATTCACAAAAATCAGTCAGATCCCTTCCCGGGCTTTCTTCTGCAAGGTGAGATCCTACAACAGGCTGTCTGCTCCCCTGGTCACCCTGATGGCTCTTCTCTGTTCCAGTGGCAATCACACCTTTTAACACTGTGTTTGATTTTAACACTGTGTTTCATCCTGATCACTCACTCCTGAGAAGGCCTGATCAGGGCTTTGTAGAACTGAGTAAGTATTTCCCTACTGAGAAAACACCACAGCTGAGTACTGTAAGGACTGCTTTCTCACTGCTTCATCCCAGAGGTTCACAGTTTCCCTAAAACTGATAATACACTTGCCTTCTCTTCCTCCGGTTCCAGAAGCTGTTTGTCCATTTCAATCACGACTAGCAAGTTCATGTTATCTTATAACCCTGAACACTATTTCTAACTAGAATCTATGCTTCCTAAACCAAGCTAGTTTAAAAAGTGTATTACACCAAACCCAAGCAGAAAAGAGAAATAAATCTCAAGATAGTCTCCAAATGGAAAAAAAAAAAAAATCCATTTGGCAGAACAGAAAAGCCATTAAAGCTCTTGATAATTAAAAGGACAAATAAAAAACCTGCCTCTTTAATAACTATCTTATATTCAACATGTAACCTGGGATCCTTAGACAAACATTCCAGTTAATTACAGCCCACAGCCTCATGAATGTCTATGTTTAAAGTACATCTTCCCTAGTCACTTCCTTTCTGACCTTCTTCACTGGTTAATTATTGTGTGTGCATGTGGTTCACACAGAAAAAAAAAAAAAAAGAAAAACAAATGAGAGGAAAAAAATCCCCTTGGAACGGGCTTCTAAAGCAAAACAAGACTGGTCATTCTCCAAGTACTCTGAGCTGCAAATAACAAAACGAAACCAGTTGTTTGCACTTCCATGTTTCTTTACTACGCACAAAAATCATTTCTATGTGGCCTACCCCGTCAAAATCAAAATTCTTTTTGTTTTTTTGGTGGTTTTGTTTAGCTTAAGCAGCATACTGGAAATATCAGCTCTTCTTTTTGCCTTCCCAAGAAAAGGTTCAGCAAGACCCGTCCAGTTATGCCAAGCAAGGTTAAGAACTCTTCCCTTTCACAGAAAAGGTGGGTCAGGATACAGACATCTAGATCATCTGCTGCAGTGATTTGAGGAAGTCTCTCTTTTCCATAGCCCTCCCCATTTTGAAAGAGCAATGCAAATTGTTTGTTTCTCCCCATCCCGCTAATTGCAGAACAGTTACTCCTGCCTGTTCATCTTGTGTGTCACGTGCAGTGACTCTACATACAGCAAGCCTTTGCCTCTTGAGAAAGACAGCCTGGTACAGTGAGGCATCTGCACCAATCCACACCAAAGCTGCTTGTTCGCTCTCTGCAGCAAAGAAAATTGTATTTACATAGTTTACTTTTTAAAGTGAAAGCATCCGTCTTTGTTCAGCCAGCTCACTTGTGTACAACTCTGCACGTGGCTGGAGGCATCTATCCTATACTCACTATGCTTGGGTTTGAATTTCCAAAGCCGAATGGCACTGGCCGGTTGTGTCCGTCTTGTGGCTGCAGTTGAGGTGACCTGTCCCTCTGTCCCTGCGTGCTCCGCCTGGGCTCTCCTGCCTGCGGAACAGACGGCTCCATCCAGGCCCAAAGCACGGTGTGAGTCACCAGGTACGCGTCGCGGTGGATGAGGAACCTGCTGGAGGCAGAGCTCTGGCCCTGAGTTACCCTGCCAGTTCAGCCGTGCCCTGGATGCAGCCCTCCTCCTGCTTCTTTCAGAGTGAACTCCTTCCCCTTTCAGTGAAATGGGACTGATTTACAACCCGAAGCTGAGGAAATACCCAGCCTGACCCTGACTGCTGCAGGGTAAGTCTTAAATTAACACAGAAGATGAGCAACAACACATTCCCTTTTTCCTTACCATTGATTAAAACAAAAAACGCCATACAATACTGCCTGTGGTGCTCTTCTGATAATATTTGATTATCAAGGCTGAAAGCGTCACCCCTAGGCTGCAGCAAAGGGAATGAGCTCCCAAGATACTTTACCGTGAAAATCACCACAGGACTGGATTCTTCAGGAGAGATCAAAGTCACATCTCGCGTTAAAAAAACCCAACCAAACGAGGAAGCCTTGTATGAAGAAGCAGCTTTGTAGCAGAGCCCTAGAGGTGAACTCTTCTCCCTGCCTTCTCGCTCGCTTTAAGCAGTCAGAGATTTTCTTAGGCTTCCCAGAGCACTGCCGAGTCCCGCAGGAGACATCCACAATGGCTGAACGGGGCAGACAACATGACTTTTGGAGAACAGGAAAAAGCTGCTCTGAAGTTTCTGTTAAAAATACTTTCAATTATCTGTGATATCGTCTTGACAAGGCAAATGGCATCTGGATGTGGGAAGGGAATAAACTGTGACGAATATCCTGCTGCGACCACTACATTTCTGGCCTGACTCAGTGCTCACGGAAGCCTGTGACAGCTTTGCTATTGGTTTCAGTGGGTGCAGGTTTCACACCATCCCTGTTTACCCTGAGGCAGGGCAAAGGCAGCTGTCAGTCTCCCTGACACATCGTTCAGGCAATGTAAAAGGCAATCTAAATGAACGCAAATGTAAATTTAGTCTTCCCAAGTCACCTTTCACAGTACCCCATCAGCGTAAAGGGAGCTGCAGCAGAAATAAGATGCTAGCTCTCAATGGAGTCAACAGAAGTGTTTCCCCCTCGATTCAAAACCATAAAGACAAGCAGCTGTGATTACTCTAGAAATCTGTCCATACACAACATAAATGCTCTGGATGATGGGGAAATTCCAAATCACTGAATGTCTAAGAGCAGGGTCACCCCCTTTCAGCCAGAAGACCCGCCCCCCCAGCCCCAGACAGCAGCACCTCATGGCACCATGAGGTTCCCATTCACATGAAAGCACCTCACAACGGGCTGAACCCACCAGGGTGAAAACAATTTTCTCCGGACTCCATCGATAGCTGGGGAGAGGAAAACTGAGAATTCTCCACAAGAGAATAAAGACCAGTGGTACAAATCCCACTCTGGGCTTTGTGCGAGACCAAAACGCAAAGCAAAACGGAGGGTAGAGCAGGTATGTTATTCCAAGTCAGAAGGATCCTCTTTAACCGTGGAAGCAGTAAAGGAAGAGCGAAGCTCCTTCCAAAGAGTGACGGTCTGACCAAAGAAGCAGTTCTGGATTCCCCAGATAACCTGAACTCGGGATGGTCCAAGAGCAATGACAAGGCACTGAGACAGGGCTCACGTGAAAGGCTACATGAGTTTGCCTGAACTGTGTATGTTGCGTGATGTTTAAAGGGTGATTTTTTTCTTTTTCTGCATTTGAACTCTAGAAAACCTGCACACCTTTTCCTCTGCCTGCCCCTGGCAAGACTGGAGTGATAGGATACAACACGCTTCGATTACTGGGACATTCAGGAACTCAGAACTGACATTTTTGGTGGTGGGGCTTCCACGTCCCATCTCTCTGCCAAGCGGCCCCATACCCAGAAAATGTACTGGGATAAGGCAACTGGGAATCTGAAGCGCACACAGGGGAAGGGGTGAGTGCTCAGTGGGGACAGCAGCGGGGACAACCCCTGAGGGGCCAGACATGGCGCTTGGCTTGCTCAGTACTGAACACCCAGCCCTGCTGAGAGCGAACAGGCAGCTTAGCTGGTTCCTCAGGAATAACGTATTGACTGATTGGTTTTTATTGAGACATCTCAATGAGTGAACTTCATCTCTGCCAGCGTGGATCCTGCCTCCTGGTAACTCTCCTCTAGCCCCACAAACACCGTATGAGCTGGACAGGGGTACTACACAGAAGTACGTCTGGTCTTACGCTGAGATGGAAACAACAGCATACACGCGGCTACGGAAGTATTATGATGCTGCAGAAGGACATGTTCCAATACAGTTTAATAAAAAATTTATTACCAATATATTTCCAATTAAAAATTAACACTTTCAGGCAAGACTTCAGGTCTTATTAACCCACTATAGTAAGTTTAACTCAGGAGTTTCTTCTGATGGAGTCAAGAAGAATTAGTAAGTACACGTGATGGCCAAAGTTCAGGCTGAAAATCTGTTCTAGTTTAAAGCCTTCCAGCAAAAACGCAGTGTGACCTAGTCAGAAAGATACCTCGTAACTGACAGTCTTAAGATATTTTGAAACTGCTGTAGCAGTCACTGATAGCTCCTATCTCCAATATTTAAAGATTCCAGAAGCAATAAACAGATACCGCGTGGCACCGGTGTTCTGTATATACCCTTGAGGTGCACCGCAGTGGCTGAAGAAAGCACAGGCAGTAAATCAGGGCTGTGAAGACCACATCTGTGGTCTTTCTGAGAAACATAACAGCCGATCTCACGCTTCTTTTTCTGCCACTACTGTAAAAACCATCTTAGAAGCTTGCATCTGTTTGGTAGGTAGGTCTTAAAGTGATTTACCTTTGTGGATCTGAACTACATCCCATTTGAATTACACACTATAAGGCAAACCAAGAGCAGCATGGCTATTTCCTGTGAATAAGACAAATGCTACGTCTACCTCCACGAGTAAGCCAAACCGGAGGGCAGAGTGTGAAAATGTGATGGATCTATTCTTCTTTAAACAATGGAACTGGGGAGGGCTTCCAGCAGCCACCAACACAGCTCTTGGGACTTCCGTATGCTGCTTGCTTGAATCTCTCATCCTCTGAACAAGTAACATTCACAGCAGCACATTCTGTGCCGGCATGAGATGGGCTACAGCTCAGTTTGGGCACCTCTGGGTACAACATCTCTTCTGCCTACAAGTTTTTGCTTTCACATGCACAGCCCATGAACCAGGAACTAGAGATTTCTCAGAAGACACCACTACAATATGGGAAATCCCAGAGAGAAGTACAGCAGTCCTATAAATAAGCATAAAAGAAAGAGTTGGAGATGCAACAGCCTTGCTCCAGGTGGAGCTGGCTTCATTGTAGACCACCTGGGCCCTGCATCAACAGTAAACTCCACAAGCAAACCTGTCCTGTCGAAAAGACCACCTCTGCCTGCACACAGGCACTGCTGCCGTTTGCTTGGCTTGAAAACACGTGGAGTGGATTAGATCAAAAGGTACACAAAGGTGGCACATCTGTGCCACTGCCCGATGAACTCACCACACCGAGCTACGCAGGCAGAAACATGGTGAGCACCCACGGTGGTCATCCCAGGGCCATTTTATTCAACTTCATGCCAGGGCTGCAGAACTCTTACACCCTCACTTCTAGTACTTGTCTCTCGTGTGACAACTTCTATGACTACAATCAAAAACCAGGAAAAATGGTCTGGCAGCAAATCCAGCTCTCCCCATTCCCAAGACCTTGATCTGTCACATTAACCCCTGGAGGGTGCACATCACAGCTGGCAGAGAACCACAAGAGAGGAGCAATGTTTTCACGCCTGTCTTCATATCCTGAGCGGGGTGGGATTGATGCCACTCCTCTGCCTCCAACCTAGCCTTTTCCTTTGACCTCCTGTGTCTTTGTCCATGACCCTTCTCCATCACAGCTTCTGTAATTGCAGCTATTTGTATCTATAGCTTTCTCATTCAATGGCATGAAAATGATACTCCTTTCACTACTGTCCACAGCCTCCTGAATAGCACCAGAGAAATTCATGGTTCCCACCTTCACCCTGATGCTAGTTACAGCTCGGAGAGGTACCACGGTCACCAAAGTCAGTCTGCTCAAACCTGTAAACAGAAAAACTGTGGTTCCCACCTGGAACCGTATGCCTAACTTGGAATATATATCTGCAGAAACCTGGTATTAGCTGGGAACTTCCTATAAATATTCTTAAAAAAAAAAAAAACAAAAAACAAAACAAACAAAAAAACAAAAACAAAACAAAACCCAAAACTTTGTAAAATACAAGACGTTTCACACCGCAAGTCTCAAATGGTTTTGCAGGTCCAAGGAGCTGTGCTAACATTAACTGGCTGGTTATCCCACACAAAAGGAAGGGAACTATTCTCTCCATGTCGCAGGCAGCGAGCGGGCAGGTCTGCCGCTCCCCGGTCTGCTGCTCCCCGATGCGGGGTGCGGGGCCCGGACGGGGCTGTGCGAGGGAGGGAAGGCGAACCGGGGGCCCGGCAGCGGGCAGCGGGGGCCGGCAGCCCCGCACCGAGCGGCCGGGAGCGCGGAGCCGCCCACTGTGCGACGAGCGGGGACTGCACAAAGCGCCCGGCCGGCCTTTGTTCGCGGGGAGCCGAACCAAACAGCCCTTTTCCTCCCTTTTTTTTTTTTTTTTTTTTTCCCTCTTCCCACCACCCCCCCGCCGCTTTCCCCAGGGACGCGGCACGGCGCAGGGCGGACGCGGCGCACACACCCCCGCCCGCATCCCCCCACCCCTTTGTTGCGGCCGGGGGGAACCGCAGCCCCGCGGCGCCGGCCTGGGCGGACCCTGCCCGGCGGCCGGCCCGGGGGCTGCTCACGGCAGGCCCGGCGCCGCGGCCCGGCCCTGTCAGCAGCCCGAAGGCCGCCGGGCGCCCGCGGGCCGCGCCGGGCCCGTTCGCCCCCCGCCTCCCCTCGCCGGCCGGGCCCGGCAGCCCGCCCCTCCTCGGCACCGGGACCGGGCGAGCCTCCCGCCCCTCCGCACGCCCGGCACCGGGCGCTCCCCTCGCCCCGCGGCCGCGCTACCTGCTGATTTTCTGGGCGAAGGCGCGGCGCTCGGCCATGGCCGCGCTGCGGGGCTCCGCGCGGCCGCTCCTCAGCGCCGGGGAGCCGGGAATGGGCGCCGTAATGCTCGGCGGAGGCGCGCACCCGCGCGGCGCAGCCAGCCCAGCTCCCACCCCCGGCGCTCGCCCGCCTCCTCCCCCTTGCCGGGCAGGGGCCGCTCCTCGCAGACATACGGCGGGGCGGGCGCCGTGAGCGGCCCCGCAGCTCCGGGCCGGCCCCTGGGTCCCGCGGACCCCAGCGCGGCACCGGGCGGGGTGCGTGTGGGGGGCGCGCATCACGGACGGGACCCGGCCCTCGGACAGTCACGCCCTGCGGGGCACCAACTCTCCCTTCAGAGAGGGTAAAAATCACAGAATCACAGAATGGTTTGGGCTGGAAGGGACCTTAAAGCCCACCCAGTGGCACCCCCTGCCCTGGGCAGGGACACCTCCCACCAGCCCAGGTTGCTCCAAGCCCCGGCCAACCTGGCCTTGAACCCCTCCAGGGATGGGGCAGCCACAGCTTCTCTGGGCAACCTGGGCCAGGGGCTCACCGCCCTCACAGCAAACAATTTCTGCCTCACATCTCATCTCAGTCTCCCCTCTTCCAGTGTAAAACCCTTCCCCCTCGTCCCATGGCTCCCCTCCCTGCTCCAGAGTCCCTCCCCAGCTTTCCTGGAGCCCCTTTAGGGCCTGGCAGGGGCTGGAAGGTCTCCCCGGAGCCTTCTCTTCTCCAGGCTGAACCCCCCCAGCTCTCTCAGCCTGTCCCCACAGCAGAGGGGCTCCAGCTCTCCCAGCATCTCCGGGGCCTCCTCTGGCCCCGCTCCAACAGCTCCGTGTCCTTCTGCTGTTGGTGCCCCAGGGCTGGAGGCAGCGCTGCAGGGGGGTCTCACAGAGCGGAGCAGAGGGGCAGAATCCCCCCCTCATCCTGCTGCCCACGCTGCTGGGGATGCAGCCCAGGCTGCGGGGGGTTTCTGTGCTGCCAGCGCATATTGTTGGCTCGTGTCGAGCTTCTCATCCACCAACACCCCCAAGTCCTTCTCCTCAGGGCAGCTCTCCATCCATTCTCCAACCAGCCTGGATTTATGCTTGGGATTACACAAACAGAAATCCTCCCTAATGGTGTTTTAGAAGATGGCTGGAATAGTGCGACAACCATCTTTCCATCCAAACAGGTCGTTACTACCAGTCCCTCCATAAACGTGTTGTATTTGAGGTGGTCATCCTGATGGGAAGGGGAGGGAGAGGGTGGGAAGTTAAAAAATAAAAAACAAAACCCACTATTTTGGGACTTCAAAAAAAGACTGAGCCTAGGACACATTCTAGCAGATAATTCAAAGTCAACGTTACACGACATATGCTGTGCATTAATCTAAACCAGAGAACTATTAATAGTAATCCAGGAAGTGTCCAGAAGTAGCAAGGGTTAATTCATCCGATTCCATCTGTTTGCATTGTGCGAATGTTTCCAGCACATTGCGACTGCAACCCGAGTACACCCATTTTTCCACTAGCAGAAGCCACTGATTTCCAGCTGCATAAAATTATTCTGCTTTGCTGTTTGTATGTGTTTACACAGGGAATGTCAGGCCCCGAAATCTGCAAATATATACATATGTGAATAATCCCACTGGAGTTAATCAGACTCTGTGCCTATATAAAGCAAATCCCATGTGGGTAAGATCGTGTCCTGCTACAGAAATGTACTGTAATGTGCTACACAGATGCAGGCGCACACGTGCACGCAGATGGAGATGCCGCAAAGCAAAGACCGATTTTATGCCACAAGAAAGGGTTGCTCATCTCCGAGGGGAGGGGAGAAAATATCCCACAAATGCCTGCCAAGACAAAGACTTTTGCTCTTGATTTACTGCCTGCCTGTAGAGCTGCACACGGGGTAAGTCCACCACTCAGCGCGGGCAGGATAAGTGAATGAGGTATTTACCTTCTCACATCCTCATGAGCTGGGGATGCCCCACCCCTGGAGATGCTGGTTGGATGGGGCTTTGAGCAGCCTGGTCTAGTAAAAGATGTTGGACCGGATGATCTTCAAAAGGTCTCTTCCAACCCAAACCACTCAACGATTCTATGATCTGAATAAATTCTCGTATATAGTGCACGTGCTTACAAGAGCAGAGCTACGCATGAGGGACCACCAGAAATGTTTCCTCTTTCCCATCCCCCATCCCATATGGAATTTCCTTTCCAAAATGGCATCAATCTGAGACACAGGAGGCCTAATTTAGTCTTGCCTTTAGGGAAAACGGCATTGCCTAACTCCTTTATACTGAAACTGGGAATCCTGCAGTTCTGAAAAGGGAAATTCTTATCGCTGCCAGAAGGTGCAAAGAGCAGTCCAGCCCCACAAGCCTGATCCACTGAGCACAGAGTATGCAAGGTCGATCAAGAGGTCTCTTGGATTTTAGGTTTCATTTTCTCCTCCTGTCAGTTACTGTAACTAACAGAAGAACTTGATTAATTTGTGGGACACGTAAAGTCAGCTCAGTATAATCCCCAAAAGCTACACATAGCTTATTTAAAAGCCTTCTACAACTGGTTTGTTAGTGTGGGCTGTTTAAAGACCAAGGGTACACTTCAAAATGCAGTAACGACATGGGCGACGTTAGGTCTCAGTCTGATGAGCAGGTATGGCTCAGCTTGAAGCAGCCACCCCCCACCCACACACGCGACCTGCCTCGCCCTGCACACAGCTGCTTCCTACATCTCCAAAGTCCATAGCACAGGGGCTTGCGGCAGCTAATTGCTGAGTTTTGATGCCACCTTTGCTCATCCATCAGTGTCCTGCTCTTCACTGACTTCAGCAGCTTAGAGCTTGGCCAGATGAGCTCTGGCAGACCCGATTCCAGCTGCCCACCCACCTCTGGGCTGGAGGCAACCGACGGAAGGGCAGTCAGATGAGACGCGCCTGACAGATGTGCTCTGACATCTGAAACCGCCAGGAAGGAAAGTCTGTGCATGGATACCAGCATTTGGAACTGCTAGCTGAGGTGGGGACACACATCCTGCTCTGCCACCCTTGCCAGAGAGGCCACAATCTTGCTGGAAGAGCAGGACAATAAATGGGAGCAATCAAGCTTTAACCTACCGCAGTAGCCTCTCCTTGCCAGTGAGGGGCCTTTGCACTGATTGTAGATCCTCACTGCAGAAGGCTACAGAGCTAAAATGGAGCAGGATGCAGGAACCCACCTCTTTACAAATGATTTGTCAGTTATCTTGTTGAAGGACATAAATGTACAGAAGTATCAGCAGAGATGAAAAAAACCCCTAACTCTACCCTACCTAATATGGAACATCTATGTACAAAAAGAAAAAATATATGTATTTCCAATTCAAAGATACAAAATGGATATAAAACAGCTATCTATCAAATACAGTATATATTATGTGCTCTCAATGGGAGGGTATCGCTTTGCGGATAAACAGGCTTTCTCCATATAGTTGGTCTAAATATGAACAAAATCCCTCAACTCACTTAGAAGTCAACAAGTGAATTTCAGAAAAATAACATAAACATTCCTCACTACTTCTCAGGTAGTAACAGCCCAGCAAAAGTCTACAAAGTCTGTGCCAATGACTTCAGTAAGAGATCGCTGAGGGTAACAGAAATGTACACGCGACCTTGTAAAGAGAACCAAGAGCTTCTGTAGATTGACTAGATTTTGCAGTCCAGGCAGCATTAACCAAAAGAAGTCAAGGAAAAAAGGGAAGAAATGTGAGGGGAAAAAAATGCAGCCTTTTACCATTATAAATCCCATAACGCCAAACACTGAAATTCATGGTATCAACAAATCCTGCCTCCATATCGCTGGTAAGTCAGTGTGATTGATGTCGTGTCGTCGCTGTATTATTCCGAGTACTAAGGTGAGTGCTGCTGCTGACAGGCACTGTGAGTCACATAACCTCTGTGCCTCTTGTTTTCTCATCTTAAAAGAGAATTAATGGAAGGAGACGTTTTGTCTGAAGAAACAAACTCATGCTTTCCAAAGAGGACAATGCGATCAACTGCACACAGAGATCTGTTACGTGGAATTTCAGTCTGCAAAAAAAATTTCTCCAGGCATCTCTTTAGGAGATAGCAACTTCCTCTGATTCAAAACCAACTATTGTTTGGCAAATTTTACCCGCAGTAGAAAACTGAACTATTTTATTTTAAATTAGAGCAAAATTGTATGGAATTGATGATATAGTTGGAGTGTTAGGCTGCTTATTTTCCATAAAGTTGTTTGTGTAGATCTATTGTCCTCAAGGGTGACTGGTATCTCAGAACAAGAGTGGAGACAAATCAAGACTAACTTCAGTGGAGGGACTGATTAATACTGCAATTAATACGTCCATACAGCCCGGCTTAATTTAAATTAATGTTTGGATAGAGGTTACAACTAAAATCTGGAACTTTATCAGCATTATCATCACCAATAATCAACTGCTGCTCCAGGTAGGTGGTCTCGGAGAAGCTGGGGGGTGATCCTCACTCGTCCTGGGTGCGTTAGTACTCCACCAGGACACAGACTGAGCACATACTACCTTGGGAGTTGAGGGACACTGTGAAAGGTGATGGGTCTCTACCACAGCTGTTGCATTTCCCTTCTAGTTTACCTTGATGATTTGAGGGGCTGGGGGAAAAGCCCAGCAATTTATCAAAACATGGACTGTCATGTTGAAAGTCACCTTTTAGTCTTCTCTGATAAATCATGTAACAAAAAGGTAAGGAATGAACAAGCGAGTCTACAACTGTGAGCTGTATTTGGGCTAAGCTCAAATATCTGATATCTAAAGGCCTAGGTTCATGGCCTAGACACAGTGCTCTATTAACACACATGTAACCATGAAACAACATCTCCCACACTGAAGGGGTGTGAACGAAGAAGCGTTTCAATCAATTCACTTCAGTACCTGTCCATAAGCCACATGCATCCTTTAAAATACATGACTAAAATGCTTTTTTATGGAAAATGAATTTTACTCAGTCATAATCAAATTTAGTAAATGCACTGTGCGAACACAGATGTAACTTGTTGACCCTGATAGTTATACGGTTAGGCCCTGCCCTAAAAAAAGCTTCTGGATTGTAGCCATAAAATAATTTTGCAAAAAGTGAACCAATCCTGTGTCTTCTTTGTTAGCAGTCTATTTACTCAGTCCATTGCTTCCTTGTTCTTCTTACATAAACTTCCTCAAAACAAACACACTGAAAACATTTTCCACTGAAAATGTGTCCTAACATAATTCAATAAACAATGTAGTAAATAAAGGACTGCAAATTCAGAGAGCCATCTACTGGCAGCTAAATGAAACGAATTAAATTCATTAAGGGCCAAATTTTCTCTGCCTTTCTTTGCAAATAATTTCTCTAAAGATAAGGAACTACACTTGGGTAATGTAAACTGTACAGGCATAATTACCTTCTCAATACGCGTATGGCAAGAGTGAAGATGCTGGTGTTCTCAGAGCAAGAGAGAGCTCCTCGTTTGCCCAGTGCACACAGATTCTGTTGGGGGAATGAGAAACTAGGGAAGTAAAGAAAGAGAGAGGACTCCCCGAGTGCCTGCAGCCTTCACTACATCCCTCACATCCATGTTACTTTTATAGATGTCTCAAGCCCGGCATAGCAAAAGCCAATGACAGCAGAACTGGAAGCAGAGCCAAAGTGCCTCGAGTACAGCATTCCAAAGACCAGATTCATAGGGAATGGTGTTCTTCATCCCCGACATCTGAATATCACAAAGGATGCTCACAGCAAGGAAGGGAGATACCTTGTAGTTCTGGATACCAAATCAAATCATGTCAAATACTGCATGAAACAAAACAGCTGTGTGTCAAACATTCTGCCTGGAGCAACATCTCCCAGCCTGTGAGCCTGACCTCCAGGAGGATCACGCTTCCTCTCCCTGGGAGAAGCACGGCAGTTCCAGGCTCCAGTGGGGGAAGCAGCGGTGGTGTCTGTCCCTTTCTCCTGGACTTACCTGCAGTACTTTAGGTGGAGCAGCTGGGTAGACCAGCAGGCACTGCAGCAGGAATGGTGGCCACACTCATACTTCTACAGCAGCAAAAGCTCCTTTTGAGGGAGAAATGGAAATTTGAATCCTCAGCTGCACTAGCCTTTCTGCAGCCTTCCTCGTATGGCAGTATTTGATGTCTGCTTCATTTTTGCCTTTATTCTTTGTCTCCTGGCATTATTACTTTCAGATTTCTTCATTTTAACAGATGGGTTCATGAACTTAAATCTCTGCAGAACTGAGCTTCCACTAATTTGTGCTCATCTTTATCATTTTTGGGTAGTTTATGTTTCTACCCTGCATACAGCTTTCAATCTCTCCCAATTTAATACTCTGTAAATGCCACTAATGTGCTTTTTATTTTCTCTTCCAGATATTTTAACTAAGATCTTAAATTAAGGGTAGCCTTAATTTAAGGGTAGCCTTGGCACAGATTCCTACAGGTATCCTACTGCCGCCTCCTCTTCCCCAAACTAATCCTGGCATAAGAGTAAGAAAATCTGGTTTCGGGTGCAGTGAGTGGTAGGAGCAGAAGCATGCTGGCTAAATCAGCAGAAACAAACAACCCAAAAGGAACCAGCAATCTAGCAAGGGGGTTTGCTCACACCGTCCCTTTCATCCTGCATTACTGCTTGAAAGGATGGTGCACAAATTGCTGCCAGAGTTGCTTCCACAGGCAGACGGACACACCAGACACACGCGAACAGGCTGACACCTGGGTAGCTAGGTGGGTCTAGTCTGGAGAAGGACCCCGGGGCCACCCTCATCAGCCAACATAGTCAGAGACTGTGCATGAAGGTGGGAACGTCTCAAGAAGCAACTTGGGAGAATCCTTTGTTCCCTGAAAGGATCCCTCAAGCACGCATGCTGCTTTGTTGCTTTACAGTGTGCAGGCATTGACTATTAAACTTGAAGATCCTGACTTCTTTGTGAAGCCCATGACATTCTGCAGTAATGGGTTTGCTTCAGAGACAAAATAGTTGTCATAGCTTTTAGTTTTTAATCAATAATGCTTCTCATCTTTATAAAGCTCTGTATCATTTATCTAACCATTCTATTTCCAGTAGTGGCGCTAAGTGCAAGCAACCCTTCCACAAGCACATCTGAGGTTTTCTGTTCTTAAATGGGTGGGAGCAACCTTGTTGCAACCTATTTTAACAAGTAGTTCCGTGAGTGGCAGAATTAACACAGCCTGGATTACAGTGATCCCCCTTTATCCTCTTGCAGGGTCTCTTTTCACCTGAGCAGCTATTTCCACAAAAACCGGAGTACTTAGTAGCTCTGAGGCTCTGCAAACCTGATTAAATTGCACAGTGGTTTCAAAATTTTCCAGAGGGAAACAGATCACAGACGGCTTACTTCCCTAGGAAATGAAACTAAAAATAAATGAGGAAAAATTCCCTTCCCTATAGGAAGGGAGCTCCTGCACCCAAGGTCTTCTCCGTTTAGACAACAGACAAAGGGGTGTTTTGGAAAGCACACACTGTCAGAGAAATGTTTAATGGGCTTTTCCAAATATATTGCAGATTATTGATGAATGATTAGATGACTTCCTAGAGGCAATCTACTAGGCTAGTGGCAGATACAGGAGTAAAAGCTTCATTCCCCCGACTGCCCAGCAATTTGGTGTTATCTTACCCTTCTGCAGTATTTGGTGCGTAAATGTGGTGTAACTGTGATGGTATCTCCAAGGGCATCTTCTCTAATTTTTAGTCTTCTTGGTGTTGCCACTTGGTGTTACTGCTTGGTTTATCTATTGAAAAAGCAAGGAACACAGATTTTAAATATTCCCTTACTAGTACTATATTAATTTAGCACAAACAGAGCTCAAAGACGGTTTGCACGCCCTTTATGCTATTAAAATATTGAAAGTGTAAATTCTGTGACATTTGTTAGAAGTTTGTTGAATGCAATATGTTCTCTCCCACTCCCTCTGCAGAATCTTCCCTACAGAAATAGGAATTAGTGAACGTGAAGAAAACTCTGTCTTTACAGATAGTTATTTATGGTTGCCTGAGTAATTATTTTGCTATCAAAGCTTTGTTTTGCATGATCTGATTGATGCAAAAACCAGAAAATAAATATCTTCATTCTCATAACCTGATTGCCTGAGGGATTTACAGTGTATATCCAGATGGCATATTGCGTGGCCTATCAAATCGGGGCACGGTTATTAAATTTCAGAGCAGGAAGGTGCAGGCAACTAATTTCAGGCAAGGGAAAAGTAATTTCATTTGATCAACTTAATAATTCTTTGTTCAACATTTAGCCAAATCCAAACCACGTTAGCTACTCAGCTCTCAATATTCGAGACCATACACAAACAGACAAGCACATTCATCTTTGTCTTCGAGAGTAAAAGCAAAGATGAAACTTTAAAGAACTATTCTTTCTAAAACAGGTCTTAAAATTCTGAAGGCAGGAGGCCTGCTTCCTTCTGCACTGACAGATTACCCACTACCGTGGGGCCAGTCTTTTATGAGTTTAGTACAAACAGCAAATGTTTTTTATTTTTAAATCTTTATCTTTGCTTGCAATATAAAGACATACATGGTGTGCGTGCCACTTTCTGCGTTACTACCTCTCCTTTCCAGTTTTGAAAAGGAACAGTAACTACATGTGACCATTCTTCAGGATTTTTTAAATTTTATCATGGCAGTGTTGCTACTAGAACTCTGCTATACAGAGATGCTTGCTGCTCAGAGTTTGAAGGATTGCTTCAGGATGAGGACCGTGATCACTAATTTACAAGAACACGGAAATGAAGTGCTGTTAGCAAGGGCAAACAGTCAGCTGAAAGGCAGGGGAAAGGTTAGAAAGGTGATCTCCTACATCCCCCTTCAACCCAAGAGCTAGCCCTTTGAAACAAGATGTCGTCTGCTTTAAAAATTCGTACCTACCATCCTCTTTACTCATCGACTGTACTGTATGAAATAAAACATATCCATGAGATTACATAAAAAAACCCAACAAGAAATACATGAAACATCTATTGTTGGTACTTGTACTGAAGCCTTATTTTAGATCATGGGCTACAATCATGTGCCTATTATAAAAAATTAAACTCAGTCTGATCATCTCTGACCAGCAGAAGGCAGTAAAATCACAAAATGGAAAAAAACCACCCAACTTTCTTCCTGAACCCGAACTTGTGCTGTTGAGTCCCGAGGACTTTTATAGGATGTCAGGCAGTAACACCAGTTTCAGACATTCAACAAATTCAAGTCACATCTTTCCTAAATCCTGCACTTTTGTTTTTAAACCCTTGGCCCCTGATACAGCTAAAGATTATTTTTAAGCAGCTTAAGACAAACAGATTAACAAAGAACCTACTTTAGAAATAACTCCAAAAACCCTATCCCCTCAGCGTGTCTAGCCTAGAAGAGCAAGAGGAGATGCAGTTACTCTCGTGTATTTTCAGAAATTTTCAGAAAAGAAGAAAAGCAGCACGTTTAACTGGAAAACACCTCTGGCATGTGAACCACACCTCTGGCGATAACAATGCTGGCGATTTCAATATTAGCGGCCTCCAGAGAATTTGGAGATTTTGGAACCATTTTGCTGCAGTGGAGTCAAAAGACAGAAATTTAAAAAAAAAAAAAAACAAACAACAACAACAAAAACCCAAACAAAAAACGGCAAAACACCTTGGGAGGGCAGCAGGAGGCTCCGTGAGGGGCCGCGCGCCTCGGCCGCCGCTGATGGCGGGGCCGGGCCCTATCGGCGGGGCCGGCCTTCCGCCCACAACCTCGGGCCTCCGCCCGCCTTCCAGGGGGCTCGTCCCCAGCCGCAGCCCGGCCTGCCAGGGTGAGCCGGACCGGCTCGGCCTCCTCCTCCTCGATCCTTCCTCCCTCCGCCACAGGCGGCGGCCGGGCACCCCCTGCCCTGCCGTCGGACTACGGCTCCCAGCATGCCCCGCGCGGGCCCGCCGTCGGGCCTGGCCGGCTCCCGCAGCGGCGTCCGCCGGGAGCTGTAGTCCCGCCGCCGTTCCCCCACGGCTTTAGCGGCCCCGGGAGGCCGCTCCCCGGCCGGCCGCGCCGCGGAGCTCACCGGGCGGGTAAGCGGCGGTCCCACCGCCTAACGGCTGCCAGCGGCTCCTCCGCACTCTTTTACGGCGGCCGCGGCGATGGCGGGAGCGGGGAAGCGTTAACCGCCCGCCGGCTCTGTGAGGGGTGAGCGGCTGGCGCCGGTGCGGCGGGACGCGAGGTGGGATGAAACGCCTCAACGGCGGCGGCGAAAAGGCGGCCGCTGCCGGGCGCACCCGCGGGCGGCGGTCCGGGCCCGGGGCCGCGCTGCCGGCCGGGCTGTGGTAACGGCGGCGCGGCGGGCGAGCGGGGCCGGCGGGGCGAGCACAAAGGCCGCGGCGGTCGGTGTGAGGGGTCCGGACACCAGCCTCCCGCGGCGGCGGAGGCCGGGGCGGGAACGGGCGAGGGGAAAGGCCGTTCTCTGCCAACAGCTCCGGCTTGGCTTTAAATGCGTAAAACGTTCGGTCTTTGCTGCAGGATTGGAGGAAAAAAAAAAAAAAAAAGCTCTATTTCTTCACCTGCCCTTTGCAAAGTATTGTTTCTAACCGTCTTAATGTGTGTTTACAGCTAGAAAGGACTCGCTCCTTAAAAATGACTTCTAGGCGTTATTGTCTGTCCGGGACTTCTGTGTGGATTTTGCTGTCACTGCCGCTAGTTCAGTTTCTTTCCAGGTAGGAAGGAAGTGGAGGGGGTCTTCACTCTTTAATTAATTAATAAAGATAGTCACGTTTAGAATTCATTCATCCCTTTTGCCGCAGTTGCTTTGGCAGGTTAGGTTGCTTTTTCTGTTAATGAAAATAAACAAATTCTGTTGTTAGGGAGGTTTTTTTCCGTGCCTGTTAACAAACAGCCACCGCGCTGCAATCATCCCCCTCACAGGGGGCTCTGAGAGGACAGAACTTCCATTTTTCATTCACAGGTGTGTCCTGCCGCTCTGTGAAGTAACATTGTCCCAGTAATGTATGTGTTGGACAACTTCTTAAACGAGAGACAACTTCAGTATAAAACCATTAGCTTTAGATTTAATAACAGGGGTTGCATTGTGCCCGTTGGGCTTGAATCCGCGTTCCCTGTGACCTTCTCCTGATGCTGTTCCATTAATATCAGTGGAACTATTACTGATGCCTTCCTACATTGATGGGAAGAGCCTGCATTTTTCCAGTGGAATAAATGTGCCTGGTTTTTGTTAGCATTCTTCTTAGAAGTCCTTTTCACATCTTTAGCGTAATGCTGGGGAAGAAATGTTAACGGGAGGGAAGAAAAATGTGCTGCGATGACCATTGTCTTTTAAAGGAAAATGAGCTTCTTTCTTATTTCAGTAATTTTTTCTTCAGGCCCTTTCGGAACAGTAGAGTTTGTTTCATGCCTAATTTTAGCCAGAGGGAGCTTTTATAGGTATTGGCTTTTAAGGCAATGAGTGGTCCCTGCATAAATGACTGTTGATGATTGATCGTGTAAGGACAGGCTGGACCAAACGCACCTCCTGAAGAAGTTAATCTTACCAGCTTTGCCAGCTGGAGTCAGTGATAATGTCTATGTGAAGTCTTTCCTTTTTTCCCCTAATGGAAAAAGGGGGGGGGGGGAAAGGCAAGAAATTAAAACGTAATCTTAAATTTCCTTTCTCTTCCTTCCCCTACAAAAAAACAGCTTACACAAGGCTAATCAAAGTAGGGTTGTATCCATTTGTTATTTTCACTAGCAAAAAAATGACAGCCTTCCCCCATGTCTGTGAGCTTGCATTGCCTCTTGTATTGTCAGAAAGTTGTTGACAGACTTTTATGAAATAATACAATGGAGCGGCAGAAAAACATGCTAGGGATGGCTTGGGCAGTAGACTGGTGTTTTCCTTGCCCTACCTACAGATCCTTGAAACAGCCCATCTGTGCGAGTACCTTCAGGCCCTGAAGACATTGGCACCCTGACATCTTCACACTCTCTTCAGTTACACTGTCAGTGGTTAGGTTTTACTTACTTAAAATATGCTCCCAGTGGAGGGAGTAACATGGTTTAGTCTTTGTCCTGCTTTTGATCCCAATTCAATGGAGAATAACACATGGAAAGGTAAACACGGTTCTACATTCTCCTTTTAAAGTGAGGTGGATATATATAGTACCAGTGATGGTGTATGCTTCTGGTCCAAGTTTATTAATTAAATGAGATAGTTCACTTTCGTTCACATCGTCATCTGATGTTATCAGAACTTAGCTAAAAATACAGTGAAAGTTGCAGTGATGATCAACTTTTGATGTCCCACAAGAGTGCCTGTTAAAGCAGGAGCTCTTAACTTTTCAGCTATCTATGCAAGGGTTTGAGCTACCAAATATCATCAAGAAAACCTCCTGTATCAACTATTTTAAAGTGAGCCATTGACAGAACGCGTGCAGTGAAGGAAACTCTATTAATAGCAAACTTCCTGTTAGTAAATGGTGCAGGTGGACTACAAAGGGAGTTCTGTCACATTTTCTCAGACTTCTTAGAAACAGGGATAAAGGCAGTATATATTATTGTATTATTATCAGTTTAGCTTAAGTTAGAGTCTGTCTTGTCTTGCAGTTCAGAAAGAGTCAGTAAAAGAGCGCTCCCTCCCCCCCTTGGAAATTTTTTCAGCTGTTTTTACAAAACTATTCTGAACTGTAGTGATTTTCACCACCATTTTACCACTCATTCTTGAAATACGGGAGGACCACTGTAGACAACACGATCAAATCAGAAGAAAGCCTTTTTTGCACTGCAAGTGATAATTAGAAGGGATGCAAAGTAAACACTGATTTAATGACAGTATTCTATGCATCTTTTGATGTTACCCATCTAGCAAGTTAATTCTGTACAAAATTATGTCACTGTTACTACACATGTTTTCAGTACTACGTGCTTTCTGCCTTGTACACGTACAGCAAAACATCTTGCATTTTGTCTTTCAGTTCCTCCAATGCACGTAAATTTTGGCTTAGAAAATTCTTAATTAGAAATCTGAAACTAATGCTGTTTTAAACTAATGTTTAAAATCAAGATTTGTTTATTAGCTCTCAAGACCCCTGATGTGGGGAAGAAAAGTGCTTATCGTATTCCATTCAGCGGAAGAGAATAGCATCTACTCCATTTAGGGAAGTGCATTGTAGCTCTTCATTTCACTGCCAATTAGAATGCGAGTGCTCGTATGCCAGCACAGGTTATATGCTCTAGATCAGTTTGTTGTGCAATAGAGAGCTGTTGGAGAACATTATATTTTATTTAGCTTTGTATAGTAATTTTATTGGTGTATATTTGGAATTAAATGTTTTTATTACTTATTCATGGAACAAGTGATTGCTTCCCAGTCCCTGGAAGTGGAGAATTTTTCAAGTTTATTACTGTTTCTGGTCATGTTAGGCTTAAGTACCGAAGTGGGCTGGTGGTGATACTTCTCTGTGCCCATGGATATGTTTATACTCTTGTTTTTACAGTAGCAGAATTGAACATCTTACAAGACAGCGATGGCTTTTTCTCTAGAATTTGAATATGGAGGCCACAGGGACAGATGAAGTAGAAAAGATAAAATCAAAGTTTATGTCTGCATGGCACAACATGAAATACAGTAAGTGAAACAGTGTATGGTAAAATCCCGTCTCCATTGAAATGAATGGAATGTTTCTTGGTTGACATGAATGGGATCGTGATTGAGAAACTTAACTAATATTAATAATAAAAATGCAATATGGCCCTTGAAACCGTTTTTACTTGGATATAATAAACAGCCTGAGGAAACAAACTCATTTAGCTTTTTCTTTTTCAAATAAATTTGCAGAATTTCTTTTTTCAATTACTTATTTTGAAAACAGTAAATAAATTGTGTAAATGACACTAGATTTGCATAGACTTTTAAACAGGGATAATATTGAATCCACTGCACAAAGATATTTTATTTCTTATCTGTACTTTTCTGGAGATGTCTGGCAAGATGAAAAGATACTTTTCTTATACTTTCTTTCAGTACTTTCTTTTTGCATCTATTTTAGGTTGGGTGTTGAAAACAAAAACTTACTTCAGTAGAAACTCTCCAGTCTTTCTGCTGGGAAAGTGTTACCACTTCAAAACTGACGGTATGTACGTAGCACTTAACTCATTCCAATCTTACTCATCGGGAGCGCTGTGAATATATTTTTAATCTTCTAGAAAGACCATCATTAACCATTACGGAATTCAAAATGTAAATATGAAAAGCTCAGAAAGTACTTATTTAAATGTCCAGTGCCACCACTGATGCAACCCATCCTAACCTGCTTTATTCAGATGTTACACTGAAGTTCTTTCTGTAAATATTAGTGCTGTAATTTGCACTTTACTTCATTTACCCATCAAATTGAGATTTTCTTTCTAAAAAGTCACGAATGAAATAGTGTACAAAAAAAACCTTACAAAGAGTCAGTATACCAGCACCTTCGTTATCGTTTTCCAGTATGCAGTTTTCTAAAAATCCCTCTCTATTTGGCCATTTACATCAAGGTGAATTAAACAGTTGCTTACTTTCAAGTCAATGATTCCATTGCACAGTGATGTTGGCTGCATTGCTCTGGTTTTTTGTGTTTTTTTTTTTTTTTTTCCAGCTGGCATATTTCTGTTATTATTTCTATTTTCTACCAGAATAGTTTTCTACTTACCTTCTAATAACAGAAGTGCCATATCAAATTATAACTTAAATTGTGCTTTGCTTTACAGAGTCCGGTGAACTCTCTACAGATGGGTCCAATTTTGATAAAATCAACACGGAGATTTCAGGAAACGTCGAGGAGTTTCGTAAAGATTTTATTTCCAGAATATGGCTGACTTACAGAGAGGAATTTCCTCAGATAAAGGGGTCTGCATTAACAACAGACTGTGGCTGGGGTTGCACGCTGAGAACTGGTCAAATGCTGCTGGCTCAAGGTCTTATGCTTCACTTTCTTGGTAGAGGTAAGTTACGAGAGAAGATCTCTGTATTTGGCTGATAAGCTTGAGTGTTCTGTAGGGAGTGCGATGGGCTTTATGTAGCCAGAATCGAAAGGACGTGCTGGTTTTGGTTCTGGACTTCCTCTCATTATTACTGGAATTGTTACGTGGCATCAGGACAGTGATCCACCTGACCTGCTTTCCATTTCTGTGAAAGGGAATACTAAGGTGTGTCAAGGGAAGATACTGGAAACTCCACAGACGCTAACTGTGAAGTAAAATACCACCAAAATTTGTGGTCCCATACCTGGGTATTGTTAGTATTCGTGCAAATGGCCAGCTTTCTTGAATCTTGCTGATTTCTTCAACTCAAGGTATGGAAATGAGTTCTGCAGCCCATAGCTGTGGGCTATGGCAAAAGTGATGTTCTTTTATCAGTTTTAAAGTTGTACATTATTCAATTCTTCTAGTATTCATATATTGAGTTAATAGGAGGATTGTAATCTAACTTCAATACATCATTCTTTGTGTTGAAATTTGCACTATTTCATTTCCTCCCTTCCCCCTGAGTACTCACAGAGGAACTTCCCTTTTTTTCCTATCATTGTCTATCTCAAAATATTCCCTCAGTCACAGCTGGTTCAAAGAAGTGGCTTTAGGAGACTTGGAATACTTTCCACTTTCCAAGGCGAAGTGTGCACGTCCTCCCCATTCTTCCAGCTGAGCCATGTCCTGTGTAGGTGTATTTCTGGCTCTTCATTAACCACCTATTCTTTCCATCCTCTTCTCAATCCATAACCGACCACATTCCCCCTTTCAAACAATTGGTCCTGTCCTGTCACCACTGCTTGTTGGCAAAATGATCCAAGACATGGGCTGGAAGCCACCCAGGCACGTTAGAGGGAATACAGTGTATTGTTTACTCAGCCAGTTGTTGGATCACAGAAATACTTTAGTAGAAGATAGTTCTGAAAGCCTGTTTTGATAACGCTTTGTACTCACTGTGCAAATATGATGTAAGCTGTGAACACGGTCCCAAACCAGCTGCATCACAAAGTCGTCTTTCTTGGCAGTGTCACGACTGAACTGTCAGATTGGCTTACTCAATGTTCCTTTTGCTGTAGACACTTAAGTCATAAAACAGACATTATCCCTTTCAACTGACTGCAAATATCAAAACGTATGAAAATACTTCTGCTGAGAACACAAATCCCTTAAATATAACTTTTGTTATACATACATTTAAAGAAATAAAAAAAAATTGATCAGAAGACTACCTGTGAGTAGGAATGCATAATGGCTCATTCTCAAGTAACCCCAAACAAAAAAGCCCCAGGTTTGTATCTTTAAAATCCACGGTTACAAAGAATTCCTTGCACTGTCCCCCATGCATCCTAATCTGGAAAGTGATTTGGTGATTCCAGAGTGCTAGTGTTTCTGTGGCAATCCAAATGTGTAGAAAAATGGAATATGTATGGTCTTTCTGGACTACTTTTCTCATCACCCAGTCTTCTGACAGGTGGTGAATTATCTTTTGAAAAGCTTTTTATGAGGTCTGGGTAGCTTTTGAAACATATTTAAGTGTTTACATGAAGTTTTTCATCGCTGTTTACTCTTTTCCCAGAGATGTTTTCATTATAGTTTAATGATATTGTTTCTGTTACAAAGCAAAACTCGACTGCAGTTACTAGCTGGAATACTTAAACTTCCACTGCTATGTGGAATGTTCCAGATATTGCTGAATGATGTTGTAAATGAGTTTTTATTTTAAATATTAAGGTACTGGTAAGTTTAACTTTTAAATGTCTGTGCTTAAGACGCTGACTTAAATCTGAAGCTCACAATACAGGAGTAGCAAGGCCTGTGATGTTACGTTGAGCTTATGCATACATCTGCCTGGGTCTGCAGTGAAGAATTAACACGAGGTGTCACAGAGCGGTGTCACTTCTGTTAAGGGGCATTGATGCGGGGTGGTTGTCACCCTGCAATGAGGGGGTGACGCGGATGATGGCCATTACCGGCAATACTTGTGATGCTGCTGGAGCCCTAAGTTAGATTTTAGCATTAAAATGTAGTTGCCTCTGTGCTTCCTCTTTGTTTCTCAAAGACTTTTACATGGATACTTCAGTAAGAGTTACGAGAAGGGCTGCAGTTCTTGCTCCCTGTCAGAAAAGGTTCCTCTTGCTGCTGTAATGGCAGCTCTCTGAACCCCCGGCAGCTTTCCCAAATCTGTCTGGCTGAGCAAAAGCCCCTCATCTGCAGGGTTTGTTCCTCGCTGGCGCGTGGCCTGGCCTTCCCCTGGCCTGCTGGGATGTCCATCGCAGACCTGCAGGTTGTGTTCTGCTCTGACAGCGCGGCCGCCGTGCTGCGGAGGTCTCCTCATGTGCTCTGTGTCGCAAGTAGTTGTTTGAACTTGTGGGAGAGATTTTCAGTCAGCTGAGAAGGGAAGCGTTGCTGTTCCCGAGATCTGCTGAACCCCCGTGATGCTGTAAGAGGAACGCTGCGTGCAGGATGCGTTGTTAGAGAGTCCTTTTGCTAGAAATGCAGACTGTGGATACTGTGCTGAATAATATTTAAACAAGCTTGTCTTGTAATCTAGGTGAAGAATTCACAAAATTAGTGAAGAAAGAAATCTTGTCTATTTTTCTGCTGATCTGCTTTGATATTTTGCAGGAAGAAGTGTTTCTTTTTACATTAATAATTCCTCAGGTTTGTCTATTTCTTTTAATAATGTGACAAACCATAAGAATTAAAAACAGCTTTTGAAACTTATTTGGTTTGGATAAAACTTTTTAGATGGTACTCAGTAGCTAATTTTCATATTTTTAATGTGTAAGATAGTTCTAACCTGTGCCTTATATATCTTGTGTATCTTAACTGACCGGGATCAGAGAGTCTGACCTGCTATCTCAGATAGATAGCTTGAATTGCTGACAAATGTCCTGTTAGTAGTATTTTGTTCCACCTATCATTCAGCAGAAAATAAAAGCAAATCATATTCCACTTGAATTCTTCGTTTACATTTTAACACTGACATTTGCATCTTGGTATGTTAAGTGCACGTTACTGGTTTGGGGAACATGGGGGAGAAAGGGATGTGTTTTGCTGATTATACCAAAGGGTTAATATTAAGTCTTAATCTGCATCTTAAAATTTCTTGCTGCAGCCTGGGTCTGGCCAGATGCGTTGGACATTGACAATTCAGATTCTGAATCGTGGACAGCCCATACAGTGAAAAAGCTGACGGCATCATTCGAAGCATCGCTCACAGCAGAAAGAGAACCCAAGATCCTGTCAAATCACCATCAGGGAACAGTAAAGAGAAACTACGATGACAACGAAAAGAGGAATGAAGTTTATCATAGAAAAATAATTTCTTGGTTTGGTGACTCTCCGCTGACAGCTTTTGGCTTACATCAGCTAATAGAATATGGAAAGAAGTCTGGAAAAATTGCTGGAGATTGGTATGGGCCTGCAGTTGTTGCACACATTTTAAGGTAAAAATACCTTTATTCTTTGTTGTTACCGTGCCTTACACATTACAGGAGGAGCATTTCAAAGTGTCATGAGATTACTTCAGCTTAATTGCACATCTAACTGTTCATTATTGGCTTTGTAAAATGTCCGTATTAGTAGCAATTCCTGAGATTTTTCAGAGGCGGGAAGGGAGACAGCAGTAGGTGCAGGAGTAGAACTCTGAGCCTTTGTTCAACCTTATTTCAGGAAAAAAACGGCATTCCTGTTCTCCTGTACCTTGGGCAGTAGAAGTCCCAAGTATCTCTCCCAAACCTGGGGTTTTAAGTAGAGCTGCATTTAATGAAATGTTCTAAAAACTAACCACTCTTTCAACCTTGGAACATGCATAACATTATAGATTTTTTTTTTTTTTTTTATACTGTAACCTGGGGGCTGTAATGTACTGATAGTGTAATGAAATGTCAGAGCTAAAATTGATGTTTTCAGCATTTCTTTGGACACATCAAATTCTTGTGAAACTGTAAATGTATGGGACTATTAATATTATAATTATATCACAGTAAAAGTAAAGGGTCTGTGACATTCAGTGTGGTTAAAAAAAAAAAGTCGAAAGTCAAATTTCTCCATACTATGTGCCTTTACATGCTATTTCTTTGAATACTACCAATTTTTTTTTGTTTGGTTTGGTTTTTTTGTAGTCTTATATGCTTATGTTCTTAGTGGATTCCAGTTTACCTATAAACTGAATCTCTAATAAGTCATTTAAGCAGCAGAAGCCAAAGTTCATACATTCGTCTCTATATATGTGAATTGATGAATTGGATATTTATTATAAAAGTATATTAATCTTAAGTGAACCTGTACTGGAATAATCAGGTGTATGTGTGTTAGTATTACTTATGTGTTTTCTTCTCTTTTTTTTCTGATGATAGAAACTGTCAGAATTCTTTTTGCTTGCTTTAAATTGCAGTAGCCTATTTACGTAATGGGAGCGGGGGGGAATTTGGTCCAGAATTCCATTCAACACAAACCAACTAGTGATTTCCAGCACTGCAAAGGTTTCCTTTCCTAGATCTCCTTTCTCTAGTACAGCAGCACTAACAACGTATAGCTCTGTCTCATAACTTGAGAATGACTGTATTAAACCATTCCTCAAAATATATTGTGAAATAAAGGGATAGTGACCATTTAATGCAAGCGTGTATTGAAGTCAAAGGCTAATCTTCTATTTTGAACAGTTTAATTTCTTTACATATGTTGTCCTTGATTGATGATCATGCTTCAGACTATCGACATGTATTTTCTTTTTCGTTTTTAGGTCCATTACTCTTATTCTTTTGAGGATAGCCTAGTATTGCAATTATCTTTTGGGAAGTTTTGGTGAAACCTCACAGCTTTTTATGTGCAAACCTTTATTTCCATAGACATGAGGTGCTCACGTGTGGCTAGTTACATGAACTGAGGTCAACTAAAGAAATCTGTTGAGTTGAAAATAATATTTTTGTCAGCAAATTTAGCCTTTATTATCCCAATATAAATGACAGAAAATTGTTATAAACAGAAAAAAATTAGATAGTGAATACAAATTTCATTGTAAGTTAATGTGTTTCTTTGGGCTTTTTTTTTTGTGGTTTTCATTGTTCTTCTAAATAGACAGACATTGTCATCTTTGTTTGGGAAAAACATGTTGCCATATACGCTGGATCTTGGTATCCAGTGCTTAAAAACAAACAACCCCCCCCCCCATCTGTATTTATCAGGAATGGAAGATGTCTTGAATTAAAACAAACAAACCAAACCAAACAAAAGCAAAAAAACCCAAATCCAACAACAAACAATTAAAACCAACCTGTTTCTAAAAATTAAATAATATATGTTTATTTACTGTTAATTTCTTTAAAATCAGAGATGAGTTAAATAGTTTTGTGTTTGTACTTAGAAAAGCTGTTGAAGAAGCAAGAGACCCTGAGCTACAAGGAGTAACGGTCTATGTTGCTCAGGATTGTACAGGTAAATGTTGTGATTATGCAGATTTTTGCAAATATTTTAGATGCTTTTTATGCCTTTCAGTAAGTACTTAACAATAGAGCTCTAAAGGAAAAAATAAACTCAAAAATGGATCCTCAACATTGAGATTATGTAGACAAAGGGATTGTTGATATATGCAGATGTTTGTTCTCTTTGACAATCAGACATCACAACGTGAAAACTGCACAATGCTTGTTTGGGATCTTATGGTAGAAGACAGTGTAATTCCAAATTCAGCAAGGTTACTTTTTCTTACAGTCTGCCTGTTGTAGCTCTTTATTTTGGATTTAAATCACTTACTGATCTGTTTTGTACTCGCTTCAATGTTGTCTTAGCAATAAGCTAATAAGTACTTCCCTATCTTATTAAAAATAACGCCCCAAAACTAACCAAGCAACTGAAAAATATTTCGGTTCAGTTAGATTTGTTAGTTAGGTTTTATTTGTCTTTTGCATCACAGGATGCTTTTACCCATTTTTCTAGAGGGGAAAAACCCACTGCGCCGGTGTTTTAGAATAGTAAGAAGCCATTTTCGCTTGGAGTTCAAAGATGGGAGGAGGATAGCGCACCCGAGTCAGTGGTAACCTTTCCTCTGCTCCAACCTGGCATTTTAAATAATCGATAACAGGCAGAGGAGCTTAGAGCTCTGGATGCTCGTGAGCAGAAAATGATGACAAGAGAAACTAAACGTGTGGTGAAACTTTACGCTAATGACTTACAGTCTTTCAAATCTAAGCACAAGGTATTACTTCAGTAGCCATGTTTAGCTGCCAGAAATTTTAGTTATGTCATAACCGATCTCGGGATAGGACACCCCGAGACCGACACCCCTGGGTAATCAATCAAACTGGTTTCAAAGAGATACTGTTTAATCATACGCTACAAACCAGTTTCACTCGACTTACTATGACAGTGGAAATTTTTAAAATTCTATGAATTTTTTGCTTCTTTGTTCTGGTGATGGTTTTTCGCATCTCTCAGTTTGGAGAGAATAAGCAATAATACTGCATTAAGGTTTTACACTTTTCACATTCACATTTTCAATGACTGTGTTGTGTTAACTTTAGACAGCAAACTTTGAGTATTTATTAAAATCAATTATTGTCTTTTTTTCCTTTAACATGTAGATGTTTCTGTTAGTTGTAGGCTTTCAAGTTTTAAATGACTCCTTTTAGAAGAAGTTTATATCAAGTGAATAAATATTTATTGGCTTTCTCCTAACCTGTCCCTTCTGCATTTTCCTGACAATGAGTCTTAGCAGCGACACGTTACCGTTCCACAGAATATTGCTGAAATAAGGAAGCATAACACTGTTTTTCATCAGTCACTCAAGTTATATTTCAGCAGGACGGTAATATTTTGAAGGATTGTAGTTTTAGTCTGTCACACTAGGTGTTGACGTGTTGTAGGTGTGTCTTTGTAAAAGCTAGGTGTTGTATTTTAAATATGAACATTTCCGTGTGTCTCCTTTCAGTCTACAGTTCAGATGTTATTGACAGACAATGTTCTTTTATGGATTCTGGAAAAGCAGACACAAAAGCTGTAATTATATTAGTTCCTGTGAGACTCGGTGGAGAGAGAACAAACATGGACTACTTAGAGTTTGTAAAGGTATGAAATGAGAGTTCAATCATTTTTTAAATAGTAGGACTAGGTGATATGAAAAGCGACTTCATGATGGTAATCTTCTACCTATTAAATGTGTGGTGGTGATTTTACAGTTGAAGGTTGTAAAGTTTGACTTTACAGATTTTAAATTTCCCCATTACAAGATCAGACATAATTGCAGAGCACATGATGTCCCTTGGTAAAGCAGCGATAACTGTCCTACTCCTAAAGTAGCTACCTGAAAAGACATTAATGCAGTGGCTCCGATTACAAATGGTAATTTAGTTACATATGCTATTAGACTTGTGCTATATTAAGTATCAGTCAGCATTTCAAAACATAAATATACTAAATTCCTCACTCTGTTTCTGATTTTCTTAAATGTCAAATGGTTTAAGGTTGTTGCGTGTCTGTTTTTCCCATTTTCTTTTGTCTTTTTAGTCCCCTTAAGAGAGGGGTTAGAATTTTTTCATATCTTTAGTCACTACTTCAGATGTTTTTTACGTATCCGATGTTAGGATGAACGTTTCAAAGGACAGTGATGCAGGAGTAGCAAGCAGTTACCACACATAAAAATGAACTGGAAAAAAGTAAAACTCAAGGAGAAAGCAGAGGGGAGGAAAGCCTGTGCTGCCCCCTTTTTTTCAGCAGAGGTTCTGCCTATAGTGCTAGCCCCTGAAGACGTACCGTACTCCTGTCTCTTGAGCACAAGAATACTGCTCTCTAAGAGACTGTTCTCTTAGCCCTGCTGCTTTATCATTTTCCGTGCTGCTGTTTGTCTGTCTTCAAATTCTTGTTTTAATTTTTAAAATACCACAATGTAGTAGTAGCATGAACAAAATCTATTACTGTTTTTTTTTTTCTTTTTTTCTTGTGACTCTCTCTTCTGTGTAACATTTCAGGAAAACATTAGTTTTTTAATGGCATGGGGAGACAGAGTGATGAAGCCTTTTATTTCAGTGATGAACTATTAAATTGTTTTTCTTTCCTGATTCTTTTCCTTATATTTTCAGAGAGCTGGCTTTGGAAAAGTTTAGTTCTTACAGTTAAGATAAGCCTGTGGTCTCAGACACGATCTAGGGCAACCTTACTTTACTTTCAATGTTAACTGCAAAAAAGCCTTTGAATCAGCCAGGTCCAGGAGAACACGCAGTGCCTCGGTTTGTAAGCTAACAAACAGTTGCTTCTGCAACTTTCATAAGGCTTTTTGAGTGAAATAAAAGTGACTCCAGTTCTTTAATACTGGCTTTTATTATTGACGGATATCTATGGCTGGTTTTACCCTGCAGAGGCTTTCTCAGTTTGGCTCTCAAACCCTCTCTTTTGCCAGAGTAAAATATGTTTGCGTGGCACTGGCTTTCACAGCAGAGTCACGTTATCTAAGCTTGCCTTGTCCAACGGGCTTTACCGGGGTGATTTCTGCTCCTCATTTACCAAGCCTGGTACTGCCTTTTGCAGTCCGGTATAATGGAGACTGTGATAAGAGGGCTTTCAATTGCATATATTAGTCACTCCAGTCTCTAGCTTGACTCTTCACAAGAAGTGACTAAATTTCTCGGGATCTGAATTTAAGTTAAAAATGCAGATTTTAGAATGTAGTACAAGAGGTGATTTTTACAAAGGATTTTATATTTATGGAGGAAAATTGATGAATTTTTTATAATTCACTTTTACAAGAAAACTCCCATAAATTAAACAGTTATTCATTACTCTGAGTAGCTTTTCTTCCTTTCTGTTTCACTGGCAGAGGACATGTCCTCTTAGCTGTTTCAGCCTTTGCCTCTGATCTACCTAAATGTCCTGTAATGCTCAGCCATTGAGGAGCCTTTTCTAAAATAGCCTTCTCATTCATATTTTAAATCAGCAGCCCTTTCTCTTAACCTGTAGAAACCAGACTGAATTTGACTTTGTTAGCATCTCAGGTGAGGAGTACAACAGTTTTTGTTATGTTACATTACTGTATCATCGTCTAAGCGGAGAAAATTTTATCTTGAGAAGCTTTGGTCTTATTATTTGGTCTTACGTGAAATACCAATCATTTTGTTGAGAGACAATGATATATAATGGTTACGCTTTTAATGGCTGATCTCTTAGAGGAGAGGATATAGGTAAGACTGCCAGCTGATGGAGATCTCACTTTCGCTCAACTGCTGGTCTTCTGGATTGCTGTCCCAGTTTGGGCCAGCGTCCAAGTTTTTGGACCCAACTCTTGTCTAGTGCCACAAGAAAAGCACTGTGATTTATGGACGTTGAAAGGCTGTTCAGTTTTCAGAATATTTAATGGTCTTGGGCTTCAGTTGCATTAGAACAGTTGGGCTCAGCTTTCTGAAGTGCTCAGTGTTGGCAAAATTCAGCTCCCACTGGAGTCGGTGGGTTAACTAATGGAGGACTGTGTTAAGCCAAGACTGAATACTCACAAAAAACCTAATGAGCTCTGTTAAGAAACAGAACCTCACAAAAGCAAGAAGAGTAAAAATATGTTGAAGGGAGAGGGAGGAAAGTTCTCCGTGCCTTCTTCCATTCCCTTGCTAGGTACTTCTTTTAATAGAGAAACAATCAACGGTGATTTCTTTGGCGTCCATAGTCTGTGGCTGCATCCAGAGCTTGTTGGTGATAGAGAATCCCAGTCTGTTTAAGCTACTGCAGTGTTCTTACCTTGGCAAAATTGCATGTGTTACAGGTAAATCCTGTTCCCCAGCACTGGAAGGTATATCCATAAAATCAACGTTTTATGATGTAGTGAAAAGTCTGCTGGGTTTGTGTGATAGCACAGACACATGGGTAACAGAACCCAACTCTTTTCAACCTAAATGAACAGAAAGACCCTGGGAGCACTGGTGTGACTGTAGCCCATGGCGTATACCCCAACTCTTTCTCTCCTTGGTGGCTCCTAGCCTTGCAGTGACTGGAGGAGTATATTTCCTTTACACCTCCAGACTGAAAAGATTCCTGTATTTCACCCCACATCCCCCTTCAAATCCCATTAGGTGTATTTGCAATGTCTCTTTCTCAAAGTTGCTACGTACCGATGGCTCTGATTCCTCTACCCTCACAGTCAACATCCACGAAGCACTAAGGTTTATAGGGCTTGTCTCTGTGTGTGTGTATGTGTGTGTCTCTCCTCTAGTATTTTGGGCTGCTGTTTTCAGAGTTGTATCTTGTAATCACTCTTGCTTCAACTGGCATTCCTCCCTATGATGTAAAAGTTCATACTCTAGACAGACTTCTACATTTGAATGCAAAAAGAAGAGAGCCACCAGGGGCAGAGAATGTAAATGTATATGAACTCTGTAAATCTATATACTTTGATATCTTTTGACTAAGGAACCTGTGCTCAACTCGTATGATGCTACATTTTCTCTTCTCCCCAGAAATGATACTGCCAATTCTCTCAATGTCTGGGCATCTCATGAAAAGGGAGGACTTTCTCTGGAATATCTGGTGGTACATTTTCACTTCGGTCAGCTGTAAGCTTCTAAAAATTGAGTCAAGCCCCAGAAAATCATGAAGTCAGTCTTTTAAAAAAAAAAAAAAAAAAAAAAAAAAAAAAAAAAGGAACAAAGTTATTTGCCTAAAAAGAGTAGAGAAAGAGCAGAGATTTTAATTCAGTTTAATACTTCTTCTGTTTAACTGTCCTAATTATTTCATCTTCTGCTTATAGGGAATCTTAAGCCTTGAATATTGTGTTGGTATTATTGGTGGCAAACCCAAGCAGTCGTATTACTTTGCTGGATTTCAAGGTTAGTGTTGTAATACGTTATGTCTCTTCAATATTTTTCTTTAAGAGTTAGGAAGTTAATATCGAAGCAGTGGGAAATAGCATGATTAAAATAGCAAAATGAGTACCTTATTAATTCATCATATCTACCAAAGTCCAGTCATTTGTCATTTACCCCGTAGAGTAATTGGATTCTGTAAAATGTACATTTAATTTCCGTTGTTGCATAAACAAGGCATAATTTATCTGTTTCACCAAACTTCAGGAGCGTTTGCTATTACTGTCTGGCAGTTCTTATTTACGTATTTACTTTTTACTAGTTTAAGTGGTGTTAGTTGATGCTTAAATGACAAGCAATACATTCTTCCTGTCAGGATGAAGTAGCACAATACATTTTTCATATGCAAACTCCAGAATATAATTGTGTGTTTGTAAAAGTAATTTTATCACCAAAAATTAAATGACAGTCTCATCACTTTATAAAAATTCTGCTTATACAAGCATATTTGATTATGCAAAAGTTAATCTGTCCTGCAAAAACCTATGCTTCAGTCAATGAATATCAGCCTGGCAAGCAGTTACTTGCTGGCTTTTTTTTTTTCAGCTGTTCTGCATAGAAATTGGATTGTAAGCAGTGTAATAATAAGGTGTTTTTTGAATTACTTGTCTTCTGTTTTGTCCTTGTAGATGACAGTTTGATTTACATGGATCCTCATTACTGCCAATCTTTTGTAGATGTCAGCATAAAGGATTTCCCTCTTGAGGTAGTATGGATATAGACCTGGCACTGTTTGCTTCCCATATGAATCAAACACTAATTATTTAGAGATGTTCTAGCTAGCTGCATCTTTATGGGTTTACAGTTACATGTTATTTATCAAAGTTCTGCCCTTCTTTATAGGCCTATAATCAACAAAAATGACCAGAGGTTAAAAACTCAATATGGGGATTTAATTTTTACTTCATTAATCTCTGTCTCTTTCTTTTTAATGATCAGAAAACCTCAGAAACAGATGATCGCTTCATTTAAGTACTTTTCCATCAAAGAAAATAGACAATATTTGGAGTACTTAAAGCTGAATTATTTGAATTTGTGTTTGTTAGTTTGTCTTTTTGGTCATTTTATTTTATTTTAAAGTTGCACTCAGCATCATGGAGAGAATTACTGTAGTATTCAATAGTAGGAGCCTGTTGTCAGGTTGGAACCAGCGTTCCTGTAGGTTTACCTGCTGCTTCTTTATCCAAGAATTCATAATATTTTTATGCTGGAATAGGTGGTTGTCATTTGAAATGTAACTTTTGCTCCTAACAACTGTGGAGGTAATTTTTTTTTTTTATCTTCGTACAAGTGGAAGCTTTTGAGGCGTATCAGTGAAGTTTGTGGTTGACTAGGTGAATTTCACTCAAGTGTTCTGAACTGTTTCTTTTAATGAGTTTTATTATTATTTTTTATCAAGCTACTGTTATGGAATAGTAGTTTTCAAGAAAGTGACAGGTCTGAAAGTGTAGGTGCTGCATTTGTTCTTTCTTTCCCCTGACCCCTTTCTAGGCCACGACTTTCTGGGTGCATCTAGATGTAGTGAATGCGTCTTTTCAGGCTACTCCTGGGTCTTAAAAATCATGCTTGTTTTTATTTACAATAGTGTTTTCCCTTTTCCTTAACCTCTTACCAAATAACTTGCATTGAAAATAGATAGAGCTAAAGGAGGTTATTAAAGAACTCAATTTACAAGTACCATGGGAAAACATTATCAGTTACAGAAGTAAGTGTTCAATAGTACTCACAGTAGAAGTACTCGGTGCCATCCATACAAACTCTCCTTCACGATCTTGTGTCCAACTTCCACATGAAGGTCCAGCCTCCTTGGAGCAACTCTTCAGTCAGTGTGGAAACGCTCTCTGGGTGCATCCTCTGCTTGGGACAGCATCAGCTGCTCCACAACAGAGTTGGTTGTTAGTAGTGATTCCACAGACCACTGTGTTCTGTGAAGTTAAGTACTCCTAGGCATGGAAACACAGCTTCAGAAATACATACTGCTGTTAAATAAGAGGAATATGTAGTTATATCTCCACCACCCCGGAAATACTAGAGACTTAATGTAGAATTCTTAAAGTTCTGCAGTAAAGTCCTGTGAACAGTGGGAGAGAGTTGTATGCAACTCTCAAACTCACACCTGAGGAACTGAGTAGGTGATCTTAGATTGACTGTTTACACTTAGAATGTAAGTCAAATGGTGTGTAATGAAGTTACGTATCTTCACGGCTTCTGTTTGGTAGAGCAGCCAAGAGTTAACTTAAACTGAGAACAGTGGAGTGAACGGCAATGGTCCTGTCTGTTGTTACCATGAAAAGAAAGATCCGTTAACACACGTAGAAGTTGATCACGATACCTTAATCAAAATACCATCCTATAGTATTCAGGAAAACTGCTTATCTATATCAAAGGGCTTATACTGTTATACAGTGCTAATGGTAAATTCTGGGGCTGATTTAAAGCAAACAGAACATAGTTTTCAGTATTTATGCTTAACAAGATGCTTTAATTAGCATGACATATAATACAGAAGTATGAGATTCTCTAGGAAATTAGAGGATTCTGAATTTAAAAAAAGAACATAGCAGCAAAATGTATCAAAAAACATCCTAGACAGAAACTTCCATTATTTTTAGAGATGCCTTTAGATTTACCCTCTTATTTGAAAGAAGAGTTGGTGAGTCCCGGCTCTGCCTATTTGTATTGTGGCAGCAGCCAGAGATTATAACCAAGCTCCTTGCCCCTTTATGCTAATAACCGTAGTAAAATACAAGGCCTTCTCTGAAGATTTTACAGTTTAATTGGGTAAGTCAGACAAAAGATAGGAAGAGCACAAAGAAGCAGAGCTGAAGCGACTTCCTTAAGGTCACACCGTAGCTCAGTGGCCAAGCTACAAAAAATACACGTCTTTTTGGTTTCTGTTCCCATGACTAATCCTCCAGATTGTGCTGCAGGCTGGCATTAATATGAATTTCCAAATAATAATAAGGTTTTAAAATGTATTTTGAAGGTATGTGAGCTGCCAGCTTGGCTTGATCGCATCCTAATGCTTTTCTGCAGACAGAAAATATATCGCAATTTAATGCTTAGTGCATTTAATAGCATTATATCTTTGTCCAGAAATGTCAAAAGTAAACAGAAATTGCTTTCTTAGTGTGGATAGTTGCTTGTTAGATTTATCTGTAGGGAGTATTTTCAAAATTGACAAATTGTCCAGAATAAGTTGGAAATCAATCCACTCTGTATTGGCTTCCAGAATCCATTTGTTTGGAGGAGTGGGGGAAAAAAAATGCCTACCCACTTCTCTTTGTTGTGCAGTGATTTGTGTAGCATTAAGACTTCTGCCCTGAACAGCACAGCACAACCGGATCGCAGTTTGCTGAAATGTGGTGTGGAAGGCAGGCTTCGATTTATGCATTTGATGACCCAGGAATTAATATTCAAAATACAACTTCTGCATATAAAATTTGAACAGAATTAGGAGAAAAAACAGTGACTAAAATCAATCGTGTAGAAATACAACTTTTCGTCTTTGCTTATATTTTTTAGCAGAGCTTTAATAGAAATACTTCTCTTAGGTTTGTAATCACAAGTAAAGAATGATATACTTCAATATGTAAAACTATAACGCTGACAGCTACTCTCAGATCAGGTAACTAGCGCTGTCGTCTTCTGTACATCAACTTTTCTGACTGGCAAAAAAAGAAAGATTAAAAAAAAAAAGATAAAAGGGGTTTCTAGTATAGAGACTGCCTGATGTTAGCTGTCAGGGGCTGCTGTTGCTGTAGTCAAATTAGATTGTAGCAGTTGCGAGTTCCTCTGTGAAGGATAAACACACTGGTGTTGGTAAGAAATCTGCTGCGTTGCTGTGTCCTGTAGTTAGTGTTGTGTTGGCGAGGTGTCCTGGGCCCATGCTCGCCAGCACTGTGAGCCCTGCACAGCCTACGCGTCAGTGTGAAAGGAAATAGTGCAGAATATTCACTGGAGAATACTGATAACTGGGGGAAGTTCGTGAAAACCAAAATCTGCATTTCAGTAGAGCGGTGCCTGCGTTGCAGCGTGGTGCAGGCGTGGTGTGGTAGCACTCGTTACGGAGCAGCGTAGCAGGATTGTAGTGATTTAATAGAGGTGGGATGAGGGAGTAGTTCTGCGTGTTAGAAGCAGAATAAAGGGGATTCCCTTTGTAGACAGTCAGTGGTGATGAAATAATTTAAGTTATTAGAAAATGAGGTTCATCAAAACTCCAGTTCCTGTAATAAATAAACAGATAATCCGGGTGGGTAGCATATACTTACCTTTTCTCTCATAGGCTGCGAATGAGGAGTGTGGGGAAAGGCTTTTTGTATTTGTTTGTTTTTTCTTGCAGCACGGCTGCTGATAGTTCACAGCACTGTCAGAGCATCATCTGTCATGAAAAGAGATTTCACGTTAGGAAAAAAACATTTATAAAGCAGGGCTTGTTGTTTGGGTTTTCCCTACTTGTGGATTATTGTAATATGGTTTTGCTTTTGTGGGTTTTGTGGGATTTTTAACCCGTTTCATTTACTAAAGGAAAATGCATGAGGTTGGTTTATTCCATTATGTCTCTTTTATAGAGGCTGGGGGAGGGAAAGGGGCAATGGGCGGAGGTAGTAAAGCAGTAATTGTAAGATAGTGCAAAAGCTGTTACAAATTCAATTTGCAGAAGAGCATTCACCTCCTCTGCCTTGGGAATATTCATAAAGTGCTGCTCGGAGCGGCAGACCTGTGACAGGTCTCAGACTAGCAGGGTGTTGTGTGCAAGTTTGGTGAATGCAGCGTTGAACAGCAGGTTTCGTACATGTGGGGAAGAGTGGAATTACTGGAATGTTTGGGGGGGGTTGGAACAAATACCTTCAGAATTGTGTGCTGGGTTTTAATTCAAGTGATGCAGGGGACTGATTGTATGTTAAAGCTGTAGGTGGGGAAAAAAGTAAATGCGTTGGTCTGTGCCATTCTCAGCCTTAACCATGTGTTTCGTGTTTTTTAATCTTGACACTTGCAGTCATTCCACTGTCCTTCTCCCAAAAAGATGTCGTTCAAAAAAATGGATCCGAGCTGCACAATTGGATTTTATTGTAGAACTGTGCAGGACTTTGAGAAGGCTTCTGAAGAAATAACGAAGGTAGGTGTCGAAGGTACCACATCGATTCCTCAGCCAGAACGGCCTGTGTGCACTGCCTATGGATAAGGGGAGAGAATCGGCTTCGCCCTTCTAAACAGACATCATTCTTGTCTTCGTATTTATTGCTGCTTTTATAATCGTGAGAAATCGAGATTGGTTTTTCATTTCATCCGATTTTACCTATAGGTAAAAGCTGGGGAGAACGTGGGCGGCCGAGCGGGCGCAGGCGGGCCCACGAGGTGGCACTCGTGAAATGGGAATATTTCTGCAGGCAGCGCTGGCGAGCGGGGACTGTCCCCTGCTGGGGGGGGACGCTGGAAAGGCAGGCAGGGCCTCGGGAGGGAGGGCTTTAAATGGAAGTATTTGATCAAGCCAAAATAGTATATTATTTCTTGTTAGCGTAAGTGCTTTTCCTGATGGCATTTAAGTGTAAGGCTGTGTGTTTACGATTTGGTAACAACGTTTTGAAGTCTCCAGAGCAGGTATCACGCAGCAAATCTGTCTGATCACCTCCTTGCGCTTGAAAAACACTGGTATAGGTTCATTTAGGTCCAAATGTAATTGCCATTTTTTTCCTTGCTTATTACAGCATGCGAGTGTATGAAGTACAGCTTTATTAATACATTCTGTTACCTGTGGTAGCGAATAACTGTGTTCTGTGATTTTAAAAAATAGGCTATGAAAGGATGGAGCAGTAGCAAAAGATGGTCACAATATTAATATTCTAACCACAGTAGTTATCACAACAGCACAAAGAATTAATGTTTGCACAGCATTTTGAATGTCCTGTTATTATAGCAAAAAAAATAATGTTAAACTTAATACTGTGTATAATCTTTTATAGATATTGATTGATGCTGAAGTTTTCTTTGATGTTTACAGAGAGGTGGAAAATAGATTTAAAGAAGTTCCTAAGCAATGGATATGTGGAAAGTTTAAATAGTGAAGTTTATATTCTAAAAATCTAATTATAAAATTGGTTGCATTGGAAGGTCTCTTCCTCTTTTTTCCCCTCTTTCTTTTCTTTCAAGTTTGGGATTAAGTACATTTCTTTTTCTGAATATATATTGTGAAAATTCTCATGGCTGATCTAAGTCTTGGAGCTATTATCCTGGTATTTTAGACAGAAGTTCTTTATTATTAATGATATTATTTTATAGAAACAGATTTCGGGCACAGTAAGTTTGAAAATAGAGGAAAGTTTGGATATAAATACAACGTGAGAAACGTTCTATGATCTTTCAGTCCTTCCTTCACATCCTTTGTTTTTTCCTGCTCTTCCCTTATTTTTCCCTTCATTCGCACTTTGAGTGCAACGACTCTCGAACTATAAAGTGCAGTATATACTGTGCCCCATGTAGGCTAGACTAAAAAATTCAGGTTCTAGCTGCTCGTGTGGGCAATAAGAGGTGGGAGAAAAGATTTAGCTTTTATTACTTGGGGATAAACCTTATGAGCCATATATTCAGTGACAGAGAAATCAGGGCATTGAAATCACGGGCCCACATGGAGCCACTGGTGAAACTCCCTCCAAATCCCATTCAGATTACTCTTTGGTTTGTACTTGCTCATTAGGCACCTATTGTTAAGTAGCTTATTATTACCTGGAATTAAATAGCTGATAGATTAAGGAGACCCGGAAACGCATCCAGACTTGGGAAGGATGGATGTACCGACTCGCTGCAGTCTTAATTCTGTCTTCACTTCAGCACTAATTCCGAGCAGGCACAGCAGTTCCCCTCTGGCTTCTCAACACCACGTGGCAGATGCGGAGGTCAGCAAGAAGCACTGGCCTTGCTCAGTGCCGGGGATCGCTCTGCCTTTTCCTGGCCGCTCTGCTGCTACTTTACATTCTTATTTAACGGGTACCAGGCTTGCCTTTCTGCTAATGCAGTGACTTGTTTCCCTGTCGAAACCCACGACAGCAAATGAACAATCCGTTTGGGCTACAGCTGCATTTGCCTGTTTGTAGCCCGGGTTCTCAGCAGGAATTAAAAGTTCTCTGAGGAACTGGACTGACTGAGTGTTGAACTTGGATGCAGTTCAGCACAAAGAATTAATTGTTGCAGTGACAACAGCGGCAGTCTGAGTCTAACACTGAAATACTAAAAAATGTTGCTGTTTATCAATAAGCTTCCCTGTAGAAATCATCACAGCGGTATCCAAAGGACTTGCAAGTTCTTTAGAGTTTCAAATTACCTGTGATCACCGAGTGAGACGTAGCTTGATAATCACTGCAGTCATCTTAACCGGGTTCCACGCGACTCTCGTGTAGGCGTTTGCCTGTGCCCAGCGTATGTTCTGTATTGAGTATTTCGTCACCTCCTTCGTACAGAGAGCGCTGTGCGGGGGGCCTTGGAGAAGGAAGTTTCAGGGAGGGTCGAACACAGACAACGGCAGTGGAACCGCAGGCGTGTTTCTGTCCCAGTTTGGAGGGGCCACCTCTAAAGGTGCGATGGTTGTTCAGTTGCCGTGCCTTCCCGGGGGTGAGGTTTCTGTTGCAAACTTGCGACGAGGAGCTGGCCGCAGCCCACCCGTCCACAGCCCAGCAGACAGCCTTCCTGTGGCCATCAGTTCCTGTTCCTACCTTCCGTGTTCGGCCAGAAACAAAGCATTTGTACATCTTACAAACTTTCTAAAGCTCATTTGTTACTCTTCTCTTGCTTTTGCTTATTACTCTGTGTGTGTCTCCTGTATCTCCTTCCTCTTTTACCCAGGTTTCACGTTACAATAGCCAAATGCAATTAAAATAGACTAGAATAAAGTAGAAAATTTCAGTAAAAATGAAGAATTTTACCGTGAGTGTGATTTTAATTATTTTTTTTAAACACCCCCCCTGCCCCTGCCCCACTTTTTTTCTTACTGTTTAAAAAATATAGTTTTTTTCACTGGTTTAGATTAATTGTTCTCATGAAATTATGTTTAGTGATTTTAGTTCCGCACAGCGTATACTTCTAAACTAATGTAGTTCTGCATGTCACTGCAGCACTCCGCTGATTTTTCAAAGCAGGTAAGAAATTTAAAAAAAAAAAAAAAAACTTAAAAAAAAAATCTGTGAACAATTAAGTGTCCAAAACAGGCTGAAAGGCTGCAATGTCTTTCAGTATTGCTGATCTGTTTTAGTATTTAGCATTCCCCACCACCTGCTTTGTACATGCTCAGTTTTCTTATTTATAAATGTGGGGGTTTGGCACCCCAGCCCCCACAGCCCGTTGCTGCCATCAGGCAGGTCTTAGCCACGTGCTCTCGATTGGGTTATTTACATAGGTGGATGTGTTTAAACTTTCAGTAAAAATATTGATTATTGTACCTGCTGATTCTACAGTAAAAATGCCTCTCTGAGATGCTTAGTTGCCGCCGAATTCATACCTGTGCTTGAGGAGGACGTTATTAACTATTTTGTAGAGTTTTTTATCTTCCTACGTGAGCTCCAGCTGCACTGAGGCAAACAGCAGGGAGAGGGGATCTCTACGGAACAAGGTGCAGGGTTAGGCATGAAATTAGCAGCGACCTGAAGAAGAAATGGAAGTAAATGTTTGTTTAACGGGAGGAGGGGATGTTTAGATGGTGCAATGCTTTTGTTTTAATATGATAGTAAAACTAAAGAACGCATTTTTTACTTTTTAGTCATCATCAGATAAATATCACTACTTACTGTATCTCTTCATTTCCAATTAACATTTTATCTGGTATGTGTTTTATGTTGTAGATGCTGAAATCTTCATCTAAGGAGAAATATCCCTTGTTTACTTTTGTAAAGGGTCATTCCAGAGACTATGACTTTGCTTCCAGTCCACTCCATGAAGAAAACAACCTTTTTTCTGAGGATGAAAAGAAAAGATTAAAAAGAATTAGTACAGAGGAGTTTGTCTTGCTTTAAGGACATTTTACACCGGATTATTGGCAGCTGTCCAGGAGAACACTGGCCTTTTAAAAAATAAAACATATAAAATGTACGTGTCCTCCTCCCCCCAAAAGGCAAGCTTGTGCTGAAATTGGTCTATTTTCATAAAGAGGATAATGTTTTATATGTTAATAGTCTTTAAAATGTCATTTGTAAATGTACTTACTAATTATTTTTGTTCACAACGAGATGATTGAGTTTGTTGTGCTCACGAAGGCGGAAGGCGTTGGTTAGAGCCAGGGACGCTGGATTGTGCCTACAGGATGTCGTCCTGCTCTTGCCCTCTTGAAAAGCTTGGCCGGGCCCTGAAGCTGAGCTTGTCCCCTCATGGCCTGGCGCTCCAGGAGGAATCCTGAGCAGAGGCTGCCAGATGCGGGGGGGGGGGTGTGTCATGGACGTTTTATGTCCTGTCCGTAGGTTTTGAGACCGCGTTCTTCCTGTTTGTAAGCAAAATCTGAGCTCTGTATTCATGAGGTGTGGGTAGGACTCGCGTCTGTCTTGCAGCGTAAGCCCAAGTAGTCGCTAATGCTGTAATCGTGACCCTCATCCTGAGCAGCACAGGGCAAGAAAGGGAAGTTTGATCTATCAGTAGTAATTGTCAGTTGCAATACTGATATAATTATATAGGCTGAATTGTGAGTTAAGATACTATTTAGCAGTATGATTTTATAATGGTTTCTCATTAAGCTTGCTTTGGAGCCTTAATATGAGGAGTGAAGATAAAGTATTACCTTTCCCCACAATTTTTAAAGGTTATACTATTAATATTAACTGCAGCCAATCAAAGCAGCTAAAGACAATTATTAGAAGAGAGCGGTGTTTGTTTCCTGTTTCAGCTACTATAACGGTGAGGCTTCTCTCCTCCTAGTGCAGCTTTTGAATCAAAGCAAACGGGGGAGTGGATGTTAAAAATTCGGGGCTGTTTATTTTTTATTTTATTTTTTTTTTGGGTACATGTTATTGCTGTACAAATGATTACTTGACGGTGCGTGTTCTCAGATTGCAAAGAAATGTACATATATAGTTTCATGTTTTAACAAAGTAAATGCGATATTTAAAATATGTATTAACGCTGCTTGGAAAATAAAAAAGGTGTGAAAACGTGAAATGTGTGCGCCTTTTATATTAATATTAGATTCTCTAAGAGTGAATATAATCCTGCATCTAAACCAATATTGTAAGGTGTGAATACTCTGTTTATTTGCAATAAAGGCAAATTTTATTGTTGTGTTGTAAACCAAATGTTAACCTATTCTAAGTGCCGTTCAGGCACAGAAGGCACAAATGTTGCCGATCCAAATAACGCGCATCACGTGTATTCGTTGAAGCACCTTCTTCCCTTTTATGAGAACGAAGCGACTAAGGGGTAGATTTCAGGCAGAACCGGATCAAGCGTGTGTATGTGTCAGGGCTGGAGCCTGCATTCGCGTGTGTTAATTGAGTTAATATTCCAAAAAGCCAAAATGAGATTGTGTTCACTTGTTTTCAGGGAAAAAACCAACCAACCACACATCATTTGTCTAAATTAGTAACCTCTGCGCTGTTGAATCCTACTAATAATTGGCATAATATTACTTTTAGATGCTGCATGTATGTGAGGATGTTTGGCTTGATCTTGCTTAATATTTTTCATTAATAGCCCAGAAGAGGGAGTAAACAACATATTTATGGAATTTAGACGTCAAAATGAGGAGAATTGTGAATGTCAGTGAGAGCAAGAAAATAGAAGATTCCTGTTTAGTGAAGCACGGGTTAATGGAGCCTTAGGAAAAATAAAGCCAAGACGTTGAGTGGTTCCTTTGGGTGACAGTGGACAGGAAATTACACATGAAGTTGCACTTTGCCTTCAAGTTTTAAAAAAAAGAAAAAAGCAATCCTCTGGTGCATTGTTAAAAGCTGCTGTCACAGAGCAGGGGGATAAAACTGGTACAATCTGGTTTCGCCGATGCTCTCCTTTCCGTGAGGAAGGCATGGACTAATTCAAGTGCACAGAAGAAGACGGGAAGTGATCAGGAGCCTGCGGGGATGGATTTACGGAAGGTGAATTTGTCGCTGGGTGGGTTTGTCACTTCTCTAGCTGAGGAGGGAGGGAAGCGCTACGGTTTCCATGAGTGTGCCCTGGCAAAGGGGGAGAGGAGTTGGAGGGAAGGGGAAAAGGACAGACATCTTTGGGAAAGGGGAAGGTGCTCGAGGAGGAGCGTCCCGCAGGGGAATCCAAGGCGGGGTGATGTTCCCACCCAGAAGTGGTCCAAGTCGTACCCTGTCAGGCTGGTAAAAGGCAGACCTGCCCAAAGGCCACCAAATGCCCGGTAAAGAACAACCTGCGTTCAGCGGATCAGTCGAATCAATAACGTCTTTTCCATTTACAGCCTCTGTTGTTGTAGTAATAATAAAACATAATAAGCCTTGGAGGCTTTAATGCACAGGAGTCTGCGATTTGTAACGAAGTTGAAAGTGGTGCTGAGTTACGTGAAACTAACAAAAATATAGAGCTGTGCAGTGGAATTTTTCCCTGATGATGTAGGGGGTTTATAGTTTTTAATGAAAGTTACTGTACAACTTCGATATATGCCTTAAGTCATATAGACGAAGACCCACATCTCTTTTAAAGACTTCATCCTACCCCACTGCAGACTGCAGCCTTCGTAACGGGAAGAAGCCTGGCAACCAGGAAGATGTCAACGGAGCGACTCTTCCCATACTGGTACCCTTACCGTTTCAAACGGGCAGGGGGAAAACGCGGACGTTCTGGAAATGCGCATGATAAAAACGGTAATGACACCACTTGGTGACTGCGTTTTGTCATCAGCCTAAACCAAAACTGCTCAGGCCTGATAATGCTGCAAGTTTTCCATGTCTGGGCCTTCGTACCTCTTGGTCTGCTGCGCAGTCACAAGTCGTGTCCTGGTTTGAGGACACTGAGCTTTATCTGAGATGGGAACTCAAGGATGAATTTTCCTTCTTCCTGAACTCCACTGGCTGAAGCTCCTTAGAAAACCCCACGTGCACGTACCCACCTACGCTAGCTGTGTCCCCAGAAATGAGCTGCTATTCAAAAGACCTTTCATTTGATAGTCTTGTAATAGAAGGAGTGTAATGGAAATATAAGAGCGATAGTATGGTAAAAAGAAAAATGTAGTTCTGCCATCCCAACAGCAAACTTCCCCGGAAGGGCGAAATAGTTTCATTTGTCTCAGTCTTTTTGCAACTTGTTGATAAAGAAAGGTAATGGTTGAAACACCTTTGCTGAGTTTATTTAAATAGCGGATTTTTTTCCCCTTTTTGACTAAGGGGAAGAAAGACTTCAGTGCTACAACAGCCCCGGGTTTTGGTCCTTTAATCTGTCAGCAAATCCTTTAGTTTACCAGAGTGGTGTTTTATTTGAGGCCTGCTACAAAAAGTTGTTAAAAACTAGTGGGTATTTTCAGATAATTTTTTTTCATGTTTTTCGCACAAGGTTTAAGCACAGAGAAGGCCATACGTTGCCCTGGTGCACTCGTGTACAGTGGTGACACAAGTTAAATTACCAAGTTACCAGAAATTAATGTTTTTCGGTAACTACAGGGGACTTTAATTGGAAACTATGTTAATCGCATAGTAATTCTCTTTACCTCGTCTGCATTATCTCCTGAAAAGTGTGCAATTAATTTGTGTCATCGCTGTTGCCGCTGCTGCCTTCAAACACAAACCAAAGGAGCATTAGTTACTCACACACCCAGCAGTGGCCGATTTTCTTAAAGGACTTCCACAAATCACTGGCTGATCACTCGCTCGCCTGACGGAACCGGACTGCCCGGACCACAGAAGGTGGCAAATCGTAGCTCTTGTCAAAGCCTGAGCTTTTAATCGCCTAATAAACTTTCTAATTTTCTGCCACCTCCGTTTTTCCTCAGAAGGAACATTTCTTTGTGTGTTTATAATATCTAATATTAGCTTGACCCAACCTCCGGACTCTAAATGACTGGCTGGGACTCTGCCTTCCCCTTCTAGCAAAGATATTTGCCTCATTTTTCAAACTAATGTGAGACCTCAGGGTCTTCTTTGACTCGCCTCTACCTGACCTGTGCCCAAAGCCCCATCAGCCCCAGAACTGATGGTGGAGGTGCTGGTCGCCCCCCGGGCAGCGCTGTAGCTGGGACTGGGAGCTCAGGGAGCCCACGTGGTGTAAGGACCTCCCCCCGGGACCTGGCTGCGCAGCTCCTCCACGGGGAAACCCACCAGCCACCGCATCCTTTGCCCGTTGGCTCCGTGGCCGCTGGCATCTCAAGCCAAGCTCATGACCTGATTTCTGACAACTTTCCAACCTGAAGTCTCAGACTGGGCTGGAGACTGGTGGAGAAATGCAGCGCGCTGGTTTAACTCCCCAGGGAACGAGCCAGCAGACCCTGAGGGATGGCTCTCGGGAGAGATGACCCTGGAAGGCTGGTTTTCTAAAGTGCCCGTTAAGGAGAGGGGGTTATTTACTAATGTTAGTAGAGACAACTGACCTCAGAGAGAAACAGAGCCTGGAGAATTGTAGACCAGCCTCCAGAAGGCCTAGAAATGGAAAGACACTCAAGACCATTACACTACTAAGTTAGTGCCCCTCTCTGGCTACCAGCAGAATGGCTTGTTTGTGCTGCCTTTCTTTAAAGACTTGTTTTCCCCCTTGCCATCCACCCACCCTGTGCTTCAGCAGAGCTGTAAAACTAAGGCCAATCTAATTTGTTCCCAAAGGTCTCCAAGCAGCTCCGTTCCTGTGAGAACAGCTAGGTGGGACTCCCCCAGGCACGTCCCCCTTGGCAGGTACATTTATCCCACAGTATTAATGAGACGCCCCTAAACGGCAAGAACATGAGTAGGTAACTCAGAACTACAGAAAACTACAGCTGCTGTGTTACCTTACAGTGTGGTGGCAGCTGGTGTTGAGGTGACACCACGCATCCCCTCACCTGATTTTCAAAGCCAACGCTGGCTTCATGTTCTGATCAAAACCTGCTCCTCCCTGGTCGCTGCGCAAGGCAAGACCATGAGAGTCACGATCTCTTCGTGGTGAGTTCCCTGGCTGCCAGAGGAGTCGACGTGACCTCGCACTTTTAAAACAACGCGGTAAATACACCTGATTGATTGACATTTAGCATGGTGACATGCTCCTTAGTTAAAGCAGTAACAGTGAACAAGTGGTTGCTCTACGTACGTTAACTGGCACTTAAACATCAGGCTCACTTATCTGCCAATGGCATGAAAAAGCAGTTGGAAAACAGGGAATGGGGATGTGACAGAGTCCCGCTCCTGCCCCGAGCACTGCCTGGCTCTGCAGTGGCCACGGGCAGAGTCTGCCACTGCCCGGCCGTGCCAGACAGGCAACAACAAGCCCCAGTCTTGGGCTTTGCCCTTGCCCTTGGCTTACGGGTTCTTTTTACTGTAAGGACAGTTCTTTGTCTTGTGTTTTTTTTCCTTTAACTTACCCCTCCAAACCCAGAAGCGTTGGTAACGAGAAGCAGGCGAGCGGCTCGGTTATGCACGATACAGCCAGAAGGACACCACAGGGTATTTGGGGAGGCAGGGAAGGGATCTCCCGTTTGCCATTAATTATAGGAAGAAAATGGACTCACTCTGGAGACCTGATTTATTTCCAGAGTTATTGACAATCTCTTAACTGGAATGATGGAACGAAAAGCAACCGTCAGTGAGTTATGAAAGGTCAATAATGCCACAAATGAATACAAACAGCATATTTGAAATCCAGCCCGCCCTGTGTTCTGTTTATGCAACAATTTCATCCAAGGTGATACGGCTTTTCGGGGAGGCTGGAGCACCAGCTCTTCTCGTACTACCAGGAACCTCCTAGAGGGCAGAATATGCCGAGTGACTTTACGGTCCCTTACCGCCCTGCAGTTGATGACTGCGGGAGTATGGATGCAGTTCTTCTTCCCAGTGCGTGGAGCGCATCTCCCTAGCCCTGGGCGGAAGGCTGGGGAGCACAGGCAGGTGTAACACACGCAGTTACTGCAGCCTCATGCTCCGTATGCGATCCCTGCGGCTGGAGCCTCTGGTAGCCTGTAGCCGCTCTCTGGCAGCACAAAGGTGTTACAGCCTCCCACTGCCTTGGTTAGGCCATGCCAACATCATGTCAGGGGGTCTTAAAATGCTGGAAACTTATTTGCATTGACAAAAAGATGTAAAGAGGCTTTTGAGGGAGTCAGGATTGAGCCCCGAGTAATCATCGTTTGACCCTATGATTAGGTACCTTCATAAGATGGTTTCTGTTGCCTAATTGGATGAACTGAGCTTTATAAACAGTTGCCTTCCCTGTTTGTAAGCAGTTCACGGGCAGCTGTAATTGTTTGAATCCACGGTGTGAATAGTAAAAAGAGCTTTACTTAATGACTGCAGAAGCCTTTCTCGTGTGAGAGCTCTCTGGTATTTATTCACACCAGAATTCACGACGCTTTTGTTTTCTATGAACGCTCCTGCAAATAAAAACTTGCTCACTCTAATGTTTATGAATAAATGTGGTCGTAAATGCCATCAAAGCAAATCAGCAGGGTTTTATTTATGCAAGAAGATGCGCAAATAAATGTTTGCTGTTTTCGCCGAGCTCTGGTGGGTGTTTAGGCGTGTGTTAAAACCAAGGCTTTGTGGGCTCTCTGCTCAGCATTCACACCATATTGTTATTTTCCACCTCCTTTCCTACGCTCTGATCCTGCCAGTGAATCCCTGTGCCCGCAGGGCGCATTATTAAAGTCAACGTTTCAGGTATTTATCCCCACCCAGCAGCTTGCTGGGTCAGTGGATAAGGTCACGCAGGGTAGTGGGATCACTCATAACATGCCCAGAATTGGGACCTCGCACTTGGGCGGACAAGAGGCAGTGGGCATTGCGATTGCAGCCTCGTGCTGTTTTCCGTATGGTACCCACAACTTTTTTTAGCAGGTACTCACAGCTGCTCTATTGGCACGTGCTGACTCGTGGAGCGAGGTGGCGTGGGGTTTGTCTTACACAAAAGCGCGGGAGGTTATTGCCATCCCGCCTCGATCAGTGCCCTAATTTAATATAGGAGAGGATTTTCTTTTTAAAATGTAAATGTCAAGCCTTGTTAAAGAAAATTAAAATGCACTGAAATTAATGCGGTAGGAACTGTGGAGGTGCTTCGGCTAGAGTACCTATATTTATTAGAAAGGGAACTAAAAAAGGAAGTATTTTCTGATCAGTGTCCAATCCTTACACCGGGCCATTTGCAAGTTACTTACAGAATATAAGGATGTTATGCAAGTTTACAAACTTCCCTTCAAAATCTGCAGTTGGGGACGGGCTCCGGGGTGAATTCTATATCCCAGCCTCTAAAACCTATAAAAGAATATAATCTGAGACTCACCTCTTTCCTGGATTTATCTGTAAATCCCCCTTCTCTTATCAAGATCATTTGGGATTTTGCGCTGGCCACACTTTCAGGGGGTTGGACTTGAAGACTCGGGTCGTTCCCTTCCGTTCCTTTGGTCCCTTGAGTTCAGCAGAACACAATAGGACAGAATTTTATTCATCAATATGATAATCTCCACTTAAAAATAACACTCTATAAAGGCATCTGACTACTTCAACCCACAGAGAGCCTGAATCAGAAATATAAATCAGAACTTGCAACAGTCAAAACCAAAGTGCTAGATACGAATGCATTAGGATGGGGAGTTCAAACAGAAACCTGAATTTTTTCAAAGGCTGATGGAGAAGAGCTTCAGCTGATCGTGGAGAGACGCTTCAGCTCTGAACCGCCATCTCAGCCTCACCAAGGTCAAAACTTCAGTTCAGATGTGTCTGTGCCTCCCCTGGAGCAGGTGAGAAGATGCCGTTTTATGGCAGTGCGGAAACACAAAATACAGTATTTGTTAAATACAACCAGCTCATGTCTTTGCAAATATATGAAGTTCTTTGGCCTTCGCAGTTCAACCAGTGGTTTGTTGTTTTCATGCTAATACAAATTCTTGTATTAATAGGAGCATGGCCTTGGGTTTCTCCATCCGTATGGGAAAAAGTTACTTGTCTGATGGTAAACAAAGAACAGAAGAATTGATTCACTGTCTTCACTTTTAAAAAGATGGTATGAAGCAATAGTGAAGCAATTTTAATTGTGACTGTGTAACACTTGCGATCAGTAAGATCATTTGTGTTCTGTTTTTAGGAATTGGGGTACTAAAGAGTACATACAGCATTAGAAATGCAAAACATGACCGCATGTTCTCAGGATTTTGTCAGCGTTACATGAAAGAGCACTTGTGCTGGGATGCTCAACTCTGAGGGTATTCTCTGTTCAGTGTGTATTTACAGAGATGTATGAATATTTGATTAATGAGTCATGGTCTCTGGAGAAATTTAATAACTGTACTGCTGTACAAAGCCAGCTCCTTAACTGTTAACACAGCTGCCAATAGTGTCACTGACACTGAAGCCCTTTCTGCATCTAATATATTCTGTGGAGTAAATTCCTTCGTTACAAGAGAATCCATGGGACACATTATTCAGTTAGCTGGTTTGAACTGTTGCAGGCTCAATTTACAGACCCTGATTTGTAAAGATTTTTCCAATGGAAACAAGCAGCGACACATGAGCCATAAACCAGCCGTTTTGTGAGGCTATGTTGTTACAAAAGTTAGTTGGAAGGTCAGTTCTAAAGAAAAGTCGCTTTAAAAATTCTTGCGTGGTCGATAATTAAATAGGTGTTACTATTGTCCAAATCGCTATTTTCGTTAAATATTTCTATACTATACCGTAACAGCATATTCAATATGCAGGTGAAATAAAAAACCAACAATGCTGTTGGCCGTGCGTGGGCCTTATATTTGTATAATCCAGTTTATAGAATGTAAAATGAACAATGGATGAAAATGTTATGTATACCAGATTGATCCGTCAGACTCTTTCCGCCTTAAAAACTGTATTCAGTGGGACTACTCAAGCGAGGAAAGGTTGCTCGGGGATTTGCAGGATGGGGCAGAAGTTTTCTCCCCCCATGACGCCAGGCCAGAAGTGTTCTTCATTTTTGCTGAGCGGTTTCCCAAGAATAATTCACTGCTAATTTTATAATTTCTCCATTTTTATTCCTAGTACCTGTGAAGAGATCAATTTTCACTTATGAAGTTAGGTGTATATTTTAGTGGTGTTACTCCAGTTCAATTGCTTTAAATAATAGGGGGAAAAAATGTCAAAAAAAGACAAATTTAGTGCAGAGGCTTTCACTAGAAGCTTTAACTGCAGGTTAGAATTATACATGCTATGCAGAATTTCCTGCAACACTTCTCCTTTGGGCCACAATGCATTACAGCAGACGTATAATGAAGCTGCTATAAAATCCGTGGTAATTAAGGGGGATTTGACAGTAATTGCAACAGTGAATCAACTTAATTATTACCTGCTTCAAAGAGAGCTAACCTGATGTTATAATCTAACCTTTCCTACTTCTAAAATGAGAGATTAAACAAGTATATGTAGCATTTAAGAATTAAATCTGTTGAGATAGAATTATATTAATATACTTTTCGTATACATTTTATATGCATGTGTGTGTATAGGTACAAAGCCGTGAAACGAACAGCACCATAAGCTGACAAATTGCGGATGCGCTGACTGTGTGCATTCATAAAATAAACAGAACGTAGTCTGCATCTGAGGCCAGCCAGCTTCTCTGCTATTTGCTGAAAGCACGGGGACCTATAGAAAGACCGTTGCCATAAAACGCTACGACACACACAAGCCTAGTTCCTTGAACAGCCTTGTAAAGGGGATGTGATGAATGTATTGTCTTTCTGTGCTTAATTTTAAGCAAACTATTCTGAAATACATTTAAGGTAGGCTGTAAAGCTGGGGAAGGGAGAAGTTGCTTGAGGACCTCACAGCCCTGCTGCTCACCTGCTGTGGCCACCGTCGTGGCCCCCTAACAACGAACATGCGCTATTGGAGGTTCCAGCGCTACACAGCATAGAGGAGAGTCTCCTTTGTCCAGCACTGGCTTGCTGGTTTTCAGCGGCTTTGCCCTTGAATTAAAAAGCAGCTTTGTGCAATGTCTTCCAACTGCTTTGAAACTGGGAGCCGGGCTAGACAGCTGCATGGATTACAGAGCAGCGGTGTCCAAACCTCCAGGTGCTTCCGTACCCTGCCTTCAGACAGCCATCATAAACACCAGGGAGAAAGTAGCCTAATATAACACCGGCCTAATCAATTCTGGCACGATCAATCCAGCTCTTTCACCTTCTGCACCAGCTATACTGCACCCCATGCCACTCACTCGGGGGCTATCGGCTGGGCCCATAAATACAAGCATCCCCTTTGCCTATGTTTTCAGAGTGTGTGAGATGCGTTACCTGAGAGCAGGGGGTTGTCAGAGGGTCGCTGCTCCAAACCCTTCTCAAAACTCTTCCCCGGTGTCGTACCTGGCTGGTACATGCAGCGCCACCTCTACAGCAGGTGCATTTCAGCAGCGGTATTCTGGAAGATAAGAGGTGCAATAATAAAGCACTAGCTTTGAAAAAAACAAAGAAGTGGGTATTATCATCGTCATCATCACGAAAACTTGCCACAGCAACTTTCACGTGAAGTTCATCTGCAAAACTGACAAAATTAGCTTCAACTCTGCTCTGAGGAGGGGTTTGACCGTCAAGAGAGGCACTGAGGGACTGACTCATGCATGCCCTCAAAATAAATTTGCCAATGTTTACTTCTTCTTGTTATGTTGTGAAACAATAAATTAGAAAGACTTCTTGTTTGTTTTTTCATATTCTGGCCCATAACATGCTACTATTAATAACTAATTTTTATTACCATAGGCCTCAGTTTTCAGGGAGTTACCAAGCTGACAATATTGAATAGACAAACAGGTTAAAGATGTCACCTGCCATGGATATGGAATTTAACTGCTTGGCAAGAACAAAGTCTGAAATTGCATTAAGCATAAACCATCTCATCTTTAGGACACACACTCTTAGATGACTACAGCTGTTGAATTGGCCTTAAAGTAAACTTGAAAATCCGCCAGGCTTTGAATAGTGTTGTACAGTAAAAATGGTAGAAAAAGCCAATTCAGCTTGGCAGTAATAAAAAAAAAATAAATCTCATTCTATTGCTGGCCTTGTGATTGTAAATTAAGAATAAACATTTAACATTTAACTGATTTCTCTTTAAGTATAGACAACATAATCTCTCCATCAGTGACCACACCGGTAAACTGTGGAAGCCTCAAGGTACCTGGCAACTCATCCCTGGGATACGTTCCTTAAGTGCATCACACCGGCATCTGGTACCGAGGCGTTTACTTAAGATTCCCCTTCCCGAAGGCGTAGAGATCCTCTTCTACATCTGTTATTCAGTAAAGGATAAGACACTTCAGGCTCAGCTTTTTTCATGGGATACGCAAGCAAACGCTTCTCACCTACCCTCCACTATACCTGTGTTTTTCTTATTCTTAGTGAGCTGGCCCCTTATGAAGCCAGGAGTAATGGATTTCTGGGAGGGGAATGCCCATGCACCTGCTGCTTATGATCATTAACTGCCTTCAGCTGCTGTAGACCGCTGGCATTTAAATATCCAGCTAAAGAAGTGGACCTTCCCTTCAGAGTGATCCCTAAACAAGGGGATCCTGCTGAGAACAGCCTGCTGGGGGTACAGAGGAAGCTTCTTCCTGGGGATTGATATCAGCGTTGCTCCAGGCTCTGGTAAGTGGTCCCTCCTATAGTGAAGTCCCACAACGAGAAAAGACTGAGATACCTGAAAGCTCTCAACAAACAGCTCCTCTCTGGCCAGTCGGGACCTGAAGCTCTGTAGCTCTCACAAGGCTCGCTCACACCTGGTATGTGCCCAGCGTGGGGGGAGGCTGTGGTAAATGCACCCGCTGGGGTGAGATGCGCTCCCAGCCCTCAGCATCCCCCTTCCTGGAAGCTGCCCAAGCACAACGTGAGCCAAGCACATCTTAGGAGGTACCGGGGGCTGTCTTTCTGGTGGCAATAGTGGCTCTCTGCTCATATGTAAGTAGGGGAAATGGCAGACTTTAAATAACAAATTTTCGCTGATGCCTTTTGCTATTTTTACAACGCATTTTAAAATAAATGAGAGATTAACACAGAAAAAAAGTACTTAAGGTGCATGCTCAGTAACTATTTTTTCATAACGTTTTAATGGATTCAGGGTTGAGCTCCACTAAAATCTGGATTTATTAGAAACGCTCCATGCATTTCAATGGAGTTTTTCCTCATGAATCTAGATATTTTACATTATTTCAATAGAGCTGACCCTCTGATTCATTAGAAATGCTCCAATATAACCAATGGAGCATTTCTAATGATTCTGGTTTTACAGCAAGTCCAAGGGTCAGCTGTACTGAAAACAATAGTGCTAACCTCTAGGTTTATTAGAAAAATGCTTTGTGTCTCAATGGAGCATTTCTAATAAATCAGATAAATAGGGATCTCCCACAAAAATACTCTACTGGTGCAACAGCCAAATGGATTTGTTGTTATGGAGATCTTCTGAAAACGAAGATTGTTTAGCAGACCTTTTTGTTGCTCATCCTAGTGTAATCCCCTCCTACCTAGAGTTTAGGTCTTCACCATTAAAAACTTAGTAAATATTCCTTGTAACGCCATCAGGCTGAGAAACAAACATTGCTGTCTCCAACTCTCAAGCTCTCACTTTGCTGCAGAAGACACTATGGCATGGCCAACTGGCACGATGGAAGAGCTGTAGTTGCCAGGTTGGGGTTCAGGGTTTGGTGCTGTGCCGCGGGCTGGGATGGGTCCTGTCACACCCTGCTCCCTGCCTCTGCTACAGGAATAGGGAGAAAGGGTGAGTGTTAAAACAGCTCAGCAGTGGGTATCACCATTGGTCCACTATGGGTGCACGTGAAATGTAACCACAGCAGATAGCATTGAGATATCTATTTTTTTTTTTAGACCTTTAAGCTTTTTTCCCAAAGTTCTCATTTCACCAAAAAAAAAAAAGTCATGAAATGCATGGGCCATCGAGCCAGGCCACAAAAAAGATATAAAAGTAACTACCTCACACATACCATCTCGACAGGCCTCTCTCCACTCACCAGAGCGTCATGTCACGCAGAAGTTACAACTTCTGGGCTGAAGCTGCGGAGACCCATCACCATCTCTTTGGATCACCCTCCAGAGGAACCGCTCTCCTCCTTATGTGTGTGCCTGGGTACGAGTGAGTGTTTGTACGTACATATGCAGAGGCTCTTTGGAGGGCGTAGGGAGTGTAACCATGTCAGGAGACCCTGTCGGTGCGCAGGTAGGCTGGGCGGCACGTCACAGGAGCTGCGGTGAGAGCCTGGCGGTGAGACCTCCTCTGTAGCAGCGCTCCTTCTTGGCAGGAGGAGATTCTGCATGGCCAGAATCCTGCCAGCAGGACCAGGAATCGCAGGCGCCCGCTGATGAGCTTATGTGTTGATCCAGTCCAGCAGGAGTAAATGCCTTTGCTGTGAAATGCAAAACAAGCCTTGGTAAGCTGAGACAAAGCTTTCTGTTGAGGAGGAAAGGCCAATGAGGTAATTTCAATGACTCAAGATTTGGTTAGAATGTTCCGTATTTATTGAGTATGTTCTGTGCCGTCCAGATATTTCCCTGTGGTTCAAATACCATACATAAACCACAGTTGCTGTGTTTGGCTTCCCTGTTCTCTCTGCGTGAATTGCAAATCCTCAGCTAAAAGCCAGTTAGTCTCAGTGTGAACAGTATTCCAGCCCTCTTCCCTGCGCTCCCCAACAACTTCAAGAAATCTGCTGACCAGTTTCTCTGAAAGCCTGAAAATAAAACATGCTGCAGTGGTGACAAATCCACACAACCCGAAACTCCACTTTCAAAATGATTGGTGTGTCTGAGTGGGTCTCTCTTTTTTTTTTTTCTTTTTTTTTTTTTTCCTTCTCAAGTTAGATGATTTTACCTAGCAGTGAAAACTGAGAAATTCACAATGGAGTCAAACAAAGGGAATTTTACCTATGGGATGCTGGATGTCTGCCCATCTGCCTGGTGCTTGAATACAGGACTGTTTTGTTGCCTGAGTGTGGGAAGATGCCGAACCTGTCTGCTTAAGTTACTGGGAGTCCTTCACGAGGATTATGTGTGTGACCACCACTGATTTCCCTCTTCCGTGATTTCTCCCTCTGCACAAGTTCGTGCTGCCGGCATGGTTGTCCTCTAAATGATAAGCAAGTTCTTTAGCAAAAATTACAGGTGAGGGTGGGAGGCTGGTTGGGCAGGGGGATTATAGCAAAACCAGCAATGGGATTTCAAGGCTTTTCCTACCCTGGAGGCACTGGCAATATCACCACCAGGCAACCTCCTCCCCCTACCCACTCAAATGAGATACAGCAGTTTATCATGTCAAGCCTTGCTGCCGAGCGCTGTGTCTGGGGCCTCTGGCTGTCAGAGGCAGGATTTCATCTCGGGGTCCCTAAGGCCATATAGAAAGCCTAAAATGTTCATTTATGTTTCTTATTGTCTGGCCAAATCTGTGTGTGCTTAAAAAATATCCGGAAGTTTAAAGGCTAATCCCTGATTATTGTGGTCTAGAAATTTACTTGGTATTTTAAGAAGTTAAATACATTTATTATTATAAACAGCAATGCCTTTGTCAGCTCTTAGTTACTGCATATAAACTGTTTACATATGAAATGTTTCCTTCTGTGATGTTACTTCCTGAGATCAATCTCTCTCATTACATTTTTGCAACGCGGCTCCATTAATGATAAATATCACTATACAGGTCTAATTCATAGAGGTACCTATAAAGATGTATTATGCACGAGTACATACGCATATGGGAATTTCTACCTCGGTTTATCAGAATTTACATGTGTTTGTGTGCATATATGCCATAGACAGTATTCCTATAATAATCAGCGTGGGCATATGTGTTAATAACGTATAGATTTATGTGCCTTATCTATATCTGCAACGTATCTGTGTAGCCATAACTTACTCTGCTGCTCAGAATTTATTTCAGCTTTCCACATGAGCTCTTTTAAACAATGCTAATTGTTTCAGAACCAAAATCGTTGATGATAACTCTTTTAGGAATTGTCATGTTGTCTATAAATATTTAGCGACTGGATTGTATTTGCCAATGTATTCTTGTATTACAGATGAAAAGGTAGCATCTGCTGAAATTAAAAGTGGCCACATTTTCGCTGTAGCTTAATTAAATGCCAAAATTTATCTACATTAACAACAAAGTGGTGAAATTTATTGATCAATTCACATGATATAAGTTGACAAATGGCCCGAGCAATTTCCATAATTTTCTACACGTGTTAAAATTTGTAATGGAAAAAAAAGACTCCTGTATTAACATTAAATGTGAGACGAAAGGGGGATGTGGTAATGGGAGCGGGTGCCCCGGGGCAGTGAGCTGTGTTTTCCGTGCCCTGTCCAGGCGGAGGCTGTTTGAGCCCTGTACAGATGGGCCTTTGACAGTCCTACAGCTGTTCTCCTAATTGTCCATTAAGTGTTCTATTGATTCTCTGATTCAAAGTACATGTCTTTCAGCTCAAGCTATCGTGTGAAGTGGCAGACACATTCCTCCTAGAATGACAGAGCTGCTTGAAACCTAAAAATGTGGGCTGCCAGTTTCAATTGAGGATCCCGCTTTCAAAGGAGAAGGCTTGGTTAAAGGAGCTTTGTAATAGCTGGTTAGATTTTAGTTTCTAAACTTTTAGCATCAATCAATTAAAGCAGCAGCAGCACGAAAAGTTTTAATTCCTTGTTAAGCGGCAGGGATCGTACCTGGCTGATAAAGTGCTGCCTGAGGATACCGGGTCGCAATAATAAAGATTAGATTTTGTTTAGCTGAATGCAGATTTATTCTTTTTGTTTTCCTCAGGCCCCCTGACATATGTAATGATATTCTCATTTGACTTGCAAGTTCACTTCTAGCATTTTTTTTTAAAGGAAGATCATCTGCAATTCCAGATTATGCCAGTCAGAAGCCTGTTTAAAATCATCTTCCTTTAATCTGAAGAGTGAAAGATAAGATGCATATCTGTTGCAAGGACCATAAATCTTCAAAGAAACAAATAGCCATAGATAAAACTGTAAAAGTTATTTAGTTCTCTTCCGAAAGAGGTTTATTAATCTAAAATTTCCAGTCCATTGTGTCATGATTTGGTTATCGCACTGTATCTCATTTCTTGCAATTGTGTAAGCCTTGTGTATCAAGCAAAGAGATGAGAGCCTCATAGCTTAAACTTGATCAGTTGTATTCAGATATATCACTAGAGCTAGGAATAAAAAAAATAATAAATTGAAATATAAAAAATAGCCAGCTGAGCAGAGATTTGGACTGTGCATGAATTTTTATTCAGAATGTTTCCTCTTGTTTTACTGAGATGTGTATGAGGTGATTTTATTATTAATTTGAAACTGAATTTTAAATTCTTGTTTGTCTTTTTAAAGCATAATTCCTGCTAGAAAGAACACAAACAAACTGTTTATAGACTTACTGCTCGGGAACCATCCGCAGCAGTCGTGCACAAAATTAGCTTTTCCCATATACCATCACTTCTATTTGCCTTTATATTTTTCTTTTTAAAAATCCCCATCATTTAAATGAGACATGAAACTGTTTCCGATAAAGCTTAAAATAAGGAGAATTATTTCTCCTCAAGAAGATTTTTATCCTTTATAGTTAATGAAAAACCACTCTCCTGTGAACGTTTAAGATCTGCTTATTCTTTAATCATCCCTCCTTATATCATTGCCCCTGTTAGTTTTTGCACCACAGCAACCTTTGTGTGGTTGTATTTCGGATAACCTTTCCCTCCCGATCCCTACTGGGGGGGTTTGGTAGTCAGAGTCACCAACGTGGAGGCTAACAGATGACTTGGACCCATCAATCAAATTAGTTACAGCCTTTTAATTTAAACAAGAAGCTTGCCAATTTGAAGAGAGTTAGATTTTTTTTTTTTTTGTAACCTTAACCTATTTGTCTTTGGGACATCAAATTTACAAGCATCGGCAATGTTTAATCCTAAGAAATGAATGCACTAACTAGATGGGGATTCCAGGAATACAAACAAAATTTCTACTCGTGCATCAAAGGTAAACACAGAAAAGAAGGAAAAAAGAAAAAAAAAAAAAAGGAAAGGAAAAAAAAATAGAAGAGAGTATGTAAGGGGAGGCATTTGACATTTTATAACCAGACTTTCTCTCCCTATTCCATAAAAAAGAATATGTGTCAAATTACAGAAGTAGCGTAGGAAGCTGTAGAATATGTTACAAGGCGCCTTTTCTCATTTTAAGAATGTAAGTTTTGGGTTCGAGGCATGGGGCCAAACACTAAAAGCCTCTTGCATCAAGGGGACTGTAAACCACCCAGTTGTTTTCACCATCAAAAGAGGAAACTGAAGAGTCTCTTTCATACAATAAACCACACCGTGATACCTGCAAAACATTTTGTAAATCTCCTTTGATTCCAATGCTGTCAATTACACCGTTAGCCAGTTTTTTAAAAAGATTTTTAGAAGCTTTCAACTGTAGACTTTTGTCTTGTTGAATGAACTTCAGCTACACTAAATTTTAAGTAAATTTGTGATGACTGAGCAATATACATTGGCTGAGCTAGAATCCAATAACCCACAGGACAAATTAATTTTCAACAAAAAGGGCAGAAACCTCAAGTGCCATGAGTATATGGAATCTCAGTCTATCTCTCTGGAGCCATTTTTGCAAATCACTACAGCTATTCATAATCTAAATCAGTCTCCTTTAGCAGCAGAAAGATCTTTTTTCATGACAAAACAGAAGATGACATTCATTAGTGCCTAACTTGCATAAGCTACCTTAAATTTATTGGTGCTCTTATACTTATCTGGGTAAGAATTCCTTTGTCTACAGCTATAGGAAAATTCCGGACGTACTACTTAAAAATATAAATTGTCACTTTTATCAGAACTTTTGGCAGTTTACTTTATTTTAGAAGTAAAACTGGTGGTTAAGCTTTTAAGACTTCCAATGGGCGTTGTTTCAATCATGGTTAATATGCACCCAGGATAGCAATACCAATATAAGGGAGCAGTTGTACAAAAATCTAAAGAACTGTCGCTGCCTGGAGCACCGGGTCCTAACTTTTCCCTGTATTTAAGCACAACTTACGGTGTTACAGAAGAATCCTATGATTTATGTGGGGATTCAGGGTAGAAGGCCAAACCCTCGGCTGGTGCAGTTGGTGGATCGCTACAGAATTGCCTGGACAGTGTCTCCCTCTTCTCCTCTGATGGACCATTTCTTACACGGAAGGTCTACCGGGCCATACCAACCCACCTGCAAATATCCCAGATCCTACAGAAACCGCAGCACCTGATTATTGTAAAAATGCACATTCAAGTCAGTATATAGGAAATAAAATATAAATGGATTTGCTTTAATGCGATGCAAGTGAATACTGGTCTTCATCCACCTGTTTTATAAACTCCATTTCCTGTCTTGGGTACAGACTGTTAATTCTTAAATGCCTTTAGCTTGATGTCTCCTACTTGGGATACAACTGCAGGAAGTATTGTGACCTAAAGATTGACATACGTGTCATTTATACAAGTGCTCTTTATTTCTTCATGCAGAAAAAAGTGGAATAAGCATCTGCGGCAGCATTTGTTAAAGCCCGGATAAAGCTAAATGATCACAGAGTTGCTCTGGCCTCAAAACATACGAACATGCTTTCAATTACAATTTCTTTTATTGGGTGAAAGTGGACAGGGATGTTTGAACGACAAGCGATAGATATAAAATAATGAGGATGTTAGTGGCTATGCCTGCTCCTTCTTTCGGGGTGGAATGACCTCTTGTGGTAGGTCCCACACTGCCAACAGAAGATGGTAAATCTACTGCAACGCAAGCAGCAGCTATTTAGGCTTCAGAAGGTGAAGATGTGATCTCAGACACAACTGCTGTTATGGAGCTCTAACAAGTAAGTTTCAAATGGCCAAAGATATGTTGTGTTGCTCAAAATGTTTTCTGGATTCTGTTCCTAGTTCTCGAATTTCATTGCTGAGAACAACCCCAAAAAGCAAGTCCCAAATTACTTGCAGCCCAAGGCAACAAAAGGAACAGTTCCCACAGAACCTAGCAGCTGGTCTGAAGCAAATAGAGCTGTGTCTTTGTCTTTGTAACTTCTAGGGGATGGGTCAACACTATTTGGGTCCCAAAAGGACTTTTGAAATGAGTACATTTCAAAAGTGCTCCTCTTCTTTTATCCTCAATTGTAGTCATAATCCTTTGCTATTGACTGCTTTTCCTGTAACTAGGAAATTCCCAGGAATAATGTGGATTAATAATTTTGGATCTATTGCAGGCTGTGGTAATAGGTAAATGAGACTAATACTTAGCTACAGAAGACGTATCAGAATTAACATTGTCTTTATGTATCCATATGTTTAGGAAATCAAGCTAAAAGAAAAAAATAGAATTACTTATCAAAGACTCCTACCAGGAGCATTTTATCTGCTGTCTTCGTTCATCAAGCACAGATCCTGCCTCAGATGGAGTGAGAGCATTCAGATTTAGCGCTGGAAAATGTAACAGAGATTTCGTGGTGTAGATGGGAAAATTCTTATTAATTGTTTTTGCACATTTTTTTTACCCCAAATTTGAGTACCAGTTCAGGTGAGCTCTTATTTTGGGCTATCTTTCTTTGGAGAAAAGGCAGCTGTGTAATTCTTGTTTTATCACCTACATGCTATTGCTGGCTCGGCCTCAGTGGATGACCTTGGCTAGTCATTTCCTTTCGATAAAGTGGCAATTGGGCTATTTACTCCCTTCCCATAGGTGCTAGGAAGCTTAATTAATATCTGCTTTGAGATTCTCAAAAGGTGCTAAAGTGTTACTATATACTAAAAACAATCTTTGTAGCTCTAAACATAGAAGAGAAAAGGGACTATTAACTAGCTGTCGGTCTGGAAGGTGCTGTATGAAGCGTACGGGGTGAGTGTATAAAGTACTGCCTCGATTCCTGAAAGCAGAGACCTTTCTGCAATGACCCTTCTCTATGACTCTCATCTCTGTAAAACAGTTTTCCCATCCAAGCTCCAAACACTTCCAAATGACTCTCTTATTTTCCTCAGGAATGACTCAGCCTATTTTCTTCAGGAAACAGGGGAGCACACTTGCGATGGAAGACGAGCATCACTCGATGGGAAGGAACACAACTTGCTTCATGAGATCTGAACACAGAACAGAAATCCTGTTGTAGGAGCTTCCCTGGTGCTCCTGTACACCTTGAATGTGCAATCTGCAGCTTTTTATCAAACCGTATGATTTATGAAATACGGACGGCTACGCACTGATGCCTCAGCGCAGCTTGGCTATGCTCGATGGCTCTCTCACCTGAAGAATGTGGATGACGCTCATGGTTAGTCAAGAGAAGCTGCCAAGCATCCTCTGATATATAGTACAGAGATTGCAGCGCACAGAACTTGTAAGAAGAACGAAATCAAGTTCTTGGCCTCCAGGCATTACCATGTATCTGAAACCAACCTTCAAAGAAAGTTATTACACCGGAGTGAGAGCAGATCAAATCAGACCGCAATGTTTGCTTATTATTGTCAGTTTTCAAACCGCAGCCCATGCTATCGCTGAGCAATTTGTCCTTTGATTTGAAGCTGATTGAGAGCAGAACAAAATGGCTCAATTATAAAGTTACCATAGCCGGATCTCTTTACAAGTGAGCCTAACTTAATTTCAGCTCTGCCTCCTTCTGAGGAAATCTCTGCTGTAATTTGGCAATCTTCTCAGGATGGTCCTGAGGGGGTAGCATAAAATAAGAAGGCAATTCACTTCCATCAGGCTTCTGGGTTTGCAGCTTAAGCTGATGGTATTGAAATGAAGGTGAGATTTGTTTAAACCTCTTCTGGAGTGAAACAGCCATTTCCAGCTGCTGCCATATCTCAGCGTGGAGTGGCAGTAGGGAGGGGGGATGGAGTTTAGGTGCAGGCGGGATGAGATGATCCATACAAAAATTCAGCATGTTCTCCTGGAGAATAGTGAGGTTCTTGAAAACTGAAATTAGAGTGATTCACACCATCCTCTTTGGAGCATATAAAAAATCATGTGCTTTAAAATAAAAGAAAAAAAGAGAAAAAAAAGCTGAAAGAATGGAGGTAAGACTCTGCAAACTCTGTTCCACCCAAAAAACCACCGAGACGGCTAAGCACAGCCCCAGTTAGATGGGTCAGGATTGTTCCCTTTCCTGAGGGTAATGGGAAGGGAGTGGCCGCTGACTGCTGGTCCTTGGGGTGTTCAGCAGTGTTCTGCTAGCCCAGATGCCCAGCGAGATTCCTGATTGGAAAGCTAAGAGACGTACAGCTTACAGAGGTGCAAGTAGGAAGCGTGTAAGTGTTAGAAAGCAACTACTGCAATGAATGCCCAAGAAGACTGGCTTTTAGCCACCACGTGTACTTGCCATATGATTGTTACAGCCTTTAGACAACTGAGGTAGCCCACGCTGCCCACTCGCTCTCTTTTTCTTAAAGATTTGGGGAAGTGACTCAAAACATTAGTTAAAATTTAATACAAGCATTAATAAAAAAATTAAAAATTAATCAAAGCATTAATAAAGGGAAGTTGTTTCATCTCCAACATTTATGTTAACCTACAACAGAGCTCAAGTATTTCCCAAACATGAAATACTTCAAATACTGCAGTAGGAAAAGAAGGGTTTAGCATAGGAGGGCGCTTGGTAGATAGACATAGTCTAGGAAAGCACTGAAGCCGCTCCGTCCTGGGTGTTACCAACTCAAGACTATGGAGCTCAGAGACCGAGTGGCTCTTTTGATCACCGAAGTAGTCCCTTTTGGTTAAAGATGAGGCTGGTGCTGAGCTGTCTAGCTAATTTAATGACACGCTGTGGGCTGCATGTGCTGCTGCAGAAGCGGGGGTACGGACTCTGGGGCCCGTGGTGCCAGTCAATATTTGCGAGGGAAGCAATTCCTTCCCTCTGAATCATCATGATTTTGGAGGTTACCTTGCTTCCGCCACGCTTTGAGTGGTTACCCTGTTGTCTTCTGGCACCATGGCAGCACCACAGTGGAATCATTGCTCTGTTGTCCGCAGGCAACATGTTGCTGGGTCCTCTCTAGGAGTGTTGCTGCGCTGTCAGGGCCTTTCCCTGCCAGAGGTTTCTCTCTGTCTCTGCTACAGCTGCTCACTTCCTCCCTTAATTTTAAGTCTTTTCAAAGCCTTCAGAATCGAAGGACTGAGTATTATGAATGAATGAAGCCCCCCTCCCCCAGAGAAACCACCACACACCCCAAAATCAAGCCACGACGATTCAGTGCCTAGGCTCATTTGTGCTGCACCTCACCAGAATTACACACGAGCAACTGCACCTTAGTGAATCTTAAAACAAAAATGACGCCGTATAAGAAACTTCCATGGGGTCATTTTCGAAAGGAACATGGAGAGAAAAACACAAAGCCTGAAGTAAGCACCAAAAAAAAGAAAAATGAGACAATACCCACCTGCACATCTAGAAAAAGATTTTGGCAAGAATTAGTACGTGTTGCCCAGTCTGTGTGTTACCTCTGCATACATTTACTTGATTTTTTTACACTGCCATGTCAAAGCATCTAGAACTTGACATCAGACACCAAACAAACCTTTGCGGAGAAGTGAGCTTTTGCAAAAAGACAAATAATCCTTTTAACTTGTGACCACGGTTAGCGTGCACATTTCCGTGCACTTCACAAGTGGTGAATGAGAGCTCTGATTAAACATGATACAAAAAGAGCTTGCAAGTAGCACTGTTTACTAACATTTCAATTTCTATGCCTCATTTATTAGACTTAGAATAAAAAGGTTAGAGGGGTGTTTGGGATTGTCTTTAACCTTGATGATATTTCCACTGAAGCAGCATAATGGCTCTTAATTGCTTAAGTGAAGAGAACATGTTGACATGTCCTTCTTTGTGCTTAAAGCTCTGTGCCTAAACCATTATGCTAATTCAAGCATTATATACACCAAAGTATTTATGGGACTGACACAAGTGATGTTGCAGGTAAAGGGCTGTGAAATGGTCTGTAAACAGAGAGAATTGATTCCAGGCCCAAAGCAATGCTGTTAAAGTCACAGACATTGAACAGCCAGCCCTACAATTTCTATCCAGATTGTCAAACTGGGTCAGCCAGTGTCAGCAGGGCTGCCATTATAGATCAGATGGGTGGCTTTAATAATATGTAAACCAACCACATAAACGCAAATTAACATGGAAGCAATACGGACTTGACTGGGGCTTTTTTTTTTTTCCTGTGCGCAGCAGTTTTGGTCACAGAATACTCAGTTGTAACATTTGCTAAAACATTTAGGTGTTTATAAAAAAAAAAAAAGAGAGAGAGAAGAATATCAGCAGTACGACTCGTTACTGCTTTTTAACCTAGTCAAGAGAGCAGCGCTGCAATTTGAAGGGATCACAAAGAATGTGTACACCATGTGTGCATCGTGTGAACCTTTGTACAAAAAGAAATAGGCCAGTTCAGGGGTTTCATTTGCTTATCCGACATATGAAGCTGCGTAGTTTGTATTTTCCTCCTTGGGTTGAAGGCTAACGGTGCGGTTTTACCTGATGCTGAAATAATTTATTATCTTGCTTGTTTTATTACTAATAACCCGCAGTTTTTGGCACTGAATAGAATTTTGAAAATACAGTTTCCTTTAAGCCCTGCATCTAATTTATTGTTTGCATTTCACTAATTTTAGACAGCTAAATGAGACTGATGAGCTCTGCCCCTGTTTCTACTTATTTTTATTTTTGGCTCTGGAGTACTAGGACTGACACTTTTCTGTTTAGTTTTAAAACAGTATAAAGTAATGGCTTAGTCTCTATATCTTTCTTATACACTCAGAGCAGGTATTTCACCGATTTTGATTTTTTTAAATGTCATGAGAACAGTATCATTCATCCTAGACCTCACATGTAAAATGTAAACCTCAGAGGGAAGTCCTGTATTCACAGCAGTCTGTAAAGCATTATCATACTTTGGTGATCATTTAAACGACAAAATAATTTAGATAAATACGAAATAACAGGTTTCATAACAACTCTTTTTATAAAAAGAAAACATAAATGTTTACCTTGAATTCACTGCAGTGTCCGTTGAAGCTGATCCTTCAATAAAAAAGAAAATTGAGGTTCAACAGACCTGATTATAGATAAAAATCTAGAAAAATATGGAATGGTTGTACCTATTTCTTCATAGAAGAAAAGCTATGTATTTTCCAGCAAAGCATACCTTGGTCACGCATCAGCATTTTCTCTTTTTTCCACCCTGGGATATTGTTGATTTAATGTCATTTTATAGATTGCTGCATCGCTAAAAGAATTACACTGCAAAAACATCGGCTGACCATGCTACTCAAAAAGATTTTGGAACTATGCGTCTGAGATGAGCTTGCCCATTGAGATTACCAGGATATTCATTGCAGTCTGACATTTCTGGGATCAAATATATAATATCATAACAAAATATTTGATGAGTGTGAAGACATGTATTTTTTAGTTTAGATGTTGGAATAGCAGAAGGTGCCGGGGCCATTTAACCCCAGGAATTCCCTTCAGTTGTGAAGGAAGTAATTTTGCAATATTCAGAAAAGTCAAATAGACGGATGAAGGCCTTGTAATAACTGAAGGGAAGGGGAGTTACATTAAGAGACTGAAATAGGATGCAGGACCCAAAGTGGTATCAAAGATTGCCTTTGTGAATTTGAGCAAGACACTTAATCTAAATCTCACTTTTCTATCTGTAAAATGGGACTGACAGTATTTCCTCTCCTATTGAGATAGCTGGACAGACAGGGCTCGTCCTAGCTCCTCGTCCAGTGGGTCCTCCCTCCTCCTCCTCCTCCCATTCAAATATCCACGGCTCTTAGCTACTTCTCACAAATATATACGTATCACCCGAAAGAGCCTGTTTGGAAAATGGGTTTCCAAAATATGACAGAAGATATTTTTGTCTGTGTTTATACTAAATGGCAGTATGTTCATTCCTTTTAAAATGCTGTTAGGCTATTTAAGATTTATACGTTTACTG